>NW_024412377.1:82798832-82905435 GCF_014898765.1 Herpailurus yagouaroundi
AGTGTATCACTTAGTTCTCTAATTTTCCCCTCATACTCCTGGATTTTTTTATCTCTCTTTTTCTCAGCTTCCTCTTTTTCCATAACTTTATCTTCTAGTTCACCTATTCTCTCCTCTGCCTCTTCAATCCGAGCCGTGGTGGTTTCCATTTTGTTATGCATTTCGTTTAAAGCGTTTTTCAGCTCCTCGTGACTGTTCCTTAGTCCCTTGATCTCTGTAGCAAGAGATTCTCTGCTGTCAGCTATACTGTTTTCAAGCCCAGCGATTAATTTTATGACTATTATTCTAAATTCACTTTCTGTTATATTATTTAAATCCTTTTTGATCAGCTCATTAGCTGTTGTTATTTCCTGGAGATTCTTCTGAGGGGAATTCTTCCGCTTGGTCATTTTGGATAGTCCCTGGTGTGGTGAGGACCTGCAGGGCACTTCCCCTGTGCTGTGGTGTCTAACTGGAGTTGGTGGGCGGAGCCGCAGTCAGACCTGATGTCTGCCCCCAGCCCACCGCTGGGGCCACAGTCAGACTGGTGCGTGCCTTCTCTTCCCCTCTCCTAGGGGCGGGATTCACTGTGGGGTGGGGTGGCCTGTCTGGGCTACTTGCACACTGCCAGGCTTGTGATGCTGGGGATCTGGCGTCTTAGCTGGGGTGGGTAGGCAAGGTGCACAGGGGCAGGAGGGGCAGGCTTAGCTTGCTTCTCCTTAGGTGATCCACTTCAGGAGGGGCCTTGTGGCAGCAGGAGGGAGTCAGATCCGCTGCCGGAGGTTTGGCTCCGCAGAAGCACAGAGTTGGGTGTTTGCGCGGAGCCAGCAAGTTCCCTGGCAGGAACTGGTTCTCTTTGGGATTTGGGCTGGGGGATGGGCGGGGGAGATGGCGCTGGCGAGCGCCTTTGTTCCCCACCAAACTGAGCTCTGTCGTCAGGGGGCTCAGCAGCTCTCCCTCCCTCTGTCCTCCAGCCTTCCCGCTTTCTGAGCAGAGCTGTTAACTTATGACCTCCCAGCCGCTAAGTCGCGCTTGCTGTGGGAACACAGTCCGCCAGGCCCCTCCACTTTTTGCAAGCCAGACTCGGGGGCTCTGCTTGGCCGGTGAGCCGCCCCTCCCCCCCGGCTCCCTCCCACCAGTCCGTGGAGCGCGCACCGCCTGGCCGCCCTTCCTACCCTCTTCCGTGGGCCTCTCGTCTGCTCTTGGCTCCGGCGACTCCGTTCTGCTAATCCTCTGGCGGTTTTCTGGGTTATTTAGGCCGGTGTAGGTGGAATCTAAGTGATCAGCAGGACGCGCGGTGAGCCCAGCGTCCTCCTACGCCGCCATCTTCCCTCTTGAAGCACATATTTGGAGCCATATCAGAAGTGAACTTTTGGCAGACCTGAAATTGTTGTTGCTGCATAGATTTGCATAGCTGCATCTGCTAAAACTGCAGAACCCAGAACTAAAATTTCACCAAAACTTTGGAGATTCCCACAGGTGATTTTCTGAGGCTTCGTTAGACCTGGCAATAATCTCATAGTAGGTCTTTGTAGGCCACAATGAAAGAACAGAAAAGGAAAATTGTGTTTAGTTTCTGGATTCCAAATCTCAAGGCAGTCTCCTGGGGAACTAGCTTGGGCTACATTAGGGATTCCTTGAACCCAAATTAAAGGCAGCACCAGGGATGGACCGTAACTAGACTTGGATCATCCTTTTCATATTTTGAAATACCAGCCATTCAAAATGTGGAGACCTGAGTGCCCTGAGGACTCACAACTCCAAAGGAAGCTGAATTTAAGTTTAACTCCTCCAATAAGGAAGGAGGCTCCTCCAGTAAGCCTCTAACAGGCGTCAGACAACCTGAAGAGGTTTCCTGGCATCATGCAGTGTTGTTTTCTCTTCCCACCCTATTTGACGTACACACTTAGGATGTGGAAGGAACCAAATTAGGACAATAGCTTATAATATCTACATCCCGTCTCTATAAGAACAAAATAGAGAAAATAATTTAGTATAATAATGGGCTTTTTAAGACCAGAAACTATATAACTAATCAGTTTGATTTTTTAATAAAAACTAGTAAATATCAGAACATTCTTAAGGAATGAAAGTGTATTGGAAATATAGAATTTTAATACATTTACTTTTCAAAATTAACCATCCAGTTAAGTAGCTGAGGACACATTTTTATTGAATTTAACTGCTTGTCTCAAAAGCAGTCACAATTAGATTAGAGAAAGAAAATAATGCTATTAACATAGTATTATTTTGTTGTATATATTTATGCAACTTGTTTTTAGTTTTCAGAGTATTCTTAATTACATTACATTGCATCATTTGATTTAAAATAGAATTGAATCAGTCATCAGGAGATCAAATTTTTAGTTCTAGTTATGCACTCCCAACAATATTAAATACATGTGTAAATAATTATTTAATACAACATTGTTTGTAACTATAAAATGCCCATAAATAGGAACGGTGGTTAAATAAACCATGGTACATCTACATGATCAAATACTATGCAGCTATAAAGTAAAGAATAGGGAAATTATCTAGGAATTGATATGAAAAGAGTTGAAGGATATATTATTAAGTGACAAAGCAAAATATGAAAGATTACTGATAGTATGGAATATAAGAAAGGAGGGAGTATAAGAAATTATGCATTATCTGGTCATTTGTTCAAAAAGAAATATCAGAAGTAAAATCCAGAAGCTAATGAGATTGGTAACATACATAATATGGGTAAGGACAGGTGTTAAGAATGAGGGATGGGAATGGGATAAAAATGGTGAGGAAGAAGTTACTGTTCTTTGAGTAAACCTTGTTATTATGGCAGTATTTCAGATCCAGTTAACTAGATAAATAAGTAAGTATCTATTAGGATGTGGGAGGAACCCAAAATTAATTGTAACTATAATCATACCTTACGGGGATGAGGAATAAAACAACTAATCTAAGTGATCATATAAAACAGTGTTTGGATTATACACCATAAAATTCAAGACAAAAAACACTATCCATGATCTACCTTAGAGCATGACTGCCAATTCTGAAACTACTTAATGTGTGTAATAGGACTGAACAAGTGAGTAAATATATTATACATAATGAGAGCCAGGTTTTCCACTGTTGGAAAAAGAAGTTATAAAAATAGAACAAGAGAAAGATGGAATGAACCTTCTGGTGTTAGAAAGGCATCAGCATGAACTAATGGTTTTAATATGTATAACTAATAGTTTTTAATATGTAAATGGTTTCTAATAGAGATTAAAATGGATAGAAGTGTGTGTGTGTGTGTGTGTGTGTGTGTGTGTTTCCTACAGCTGTTTGCTGACAGGGCCTAGAAGCAATTCCAAATGTGTAATGGCAGACAAGCAATCGACATACCATTGGGTCCAGATTTTGGTTTCTAAATACAGTTTCCCTAATAAAAGTAAGCAGGGCTCCTACAGAAATGGTTGATTGCAGATCCGGGGCAAGGAAAGTACAAGATGAGCATGGAATATTTTGCAGTCCCAGACAGTAAGGAAGTAATAAAAAATTGATGGCATGATGTCAAAACAACATAGAAGCCAACTTAAAAGAGCAGCTCCTAGTAATCAAAACTTGGACAATTTCAGCAACAAAATGAATGATGGTAATAATGAATTCTAACCCATCAAATAATATAATATCAATATCTATGAATTCATGCTGGAAAGTAAATAACTGAATACATAAGGAAGCAGGGGAGCAGGTACAGCCTTTCCTTATGGCATAATTCCAACAAACAACTGTAGAAGGGAAAATAGGAATAGAAAATTGCGTTTTAACAAACACCACAGTAACATGTTGCAGGCAAAAATCAATAGATGCCACAATTATATGTGCGAAACTATGATGAGAAATAGGATATTTGCATCATTTCAAGGTATTTCCCAACAATAGACATATGAGTTACAAAGGAAGAATAGTAACTTTCCAGTGGAGAAACTTGGAAGACACCACCTAATCCAAGTGGATTGAGACAGACACGGACACCCTGGTATGATGCATTGACAAAGGCTCATCCTTTCTGTAACACTCTTGTTAACAATGCATAACGTCAATGTGATTGTGAGAAAACATAAGGCAAACTCTGGCAATATATGATGCTAGTTACCTGAACAGAGTAGCAGCTACCCTTTGGACAGGGTGCACACAGTCTTGCCCCACCGTTCCGTGTCTCCACGGATCTCAGCATGGATGGCACTGTCCACACACTGTCTTTCTTATAGTTGCAAATTATTCTGTATGGTTGTCTCTGCCAAAAATAGGGAGTTTTTCAAGGTAGAACAAGAGGACCATGTTCTTAAGAAAAACAGGAAAGAAAATACTTTGTGGAGGTGAAGAATATCCCAAAGTGTTTAAAATGCGAACTCCAATCCAGCTTCACTGTTTTACTTACTTGGCCTGGCATTTATGAGGTTTTTATTAATTACATGTGAGAAGAGATATTTAAACAAAGGAAACAACCTGAGTTAAGTATTGGATTGATTAAAATTTATCTTAGACACACCTGTGAATGACAGGTGTGTTAAGCATGTGATTGGATAGGTCATATTGGGTCACTTTAAACTTGTGAATTTTATACAGATAATTTATACATACAGGACAGTTAGATGGAGATAGATAGTTTGAAGTGAGAAAACAAGCGAAGAAACACTGTAGGCATGTGGGAACATAGTCTTGAGGGCCTTATCTGGAATGATGGATGTGGAAATGGAGAAGGAAAGGAAAATGTGAGAGGCCCTCCAGAGGAAGTCTGCTAGCACCTGAGGTCAAATGGCTGAGGGAGTTCAGAAAAACCTTTGAGATTTAAGGATGATCGTACCTGGGAGCCATGTGGATTTTGGAAAAAGGTGAATGTCAGCAAAAATATTTGTATAACTATTAGAACTAACAGAAATTGTACTCTTATCATTTATTGCATTGATGCCCTTACCAACTGCCCATCAAAACCAAAATACCTGTGCCCCCTCTGTTACATATCACCCATGCACAGAATAGCAGAGTGGGAAAACTCACTTCACTGTCACCAACACCACTAGAATATTGTTTGAACTTTTCATCTCCAGAATCTTGCTTTATAACATAATTGGCACTGAGTTAGGCTCAGCAGTCAGAACTGGCCATCATTCTTCTTACAATGCTACTGCCTCTTGCTAGGTTTTATCTTCTCTGCTTTAAGCAGTCTAATGAACTAGAAACACATGATCTTGAAGAGTCGGACAGACATAATTTCAAAACCAAGCTCAACATTTTATTAGCTCTGTGATTTTGAGTGATATGTGTAATCTCTCTGCTGAAGTTGTATGGGTCCAGAGTTAGCAAACAAAAATACAGGATGCCTCATTAAGTTTGAATTTCAGGTAAGCAACACATTATCTTTTAGTAGAAATGCATCGCATCTAATCCACAATATAATGAATATAGATAATAATATCATACCATACATATTGTAGTAAGTATTGCTATAATGGCAACATATGACAATTTATAAATGTATCAGAATAACAGGCTGAACACCTCAAACTTACACAGTATTACATGTCAATTTATTCAATAAAAAATTAATAAAAATTTCTTAACTTCATCTCACACTACTTGGGACATACTTTACTAAAATGTTGCATATTGTTTATCTGAAATTTCAGTTTTAACTGAATTCCTTATTTTAGCTGGCAGCCTTGTAACAATCATCATGTCTAGTTATTATTAGAACAATGCTATTTATATTTTGATTGGACTGGGTTTTTCGGGACCAAGTTATAATCTAGCACATTTGAATGTAATGTCTTGACAGGATTATTTGTATTGTTAGAAAAGGGAGAGAGAGTAATCTGTGTACTTAAGTCTGGTGCTAGCAATTCTCTCCAATGTTATTTCTTGTGATTTGTACCATGGAAGAGGTATTAATTTTCTAGGGCTGATTTTACAAATTAGCACAAACTTGGTGGCTTAAAACAACAGAGATTTATTACCTCTCAGCTCTGGAGTCCAGGAGTCAAATAGTCAAGGGCAATACTCCCTCCAGAGGCTCTCGGGAAAAATTCTTCCCTGATTCCTCTGGTTCCTGTTGACTCAGGGATCCCTTGCGCTTTGGCAGCATCACTCTGATCTCAGCTTCCATCCTTACATGGTAGCCCCCTCTGTGTCTCTAAGTCTCAAATCCCTCCCTGCTTTCTCTCTCATAAGGACTGTCATTGGATTTAGGGCCTAACCTAAATCCAGGATGATCTCATCTGAAGATTAGTACCTTCAGTACATCTACAAAGCCCCTATTTCCAAATAAGGTCACCTTTACAAGTATCGGGGTTAGGACTGAGACATATCTCTGGGAGAACCCAAGTCAACCCACGATAGAGAACAACTGATTCTCTTCAAATATTACGAACAAATTTAAATACTCAAAAAAGGGGGGCGGTGCACCTGGGTGGCTCAGTTGGTTAATTGTCAGACTTCGGCTCAGGTCATGATCTCATGGTTCTTGGGCCCGAGCCCCACATTGGGCTCCGTGCTGCCAGCTTGGAGACTGCCTAAGATTCTCTCTCCCTCCCTGCACCTCACCACTCATGCTTTCTCTCTCTCTCAAAAATAAGTAAATAAACTTAAAAAATAAATAAAAATTTAAGAATTAAAAAAAGGTTTTAAAAAGTGATCCATGTTTTACTGTCACCCAAAGAAGGTCTTAGAACTAAACTATGGCATATAACAAATTCAATGAGGCATTAGATCATCTGCAAAAAAAAAAAAAAAAAAAAAGTGATCCATGGAAACTTGTTTATTGTGATTGTATTTATAACAATGTTAGAAATCCCTGCTCTGAGTAGAGTTAGAGAAATCCAGTCCCTCCACTCTGTGAGTCTGATGTGTCACTGCCAAAGGAAAGTTTCCAAGTCTTGTGAGAACAGTGTTTTCAGGTTGGATTAAAGATTACAGAAACCTGGGGGATGGGAAAGGCTTTAGAAGGTTTCCCCCTGCAAGCTTCATTTTTCTCACAGCTTAGTGAAAGATCACTCATTGAGAACTGATATCAGTTATAAGATAGCTAGATCTGAGAAAATGAATTGGAAAGCATTTTTTCCCAAAATAATTCAATTTGACAATTTGACAAAATAATTCAATTTGAAAAAAAACATTTTTCATTTTTGTAGTATATAAGTATAAATAAGCTTTTTTCAAGTTGGAGGGCCTGTCAGCAATTTTGCCATTAAATGTCATTTCTGACAACTTTTAAAGACAGTGATTGTCTGAGTGCGTAAGGCATGGTCACATTTCTGGTGTGAATTATGCATCAGGCATGACGGTTGATGTTCACATATATTTCCCTCATCTACACAGGATTGGCTATAAGGGTCGCTGCCATCTCAACACCTTCACTTCCCTTTTGGTGTTCAGGATCCTCTCTGGTTCTGACGCTGAGGAATTTCCTCTCTGGTAGATGGCCATATATCCTGGTTTGCCTGAGGGAAGCTCTTTTTTTTTTTTTTTTTAACTGGCATAATTGTTAATAGTGCTTCGTTTCACTCTCAAAAGCATCCCAATGTCAGAGACATACTGTATATAGTGATGGTTCCTAGAAGAAGTTCTAGTCCTGTTAAAGTTGGTCAGAAAATTAAGCTGTGTGAATGTCCCTTTTTTCCCAGAAGGAGAATGCAGCTTGTATCATCAGAAGAAGATTTATCTCTGAGCAGGTTGGAGATACTTTTTTATTGGCAACTCCTTCTTTACATTTACAAGGTTGATGAGCTATTTTGATCAAGAAAATGTCTGTCAGGTTGCATTGTTTGTGCGAAGATTGTGAATTGAATGTGTTGTCAGTCAATTGTTTTTTCACATTTCTTACAAGTGGTGGAATCCTGTAGAGCCTGTTTTACCCAATACAAACACAATCATATACATACATGTTAAATGTCATTCCTTTTACTAGTTTCCTACCACTGAGAAATTTTTTTAAAAATCACAGGGACTTAGAGTTTTAATAATAGCTATTTCACATAGTCTATCATCTTTCTTTTATTATTATTTTTTTTTTTTTTGAGAGAGAGAGAGATACAGAGCATGAGTGGAGGAAGGACAGAGAGAGACACAGAATCCGTAGCAGACTCCAGGCTCTGAGCTGTCAGCACAGAGCCCAACATAGGGTTCAAACCCACGAACCATGAGATCATGACCTGAGCTGAAGTCAGATGCTCAACTGACTGAGCCCCCCATAAGCCCCCCATACAAAGTATGATCTTAAATTAAGCCTAATATATATATATATATATATATATATATATATATATATATAGTATATATATACACACACACACACACACACACACACACAGACATACACATATGTACATATATATCTATAAGCTTCTGCAGAATACATTCTGTTCTGTTTTTCCTATCTTATTCTCATAGGTGCAAAAAACATCACTCACTGACACAGAAAGATTCCCCTGCTACATGTTAATATAACTAAAGCCATACAATTACTAAACACTGGTAATGAAATTCTACCTGAGATTTTGTAAATGACTCCAGGACTGCACCATTGTTCTGGAAAGCTTTTTTGTACTGGTCTTAACACTTCACTTATTCTGAGCCAGAGCAAAGGGTTCAGTGACCCTTCTCCAGGCTGTCTGTAGCACTACATACACCAGGGTGTTCCTTTCTTCAAAATTCCCAAGAAGTGACATTCTTGACTAAATGAAAATCTGAAACTCTTTAAGCCACACAGCAACAACTACACCAGTCTTCTGAAGGGACTCTGAAGATGATGGTCCATAGATGAAATGTGGTCACATCACACCTAAGTAAATAATACTAACTTTCAAATGTGCTGTTTCTTATATTGTTATGGTTTCAGATTTACTTTCTTTAATTGTATTTATATATATATATATATATATATATATATATATATATATATTTAAAGTTTATTTATTTATTTTGAAAGAGAAAGAGTGCACAAGGGGGAAGGTCAGAGAGAGAGGGGGAGAGAGAATCCCAAGCAGGCTCTGTGCTTTCAGTGCAGAGCCTGTCACGGGGCTCAGATTCACAAACTATTGAATTCTTGACCTGGCCGAAACCAAGAGTCAGACGCTTAACCGACTGAGCCACCCATGTTTCCCAGCTTAATTATACAGTAAAACCTTAGTTTGTGAGCATTATTTGTTCTGGAAACATGTTTGTAATCCAAAGCACTTGTATATCAAAGCGAATTTCCCCATAAGAAATAATGGAAACTCAGATGATTTGTTCCACAACCCAAAAATTATCATATAACAATGATTACAATACTGTAATATAATACAAGATATTAAAGAAAATGCAAAATATAAAGAAAGATAAACAAATGAACTGGCACTAACCTTTGAAAATCTTTGTGGCTGGTGTGAGGGAGACGAGAGAGGAGGGTTATTGTGTAGGACGACTTTCACTGTCACTAATGGAATCACTGCTATCTATTGGCTCAGGGAAATCTTTTTCTTTTCATGCACCTTTAACAAGGAACCTATCCCATGACCTAGAATGAAACAAAGCATCCCTAAACTTACTCTTGTATGGAAAAGCAAAGGACTGCCCATAGGTGCTTTGAAGTAACAAAAAATATGCTAGTGCCAATTGTGGGCACCTTCCAATGTTCTGAAAAATGACTGATTGCTGTCATACACCATGACCTGAGGCCAAGCATCTGAGCATGGGAGATGATCACCCATAATTCTGCAGTGAGAGAGAGAGAAGAACCATTGGCTCAGTTGTGATCCTGTGACATTTGACTTCACCTACTTCTCATTTATCAAGTTCAAATTTATTAGAAATGTTTGCTCATCTTGCAGAACACTCACAGAACAAGTTACTCACAATCCAGGTTTTTGCTGTAGTTAGATAAGAAGGACCAACTTTTATTGAATCTTTGCAAAAACTGCAGTGCCATGAAAAGTAAAAGGACCCAGGAAAGGCACTGTGTATAATATCTGACATTGTTCTCAGTAGTTTATCAACAAGGCCAATTAATATGCATCGTATTTCCTTCAGGATCTGCATAGACTTTGCCAATGGTGGATTTTTTGGAAATGTGATTTGATTTGTTATAGATGATTTGATTTAGAATAAGTATAATTTAATTCAGCATCTGTTAACAAAGGATGATTTTAAGCTTAACTCATTTTAAAAGTACATCTCTGAGCTCCATTTATTAGACATTGTCCTTAATTCTCTGGAGGTTAATTAGCTTATATTTATAGTTTACCATATTTAAACTTCTTAAAGAATATGTTCCTTCTTGGTATAAACATAAAGGAAATTTTATGTTACTGAATTTTGATGTATCTTGCCCATGGAAAGAAATATTCTCAGGAATTTAGTAGGATTCACATTCCCTGAAATTGGATCATATGAAGCATACAAAATTATCCTTTTTGAAAATTTTGAAATGTCAATTGGCACAGTACCCCAATTAAGAATGAGCCTATATTTTTGGTACAACTGTTTGGTATAGCCAAACCCTACAAGGTTATAGGCCTGTTGATTAAGATTATTTTAAGAGAGGGCATTCATTCTAATTAGCACTAATTTAATCTTCTAAACTTTGGGTTGAGAGGAGCAGACTAAAGGGGCTTTATCATGTGCTTATTATAAAATAAACGATTAAAACGAATACCAATATTTAAAGCAGTGACAGCAATATTCTTCAGTGACAGCAGATGGCCACATGGAACTCCTCAAATACAAAACCAAGACCACAGAATTTCTCATATCTGAATCATTCTTTGGAAACCTGTGAAACCATTCTGGCCTTCCCTTCGTGGAACCCCTGAGATGTCCTAGGTCCCAAACTATCCCTCCAGTCTCACTCAGGCCTTCAAGCCTATTTCACTTCTCCTAGGTCTAATGCTAGATGGCAAGATGTCATAGAACCACAGAACCAGAGTCCTTTCAAATGGCCCTTGGACTTTGATAGGAGAGAGAGAGCTCTGAACATGGGCTGGAATCACCACGTCTCTGAAAAGCCTAATAGTTTATCAGTCACAGCTGCCCTTAAAGAGCAAGGTCAAGGAAACACAAAGAATCCTGAGCATTCTTGTGTTGTTACTTGATCTACACCTGATGTCTGCTGACTTTGATGTTCCTATGAGACCGACTATCTCTGTGGTGTAGAGGCTGCTTTTAGGCAACCAACTTGAGCATTGGAAACCTGAGTAAGGTAGAAGGACCCACAGTGGCCACCAGGCTGACTACAAACCCGCCCATTAGACAACCCACTTCAAAATATCCATAAACGCCGCCTCACCAATGGGTTACTTAAAGCTGGACACAGGTACCAAAAACGGAAAATTCCATATGTTCCCATATCTCCTCACCTTCCCCCTTAACTACAGCCTCCCACCTCTGCCTCCCCACAGTCTCTCCTTTGCTGTCCTGACCACTACTCCCTTGCAGTGTATTCAGTAAACTTCTATCTCCTTTGTTCTTCCTTGGGTGAATTCTTTTACCACATACTCGCTGGCCTCCACCCGATCAGGTTGCCTCACGTGTGGGTCCTCCAAAAATTGTGAAAAGAAAATATTTCAATTTAGTTATGAATATGTATCAGAAATGTATCACAGGGGCACCAGGGTGGCTCAGTCTATTAAGCATCCAGCTCTTGACTTTGGCTTAGGTCATGATCTCACACTTTGTGGTTTGAGCCCCACATCAGGCTCTGTGCTGGCATTATGGGGCCTGCTTGGGATTCTCTCTCTCTCTCTCTCTCTCTCTCTCTCTCTCTCTCTCTCTCTCTGTGCCCCTCTCCACTACTGTGCATGTGTGTGCTCTCTCTCTCAAAATAAATGAACTTAAAAAAATGTATCACATTTCTTTTGCAAGTAAAAAGGCTCCTTCTAGACTATATCAAAGATTCACTCCTAAGAAAATTTTATTGGCAAGTTTTTAGTTTTCTATCTTTATATTATTCTAAAAGCAAACACCAGATTTCTAGATCAAAGATCAGACATTATTACTTATCGTATTGGTTTCCCAAGCTTCACTCTCTCCCTTCAGGGAGATGGCAGTGAGAACATTTGTCAGCTGCGTATACAGGGGGTCTGTACTGTGGAGAAGAACCCAAAATTATGCAACTGGGGAGCTTTATAAAAACAACTGCGCAGCAGCCCCTCCTCCCATCTTAGGAGAGAAAAAGACCTTATCTTTCTGAAGTGAACAGATTCTTTCTTGAGATAAGAGAAGAACTCTTAGATCTTCACAACCATTTGAAATGTAAACTCATGGCTCTAAGCCTTTCAAGCTTCCAACGTGAAAAGAAAATGGTTCTGGGGAAAAGGAGACATTCTCTATCTTTATAGCTTGTACTGAATTTCTTCATTTATTATGTCCCTGTTGTTTACCTTTCTGTTAAGTGTGGATTTTGCCTATTGTCAATAGGTGTAGATGCTGTGTTATTATGGTCTAAAGTGAAATTATCTTTGTAGTTGAAGCATGACCACTTTAGCACTCACAGATATCTTTAGTATGTAGACTGACAAGTGGTTTTAAATTTTAAAGGATTAAAATTTTGTAACAAGTGTACTGAGAGACATTGGCTACAAAATTTGTATTTAAGCTTTTCTAGATTTTCTACTGTTTGGGGGAACATACTAACCTATTGAAAAACGTTCTCAGAGAATTATTTCTAGTTAAATTTAGAAAAGAATTGAACAAAGCTCTCTTCTTTATTAAAGAAAATTTGAGTATAAATTATAAGAATAAAATAAATTACTTTTCCAAAAAGTGTATTAAAGTTTAAAAGTTCTCAAGCTTCAGTCAATTATCTTAAATAATATCTCATTAGCAGTGTATCATAGAAGAAAAACACCATGTTTTTTAAGTGTGGATAGGCACAAGCAGAGCATGACACAGATTTGAGCTTCTTTGGGAGATAATCCCAGAAGGCAGTGGTATGGGCAAGAATAACATAGGGAAAGGAAGGGAGTCAGCACAGGGTGAGTGAAAAATCAGGTTAGTTCTGGGATCTCTAAGACATGGCGTGGAATGCCCCTAGCAAGCCCTAATGCGTAACCAAGAAAACTGACTATTTGTTTACCAATTCCCATATGCCATTTGCTAAGGCTTGCTCTGAAGCGTGTATCACCGAGGCCTGGGCCATGCTTGTGCCAAGCACACTCCTATGCAGAAAGTCACAGGTGCTTGAGGAAGGTATGGAGGTAGAAAGTCTTTGATGTATAGGAAAACTGAGAGTGTAGTGGTTGGACAGTGGCAATCTGCTACAGCATACGTTGGGCATCAGAGAGTCCAAGAGTGAGTCACGGAGTAACTAAGCATCGTATGTAAATGGAATAATAAAGGCATCTGCCTCCTGGGAGTGTTCTACAGGTTAAATGGGATTCTACACATAATGTTTTAGAGTAAGACACAAAGTAAGCCCTCTGATCATCTACAAGGCATAACCCAGAGATATTGTGGTTTTAGTTTCACTGCAGTAAAGTGAATATCACAATAAATAGAGTCAAAGGGAGTTTTTGCTTTCCTGGTACATTTAAAAGTTATGTTTACATTACACTTCAGTCCATTAAGTGTGCAATAGCATTATGTCTGAACAAACAATGTATACACCTTAATTTAAAAATATTTTATTATTTTAGGGGCGCCTGGGTGGCGCAGTCGGTTAAGCATCCGACTTCAGCCAGGTCACGATCTCACGGTCCGTGAGTTCGAGCCCCGCGTCAGGCTCTGGGCTGATGGCTCAGAGCCTGGAGCCTGTTTCCGATTCTGTGTCTCCCTCTCTCTCTGCCCCTCCCCCGTTCATGCTCTGTCTCTCTCTGTCCCAAAAATAAACGTTGAAAAAAAAATGTTTTTTTTAATAAAAATATTTTATTATTTTAAAAAAGGCTAACCATCGTCTGAGCTTTCAGCTTGTTGCCATCTTTTTGCTGGTGAGGGTCTTGCCTCCATCCACATTGATGTTTGCTGACTGACCAGGGTGATAGTTGCTGAAGATAGGGGTGGTTGTGGTAATTTCTTAAAATAAGACAGCAGCAATGTTTGCCACACTGATTGACTCTTCCTTTCACTATTTCTCTGTTGCATGCGATGCTGTTTGATAGCATTTTATTCATGGTAGAACTTCTTTCAAAATTGGAATCAATCCTCTCAAACTATGCAGCTGTTTCATCAACTAAGTTTGTCATATTCTAAATCCTTTGTTGTCATATCTGCAGTCTTCACAGCATCTTCACCAGGAATAGATTCCATCTCAAGAAACCACTTTCTTTGCTCATGCTTAAGAAGAAGCAACTCCTCATCTGTTAAAGTTTTGTCATGAGCAACAATTCAGTTCCATCTTCAGGCTCCACTTCTAATTCTCATTCTCTGGCTTTTCCCACCACATCTGTAGTTACTTTCTTCTCTGAAGTCTTGAATCCCTTAAAGTCATCCATGAGGATTGAAATCAACTTCTTCCAAATTCCTATTCATGTTGAGTTTTAACCCCTTCCTGTGAATCACAGATGTTTTTAATGGCATCTGGCATAATGAATAGTTTCCATAGGTTTTCAGTTTACTTTGCCCAGATCCATGAAAGGAATCACTATCTATGGCAACTATAGCCTTATGAAATGTATTTCTTAAATAATAAGACTTGAAAGTTGAAATTACCCCTTGGTCCACAGGTTGATGAATGGACATTGTGTTAGCAAGCATGAAAACAATATTAATCTCATTATGCAACTCCATCAGAGCTCTTGGGTGACCAGGTGTATTGTCAATGAGCATAATATTTTGAAAGGAATATTTTTTTCTGAGTAGAAGTTCTGAATAATGGGCTTACAATATTCAGTAAACCATGTTATATAAACAGACGTGCTGTCATCAGGCTTTGTTGTTCCACTTACAGATCACCTGCAGAATAGATGTAGCATAATTCTTAAGAGTCCTACGATTTTCAGAATGGTAAATGAGCATTGACTTCCGCTTAAAGTCACCAGCTTCATTGACCCCTATAAGAGAGTCAGCCTGTCCTTTGAAACTTTTTTTGAAAGTTTATTTATTTAAGCAATCTCTACACCCAACATGGGGCTCCAACTCATGACCCCAAGATCAAAAGTCACATGCCCCATCCTTTGAAACTTTGAAGCAAGACATTGACTTCTTTTCTCTAGCTATAAAAGTCCTAGATGGCATCTTCTTCCAATGTAAGCCTGTTTTGTCTACATGGAAAATTGTTTAGCCACACTAAACAATAACCATCTTTTTGAGTTACGTTATCTAAATCTTCTGGACAACTTGCTGCAGCTTCTACATCAGCACTTACTGCTTCACCTTGTACTGAGTTCTCATCTGAACCTTGAAATTTTTAGGCTGTAGAGTTCAGTTCATTGCAGTTGTAAGAATGAAGCCCATGTTATAGCGATTATTTCTTTCACTTAAATTTCATGAACCAACCTCTGCTGTCATCAAACTTGTCTTCTGCAGCTTCCACATCTCTCAACCTTGATAGAATTGAAGAGAGTTATGGCCTTACTCTGTATTTGGCTTTGGCTAAAGGGAATGTTGTAGCTGGTTTGATCTTCTATCCAGAATACTAAAATTTTCTCCATATCACCAATATCATATCATTCATGTGTTCACTGGAGTAATTTTTACCTTCCAAGAACTTTTCCTTTGCATTTGCAACTTGGCTGTTTGGCACAAGAGGCTTAGCTTTTGGCCTGCGTCACCTTTCAACTTCCCTTCCTCACTAAGCTTAATCATCTCTAGCTTTGGATTTAAAGTAAGAGACACACAACTCTTCCTTTCACTTGAACACATATAGGCCATTGTAGGGTTATTGGCCTAATTTCAATATTGTTGTGTCTCAGGGATTAGGGAGGCTTGAAGAGAGGGAGAGAGATGGGGGAATGGCCAGGCAGTGGAATAGTCAGAACCCACACAACATTTATCATTTAAGTTTGCTATCTTTCATAGGCACAGTTCGTGGCACCCCCAAAACAGTTACAATAATAACATCAAAGATCACTGATCACAGATCACCATAACTATAAATATAGTAATAATGAAAAATTTTGAAATGCTGTGAAAGGTACCAAATGTGACACAGGGACACAAAGTGAGCCTATGCTGTGGGAAAAAATGGTGCCAATGGACTTGCTTAGTGCAGGGTTGCCAGAAACCTTCAATTTATAAAATGTGCAGTATCTGCAAAGTGCAATGAAACAAGTTATGTCTATATTTCCACCATCATCAACAACATTATTATTATTAGCATGGTATTAACTGAAGTGTCACTGGTTAAATTAGTGAATATTTCTTTTTTCTTTTTAAATTTACTTATTTATCTTGTGAAAGAGAAAGAACACAGGAGGGACAGAGAGGGAGAGACAATCCCAAGCAGGCTCCATGCTGTCAGTGTGGAGCCAGATGCAGGACTTGATCTCATGACCCTGGGATCATGATCTGAGCCAAAATCAAGAGTAGGTCCTTTAGCCAACTTATCCACCCAGGTGCCCCATAAGTTGGTGGATATTTCTGAATGAGAGCTGCAAGGACTTTTTTCCCATTATTTTTAGTTAGTATTATATATTCTAATTGGTTCTGGCACTCAGCTTTGGAGTTTTTGCCTTTAGAGTTTTGCCAACTTATGTTGTTGACAGTCTACTCATTTTATGTCTTTTTACCATTTATTCCAGCGCCAGCAGCCATTCTGCCTCACACGGAGAGAAAAAGCAGGGTTCTTGCTAAGAATTGAAAAAGGCAATTGCTTTTGTGATGCTGAGGATATTTCTCATACCTTTTTTTCTAACTTTTAAAAACACAAACATACTCCTATTTCCTTAATAATTTTGGAATTGAACTCTGGGATCATTAAAACAGAATCCTGGAAAGGAATGATTATCTGTTTTCAAAATGGCAAAAAAATAAAGCTAGAGAAAGCAATCTGTATTTCAGAGTATTTAAAATGGTTTACTGATGGGGCGCCTGGGTGGCGCAGTCGGTTAAGTGTCCTACTTCAGCCAGGTCACGATCTCGCGGTCCGTGAGTTCGAGCCCCGCGTGGGGCTCTGGGCTGATGGCTCGGAGCCTGGAGCCTGTTTCCGATGCTGTGTCTCCCTCTCTCTCTGCCCCTCCCCCGTTCATGCTCTGTCTCTCTCTGTCCCAAAAAAATAAATAAACGTTAAAAAAAAATTTTTTTTAATGGTTTACTGATTTCAGTTTCACTATTGTGACTCAATGACATTGACCCATATGTGGCTCCCGAGAAACTTAACAGAAGACCAGCGGGGAGGGGAAGGGGGGAAAAAGTTACAGAGAGGGAAGGAGGCAAACCCTAAGACACTCTTAAATACTAAGAACAAACAGGGTTGATGGGGGGTGGGGGGGAGGGGAAAGCAGGTGATGGGCATTGAGGAGGGCGCCTGTTGGGATGAGCACTGGGTGTTGTATGGAAACCAACTTGACAATAAATTATATATATATAATATATATATTATATATATAATATATTAAATATATTATAAATATATTTATAAATATATAAATATAAATATAAATAAATATAAATATAATAAAGAGAAACAGAAATGTTCTTTATGAATAATATATGTCATAGAGGAAGTCAGTAGGTTTTTCTTTTTACTCCATCACATGTACCAAAAAAATCAGTAGAGTGGAAGGTCAACACCTGTCAAATGGATAACTTTTACTTTTGAAATACAGCAATGTGGAGTATCAGCAATGCAAAAAACTGAACAAGGTAACATTTCATTTTTTCACAGGAGAATAAGGAATTGGTCTTAAAATTTTATTAGCAAAAATAAGATTTCAGATTTGCCATTGCTTAATAGTATGTGTACTATCACTTCAGAAATTTCAAACTTATGATACATTTATATTTCTTCCTATGCTCTGATGTACAATTAGATATATGCTTTGGAATGGATGGTAGGATCTGGTGTATAGCTTGTGAAGACAAAGTATTGTACACACTGCTTTTAAGAAGTCCCGCATAATTGGTAGGAAGAGTAATAGAAGTCCCTGGGGAAAGTGACCTGTGCCATGCCAGAGAGGGCCTCACAGTTGGTAATTCTGTAATTTATTTGTGCCTTGAGCCTCTAACTGTGATGAGGTCTGGAAAATAGGATGTAAGAAACTGGTTCAATAAAACTGGATTTAATACGTGTGGTGTAAACAGAATTTTAAGTTGACCCGTAACAATCTGTGTCCTTTGTATTAATTCTCTCCCCTTTAGTATGGGTGGAATCTTTGAGTATGATGGGATATCACTCCTGTGATTATGATATGTTACATGGCAGAAATTAAAGGGATTTTTGCAAATTTAGTAGATGTTTCTAATAAACTAATTTTAAGTTAATCAAAGGAATGTGATCTTTGATGAACCTGACCTAACCAGGTGAGTCCTTTGAAAGTAACTGGAACCTTCCTTGAGATAATGAGATCCTTTTGCTGACCTTAAAAAAGTAAACAGCTATGTTATGAACTAACAATGGAGAGCAATGATCTCCAAGAGCCAAGGGCTTCATTCTTACAACTGCAAGGAACTGAATTCTACAGCCTAAAGATTTCAAGGTTCAGATGAGAAGTCAGCCCAGCTCACACCTTGTTATGCCCAGAATTCGTGATCCCCAAAGACCACCGGGGAGCTGAGTCTGATGCAAAAGCAAAGAGCCTTTATTCGAGCTAGCTCAGTCTCAATCCCCTACCTGCACCTACGCAGTGGTGAGATGCCAGGGAGAGAGTGAGTTTCAAACGCACAAAGGTTTTATAGGAGTCTAGGGGAAGTTGGTGAGGTAATGGCTGTGGCCTCAGCCAATTGGCTGGGGAAGGGTCGGAGTCCCGTTTCGCAGGTCGCCCGGTGTGTTTTGATCCGGAAGTTTGAACGGGTGAGCGGGAGGTTACTCAGGGGGAGGCGGCGTGGTCTGAGGTTTCTGCGATTTTCCCGGAAAGGGGCCATGTCGGGGACATAGTCACTCAAGGTGGAGGACACAGAACAAGATGGAGTTGGCCAGCGTAGTTCCACTCTTTCAACCTCAACTGCAGCCTTGTGAGATGCTGAGCAGAGCTCCCAGTTAACCCTAACCTGACCTACAGAATCATTGAAATAACAAATGTGTGTTGTTTAAATAACTTTGTTTATGGGGGCGCCTGGGTGGCTCAGTCGGTTAAGCATCCGACTTCGGCTCAGGTCACGATCTCGCGGTCCGTGAGTTCGAGCCCCGCGTCGGGCTCTGTGCTGACCCCTCGGAGCCTGGAGCCTGTTTCAGATTCTGTGTCTCCCTCACTCTCTGACCCTCCCCCATTCATACTCTGTCTCTCTCTGTCTCAAAAATAAATAAACGTTAAAAAAAATTAAAAAATAACTTTGTTTATGGTAATTTATTACACAGCAATAGAAAACTAATACAGACTAAGTTAAAGAGAGACAAAAGGAATCTTCTTTGTCTTTCCACCCAGTGTCCAGTGTGCTTCAGCTCTTCTGGATAATACTACTAAAAAACGTTCTTTGAGCCATTGGATTTAATCGGATCTTAAATCGTTTCCCTTAATGAGGTTAGAAGGTAGAAAAACAAATAAATGAACATATAAAGATGCCAAGTTGTTTTCAAAAACCCACTTCTAGTGTCACCTGGGTGGCTTAGTCAGTTAAGCTTCTGACTCGATTTCTGCTCAGGTCCTGATTGCATTGTTCATGAGTCTGAGCCTTGCATCAGGTAGGCTCTGTGCTGACAGCAATAGACCTGCTTGGGATCTGTTCTCTTTGCCCTTCCCCTGCTCGTGCTTTCTCTCTCTCTCTCTCTCAAAATAAATAAATAAACAACAACAACAACAACAAAAACACCGACTTTCAGGGGAGCTTAGGTGGCTCAGTCTTTTGAGCAACTGACTCTTGATTTCGGCTCAGGTCATGATCCCAGGGTTGTGAGATTGAGCCCCAAGATGGGCTCCATGCTGAGAGTGGAGACTGCTTAAGATTCTCTCTCCTTCTTCCCCTCTCCCCTGCTGGCACTCTCTCTCTCTAAAATAAAAAAATAAAATACGATAAATCTACCTCCAAAAATCATTTTTACAACATCCAATGCACAAAATTGCTAAAGGGCAAAAGAGCACTTTCATTTTACTAAAACATTAGCATTTAGAAAATATATTCATTAATTCTTGAGATGGCAATCATTTGAATACAATAGAAATCAATTGTCACATTTCTAAAAGGAAATGGAGAGGTTAGGAAGGATTGAAATGACTCAGAAAAGGTACATTGCTATTCTGTGAAGACTTGTAAATCAGCTCAGAAAAAGCAAAAGGCCTCAATATCTGTTAACAGAAAGGTATTGTTGAAAGCTCTAGCTTAAGAATAAATATTAATATAAATCTTCAGTGCTTTTAGTATCCATGAAAAGTAGATCTGCTTCAGCTTGGAAGAAATTACTTTAATAAATTTACAGTGAAACAACTTTGAAGAAAATAAGTAAATCGAAATATAAAAAGGGGCACCTGGGTGGCTCAGTTGGTTGGGCATCCGACTTCGGCTCAGGTCATGATCTCGCGGTCCGTGAGTTCGAGCCCTGTGTCGGGCTCTGTGCTGACAGCTCAGAGCCTGGAGCCTGTTTCAGATTCTGTGTCTCCCTCACTCTCTGACCTTCCCCCGTTCATGCTCTGTCTCTCTCTGTCTCAAAAATGAATAAACATTACAAAAAATTAAAAAAAAAAAAAAAAAAAAAAAGAAATATAAAAATAAAGACCCAGCACTAGCCTAGGAGGACAATATTGCTAAAATTTGAATGTCATTCTTTGGCTTCTGCAGAGCATAGTCACAGTATACAGTGTCTATAGCAAACAGAATCAGTGTCCCTGACAGTAGCGAAGAGAAAATCAAATTATTTGGACTTCATAATTTTTATATACTTTCGTAATGAGAATGTAATTAAATGGGAAAGGCTTAAGCAAACAGTTAGGTAAGCCCATTAAACTCCCTGTGTAAAAGCATACTCAGCATTGAGAAGCTCTCCAAGGGAATCTTACATTCAACAGTGAAAGCTTTTGGGCTTTTGTGGAATCATGCTTTTTACTTACCAAAAATACCACATTACCTCCTAAACACAAATAAGAGAGTGTAGCTATTGTTTTCTATGCGTACACGTTAAGTTAATTTGTTCAGGTTATGCAGATAGTTCTGGCGACTATCCCAAGGAAGTCCCAAAGCATACCCTAAATTACTCCCTCATTAAAAGACTTCTGTTGTGCTATTTTGCCTCTGAAATACTAGTCCTTGTTCCCACCTAAGACAGATTCTATTTTCCATTTGCACTCCTGTCTGAAACTCTAAGTAATGCCTTTGGCAGAGTTGATCTTCAACATAAGTCAGAACTCCTCAGAACACCGGGGATGTGAGAAGGGACACAGAAAAGCACAAAGTGCGCGAGTGTTAAAAATTAATATCCATGAGCATTTACTGAGCAGTTCCTCTGCACAACCCCCAGCACATGGTCCGTGCTAGGAATCCTCTGAGTCCTGCAGCGTAACAGCCCGGCAAAGTCCCATGTTGGTATTGATATAGATGACAGTGGTGCTCATGAAAATTACAACCATCGGTTATTATAGAATATATAATATAAAATAATAAAAGAACACAGTATAAAATTATTTTGAGCATTTGGTGAGTTGAGACATGTAAAATGACAAGGACAGTGCCTGGCAAATGTAAGCATGCAATATGTGTTAACTTTTTTAATAAAAACAACAACCAGGACAGTGCTAGGCTGTTTTGAAGTTTGAACTACTGGTCCTTAGTGAAGAAAAAACAAAGACCCATATTATATTCTTAGTAAAACAGATCATGATCAAAGGACTGAAATTTAGCTGAGGTCCCCTGTAAGGCAAACCCAAGTGGGTACTTTGATACAAAACATGGAAAATAGAGAAATAGGTAGGTAAGACTTGCAAAAATTAATAAAAGCAGACTCTCTTTCCAGCTATGCAAGGGAAAAAAAAAACCCCACATAACAATGATAGTCACATCCTGCATTTCTCTAGCATTTTAATTTTTCATACTTTTAAAATTTCATTCTGGCTACAGAGCCAGATAAAGTCAGACTTGCTCCACACATGTTTTGAGAGTTAAGTGAACAGAATTTATGAAGTAATTGTCACAATTACAAATTGATGGCAAAGAGTTTGAAATTCATTTTTTTTTGACATTTATTCATTTTTTGAGAGACAAAAAAAAGACAGAATAAGGAGGGACAGATAGAGAGGGAGAGACAGAATCTGAAGCAGGCTCCACTCTCTAAGCTCTAAGCTGTCAGCACAGAGCCCGACACGGGGCTCGAACCCATGAACCATAGGATCATGACCTGAGCTGAAGTCAGATGCTTAACTGACTGAGCCATCCAGGCGCCCCTGAAATTCATTTTTTAAATAAAGCGCTTTTCAGAACTGAGAGAATTTGAGCAAGGCCTTTGATCTCTATACTGCTTTTCTAAATAGACATTGTAGGTGTAAAAATTTTTTTTAATTTTGTTTATTTATTTATTGAAAGAGAGAGAGGGGCGCCTGGGTGGCGCAGTCGGTTAAGCGTCCGACTTCAGCCAGGTCACGATCTCGCGGTCCGTGAGTTCGAGCCCCGCGTCGGGCTCTGGGCTGATGGCTCAGAGCCTGGAGCCTGTTTCCGATTCTGTGTCTCCCTCTCTCTCCGCCCCCCGTTCATGTTCTGTCTCTCTCTGTTCCAAAAATAAATAAACGTTAAAAAAAAAAAAAAGAAAAAAAAAAAAAAGAAAGAGAGAGAGTGCAAGCAGGGTAGAGGCAGAGAGAGAGAGAGAGAGGGAGAAAGAGAGAGAATCCCAAGCAATCTCCACACTGTCAATGCAGAGCCCCATGTGAGGCTCAAACCCATGAACTGTGAGATCATGACCTGAGCTGAGACCAAGAGTCTATTGCCTAACCAACTGAGCTATCCAGGTGCCCCATAGGTGTAAAAATGTTAAGAGAAAATAAAAATCAGATCTCATTTCAAACAAAGCAAAAATTGAAAGCACTAATGACTGGGGCTTCAAATCATTTGTCTCCTTTAGGATAGCATTCATATTAAGTTATCAATATTACTGTGATGTTAATATCACATATTGCCATTAAATGGTCTGTTGTTTTACTGGTCTACATTATTAAGGAGAGATTAACTATTGCTCAATCTCAAAAAAGGGTACTTGGTTACATTTACCACTCATGTACTTTTCCCCCCCTAATTTTTCTTTGTTTGATCAGATTAGTTTATTGGATTAGCCTCTTAAGATCACTATGATTTGTTTGTTTTCCATAAAATAAATTTTTTCCAGCTTCACTAAAGTGTAATTGATAAAAATTTGTATGTTTAAGGTGTACAATGTAATGTTTTGCATATCATACATTATAAAATGATTTTCCCAATCAAGTTAATTAGTATATCCACCACTGTACATATTTACCCTTTTTTTTTTTTTTTGGTAAGAATAATCGAGACCCAGTTTCTCAGCGAATTTCAAGTGTACAATACCTCATTATTAAGGTATTATTATGTATTATTTATAGTATAATATATTCATGTATTATAGTCATCATGACATACATTAGATTTCCAGAACTTCCTCACCTTGTAACAGATAGTTTGTATATACAGACCCTTTGACCAGCATCTCCCCATTTGCCTCACTGCCCCCAGCACCTGCTAAATCAGCATTCTACTCTCTGTGACTGTAATTTTGACTTTCTTAGATTTCACATATGTGAGATCAGCAGTATTTGTCTTTCTGTGTCTAGCTAATTTCACTTAGCTTAATGGTCCATCCATTAAACTTCTAGACCTATCCATTAGGTCACAAATGGTACAATTACCTTATTTTTTAAGCCTCAGTAATATTCCACTGTATTGTATATACCACATTTTCTTTGTCCATTCATCTAACAACAGACCTTAGGCTGTTTTCACATCTTGGCTACTATGAATAATGCTGTTATGAACATGGCGTGCAGCTATCAGTTTGAAATAGTGATTTTATTTCCTTTGGATATGTAGCCAGAAATGAGATTGCTAGATCCATTTTTAATGTTTTGAGGAATTGCCTCACTCTTTTTCCCAGTGACTGTACCATTTTTCATTTCCTCCAACATTACACAAGGGTTCTAATTGTAATTTGTATACATTCTCACCAACACTTGTTATTTTCTGTTTTGGGTTTTTGTTTTGTTTTGTTTTTTAATATATGTATAGAGAGAGGTAGTATCTTGTTGTAGTCTTATTTTTCTTTCTCACCACTCATTCACTTTTCTGGTGCCTGGTAGCACAGATTCTCACCAGCTCTGAAAATGATGGCTTTTGTAAATTTACCACAGTCATAATATTTTCTTGAGCATTTGCTCCCTGATACTGGGAGGATGTGGAGATTTATAAGCAGAGAACAATGATCTCCCTGAGAGATTTTAATTAGTTTTATCACACAGTAACATACATTTTTGTAGAATACTTAAAATGCCATGGGTATTGTTTACATCAGAACTTATATTAAATAAGATGTAAGAGAATATCGATATATGACTTAATCATCTCTATTATAAAGTTTATTAGCAAGTGCTCTCTTCTTGATTAAAGAAAATGTCAGTGTGAGGACAGTATTTAATACTAAAAATATTTTATATTTAATATTCATAAATATCATGTTTATTCTTATATATGTTTTAGGCAATTTATTTTTATATTAAATACAAGATGTGTTTGTTTTTAAAGTATGATTTTATATATTATGAAAATTTCTTTGTCTTTAAGGCTATAACCTTATGAAGAAATTAAAGAAAAGCCATCTATCAACTTTAAAAGGTGATACTTTCTACAGCTATGCATATCCATTGTTTTACTTTTTTGACATCCACATTTAAAAGCAGGTATTTATAGTTTAGACTGTAGATTTCAATGTACTACCTCCATTGCTTCCTTTATATTAATATGATTATGTCATAATTCTGTAATCTGGCCCTGAAGACTCTACATTTATGGATGCCATATGCACTATTGAATAATTGTATCTCTTGTTAATTACCCCCTCTCCAAAAATTTTTCCACTCTAGCATGTGTGATTTTCATAGATTTCTTAAGAGCATACCATGTTCATTTGTTCCTGCAAACACAACCTGATTTAGTTCTTTACCTTAAATACTCCTTTGGCCTCTTTGCCAACTCACATTCCTAGCCAAAAGCCTTTCACTGAGGACTATGTTCTTTGAGGAAGGCCATCTTTTAAAAAATTCCTTGACAAGTGAAAATGATTCAAGAACATTTAAGATAGTTAGGAATGTTAAATAGGGAAAAGTAGGAGAGGGACTAGAGAGTACTGAGCCTAAAAACTTATGGGGATGGGGGATGTTGACAATCTGATTCAAATATTTGGAAGACTATTACATAAAAGGGGAATTATTCTTTTTTTTTCTTTTTTCTTTTTTTTTTTTTTTTTTTTTTTTTTTTTTTTTTTTTTTTTTTTTTTTGGTCTAGGTGGAGAGTCTATAAAATAGATTTAGGACTAATTGGGGACACTTTTGATGCAACAGCTATCTACCTAACACAATTCCATGGAAAAAAAATTCGTCACAACTTGAATAACTCAGTATTCACAATGCCGATCTGAGCTCATCTGTGGGATTATAGTAGAGACTTCCAGTTGTCCACTGACATCCATTCCCCCACCCACATCTTTCATCATAGAACTTCTATGTTTTCTGTGCACAAGAGGATTCATAGCAACAGCTGAAATTTTCTAGCCTCCCTTGCAGCTTAGTTCTACTTTCTGGTCAATGAGGTGTAAGCAGAAGTGCTACTTTGGGTAATGCAGCATCTGGGTCATACACCTAAGACAGATACACAACTGTTTTCTAACCCTCTTCCACCTTCTTTCCAGTTGGGAGATGAAGAGAACAAGAGTGGCTGTCTTAAATACTCTGTGATCTCGCTTCTATGTGGAACTGAAAAAACTAATGTCAGAAATACAGAGTAGTTTAATGGTTGTCTTGGGATGGGGGAAATGGGTGATGGTGGTCAAAGGAAATAAACTTCTAGTTATAAGATGAATAATTTCTGGGAATCTATGTTCAGCATGATGACTATAGTTAGTAATATTGTATTGTATGCTTGAAATTTACCAAGAGAATAGATCTTAAATATATTCACCACACACACACACACACACACACACACACACACACACACACAGTTAACTATGTGAGGTGATAGACCATGTTAACTAATCTTACTATGATAATTATTTCACAATGTATACACACACCAAATAATGTTGTACATCTGAAAACTTACACAATTTTATCCCAGTAAAACTGGGCAGGGGGAGTAGAGTGACTGTCCTGAACCAAAAGTCAGAAGCCACACTTTGAGAATGGCAGAATTGTTATATTGGCTTAGAGTTACTTCTCCCTCTATGGTTTTTCGAAAGGGGAATGAATTTATCTGCTACCAAGTAGAGAAAACACTGTGCTTTTAAAGGAAGTTAGATCAGAATGGGTCTACCCTACCAATCTCCCTTTTGATGAACTCAAAAGTCAACTGATTAGTAGACCTAATTACATCTGCAAAATCCCTTTTGTCATATAAGCTACGTGGTCACGTATATGAGATACAATATTCACAGTCCGGGATTGAGATGAGAAATCTCGAGGGTACATTTTAGAATTCTGCCTACCCTAGTAGCTTCCAATAATAATGGTCTCATTATGTGCTGAGCAAACCATTAGTATTTAATGAATTCTCATTATTTTAAATATGATAGTGTAGTGATGAATATTGGTTTCCAAATCTCATTTGATGTTATTATATTACTGACATCAACAGGAGTCATAGCAGATTCTGAATATAATTTATATTCGATTATATTATGTTATATATAGTTCAGAAATCTAAATTTTAAAGGATATAGTGTAGACACAAAGATGAGAAGTACAAAAATTCACATTCATTTTACATGCATTATTAACCTTTAGGTTGCCTTTGTCGAAATATTTCGGCCCAGCTAGTCTTAAATTTAAAAATTACTTGGAGTAATTTAAGAAAACAGTATAGTTGCCCTTTTATAATTGGCCCTTTGAGTACATCCTATTTTTCAGGTGTCGGTGTATTCTCTAATAAAGACTGATTTTTTTGACATCAGACAAAGCAGTCTTACACCATGTTAGTCTATTTATTCATTTGCTCTTCTGTTTTAACTCACTTAAAGAAAAACCCAGGTCCTTACCAAGGGTCTGTACGGTCCCATGTGATCTGCTGTTTCAACAAGTTATGATTTCGTCTCCTCCCATTCACTTTCTAGTCATTCCACCCACACTAGAATTCTTCAGGGCCTCTGCATTTGCTGCTTCCTTTGCCTGAAATGCTTCCTCGTTGCTTCAGGTCCCTTTTCAAATGTTTCCTTACAGGGCAGGCTTTCTGTCCATATCCTATCTAAAATAGTAGGCCCCCCTGACCACCATCCCTTAATCAAGGGCTTTATGTTGTTTCATGCACCTATCACCATGTAACATATTATCCTCCACTTTATTGGCAGTTTACCTCCCCTAGAACGAAAGCTCCTTAGGACTAGGGACTTAATTTTATGCTTTGCTAAATCCCCAATACCTAGTACATAATAGACATCCAGTAAATATTGTTGAATGCATGAATGTGTTTCAGAAAAGGAAAAGTATACCAACTGGAGAATTCATTCACTCTGCAAAGTAGCACAAATCTTTTATTAAGAAAAAGTCCTGTCTTCCTTTAAAAAGTAACAGGGTATTAATGGAAATGGAAAACATAGCAAGCTTGGCAGAAAGGCAGAAGGCAAGAAAGAGTGGATCATGGGGAAATATAGTGCTTGGGTTGGTTCTACAGTTTTTGTTAAACTTGCCAACCCAGACAATGGACTTTTCCACACCCTGACAGAGAATTGAACGGAATATGGTGTTGAGGATAGGAACAAGGATTCACGACACCTACTACACCCCTGTATCTGCCATCTTTTTCTCAGTTGGTGACGACATGCCTTAGCAGGATAATTGCAAGTTTTGAAGTCACTTGTCACATTAAACCCTTATTAACTGTTTTTAAACTAAGGGGTGAAGGTTTTTTCATTGTTCCTCAAGTATTTTAGTTACATTGTAGGTGTTAACACTTCACTTTGCTTATCTTTTTTACTTGCTTATAAAACTTCTATAATCAGTGACTTATCAAATAATATGGTAATTGAAGAAAAGCTTTAATTGATAATCCAGGGACATGTAGGTAACTAATAATTCCTTTCATTTTTAAATTTTTTTTATTTTTTAATTTTTTTAATATTTATTTTTGAGAGACAGAGAGAGCATGAGTGGGGGAAAGGCAGAGAGGGAAGGAGACACAGAATCTGAAGCAGGGTCCAGGCTCTGAGCTATCAGCACAGAACCTGACCTGGGGCTTGAACTCACCAATTGTGAGATCATGACCTGAGCCAAAGTCAGATGCTTTTCCCACTGAGCCACCCAGGAGCCCCTTTATTTTTATTTTTTTAGAGAGAGAGCATAATGAGTGGGGGAGAGGAGCAAAGGGAAAGAGAGAATCTTAAGCATGCTTCATGCTCAGTGCTGAGCCCAACCTGGGGCTCAATCTCATGACCCTGGGATCATGACCTGAGCTGAAATCAAGACTCAGACATTCAACCAACTGATTCACCCAGGCACCCCTGTAGTCATTCCTTTTAAACATGTACTGTAAAAAGAAAAAATCCTTCCTTTTTATTGTTTACTTGTGGAAGCATATCCTTTAAAAATTCTGTCATTGAAAAATAATTGATAAAGTTTGCTGATTGCATCGTTAATGACCTCAGAGATATAATTGTGCCAATGACTAAATATATTCAGAACTGTATATATGCTTGGAAGGGCTATCTGTGAAATAGAGACTAGCTATTATAGCTCTAAAGATTCAGAGGAAGCAGAATAGTTTTATAACATACATTTTATAATTTATCCAAAATAAAATACTACATCACACAGTATATGTGTTCAACAAATACTAAATTTAATTTTGAAGTGCTGAGTTGGAAGTATTCTAGCTACGTCTACATCCCGTCTGCATGACCATCTGTCATCAGTCACATTTGTAGCTAGGATTCTTGCATTCAGGGAAAGACTGGACAAGGTCCCTTCCAATTCTAAGACTTTATGTTTCTATAAGACTATTTTATCATCACTCAGTTTTGAAGGAAAAACAACTGCTGAATGGCAAGACAAACAATATGCATTATAGGACTTTTTTATTTCGTCATTGTTATTAATTAAAATAGGTGAGACAGATAAAAGAATAAAAATGATCTATCTAAAATATATCTGTGAATACCATTTTAAATGTCACTGGGGCTCTCGGGTGGCTCAGTCAGTTAAATGTCTGACTCTTGATTTTGGCTCAGGTCATGATCTCATGGTTACTGAGTTTGAGCCCCACATTAGGATTCTCTCTCTCTGCCTCTCTTTCTCTCTCTCTCTCAAAATAAGTAAATAAACTTAAAATTTAAATGTCACTAAATTCTAATAAAATGATAAAGTAGAATATAACCAGTGTAAGTCCTTAGAATTCTATTTTTAGTATTAACTCTGTGAAGAATCATTTCTTGAATAAACTGTCAATCACTTGATGAGATATTTTGCAAATTAGATTTTAAAAGTATTTTTAAAAACTAAATATCAATGAAGTCCTTTATTTAAGGGCCTTAAATCATGCATGAAAAATTTATTTTAGCAAACAATGTAACCACAGTATGATTTGGCTTAATTTTTTTATTTGTTAATGTAAATAGCTCTAAACAGATAAACCCCATATATCAGTGACTTAACATAATAGAATCTTATATCTTGCTCTTATAAGCTAATAGGGGTCAGTGATGGAGAGTGGTGTCTCAATACTACACAGTTATTAAGGCACTGGACCTTTTTTCCCATCTAGTGTTACTAACTCTCTTTGTAACCAAACCCAAGTTCATCTGCCTAATGTGCAGCAAAGCCAATCACTGAGACTTCAGGTAGCAGCAAGAAAAGTGTTTATTCCAGAGGTAGCCAAAGGAAGAGATAGGAGGGCAAGCCTCAAATACTCCTTCCTTCCTAACGTGGGAGAGAACAAGATTTTTACAATCATAGGGGTAGAGATTATATACTTAGTGATGAAAAGGACAAGGAAACTTATGACTATAAGGAAAGATGGAGCATGGGCATTGAGCAAACATGTAGGTAACACATATTCCATGTTCACTTTAGGGTAGAGACTTAACATCAGAATAAGTCAAAATTCAGCTCCTGATGTCTGGAAGTTATCTTAGGACAAAGGGAAGGGGCTACTGGCATGCTCTGAGAGTTGGTATAAACTGGAAGAAGTCTTAGCCTCCTTATCTCAGGAAAGGAATGCAGGGTCTTGTTTATTCATAGGCTGGAATTGTATCACTTGACCTTGAGTCTAGGTTTCTGCAGAGACAGCTAGTGGATTTGTTAGTGGGATCTGAAAAGACACAATAGCTCATTAGGGAGGAGCAGTTCTCTGAAAAACAAGCTTTATCTCTTCTGCTTGCTTTCTGGAAACAGCCCAGAGTCCCATATAATCATTTTATCCAACTCCAAGTCTAGGATCTCTGAAGAGAAGGAAATCCTTTATCCGGTCCCAGTATGTTTCCTGAGGGTATAGCTGAGTGGTAGAGCATTTGACTGCAAATGTGTTTCCTTATAGCCCTTTGAAATATAAATCTGCCTACCACTTCATACGTATCCCACAGATAATGATCAAAAATAAGAGCATGGGAGACACATAGCAGTTTCTTGCCCATAGCAATTCTGAAATCCACAGGGACAGGCTTTATGAAGGCCACTTAATTGGAGGGTTGGAAGATTCCTTGAATAGAACTTCACCATTTGGGGAGAATCCTCTCGTATATTGTTCTCTGTAACCACTGTCTCCACCATCTGAGAAGTTCTTTATCCTCTATAGCCATATGTGAAATGTGTGTGAAGTAGACTGCCCTCCTTGGATATTGCAAAGCTTTCATATCTTGGTTTGTGCTGGTGCAAGATCAAGTATGTCAACCAGCTTAAAACTTAATAGTCTCAAAAAGTTAGTAGTCTTCCAGGTGCCAACAACCATACCAGTGTTCTTTCTTACACTCCTCAAGCATGACTTACTTCTTTGCTTCTCCCTTTTAATATAATGACAGGTACCACACAGCTGTGTGGGAAGGCTAATCTAACATTTGCCTTTAGGTTGTTTTAATGGGCTTGTGTTGTTCAAAGGTTTTTTCAATCTTGTTTTCTATTATTTGGGGTCTAAAAACAACTTTTTCAATTCTTCTCTTTATACTTCGTTTCATTTTTACTTGTAAATCAGCCTATTTTCATCTAAACTCATCTCTTTCTTATGATTACTTACTAAAGGCAATAAATTGTAGAAAATATATACCTTCATTCTGACTCTTTCCAACCATGCCCCCCCAAGCTTACATTCAATAGCAGGTAGTTTGCCTTGCAAGTTATCATGGGAACTGTTGTACCAAATGTTTACCATGACCTAGCAAGACTTTCCAGCCTTCCAATGTTACCTTGCTGACCTTGCCACCACCTGACCACTAAGTCAATGTCACATATTTTAGGGCTTTTTTTTTTTAATGGCAGCACCCATTTTTGGAATCAATTTTTGTATCAGTTAAGTAAGTAGTGTTAGGACCTGTAAAAGAGGAACATCCAAATCTCAGTGGTTTAACAAAATAAAATTTATCACTTCATAGTCCATTGTAGCTGGTTGTAGGGCTTCTATTTCATTCACAAACTCCAGACTCTTTCTATCCTGTGGTCCTGCCCTAATCTAGGTTCTCAGTGTTGGGGAATAAAAAGATTGCATATGGGAAGATGTAATGGGCTGGGCTGGAATTAGCCTGCACCTTCAGCTCACATTCCCTTGGCCAGAGCCTAGTTCTTAATCACATAGCCCCACCTAAATAAAAAGAGTAGAAAATGTAGTTCAGCTATTAATTGTACAGAAGAGTAAAACACAGATAGCAGTGAAAGGTAGCAGTATCAGCCATAATTCTTCTGTACACATAAAAATAACCTTCCTTCTGGGGAGCCTGGGTGGCTCAGTCGGTTAAGCATCCAACTCTTTTTTTTTTTTTTTTTTTTTGGCCTAAGATCCCTTTATTTTATTTTATTTTATTTTATTTTATTTTATTTTATTTTATTTTATTTTATTTTATTTTATTTTATTTTTTTCAATATATGAAATTTATTGTCAAGTTTGTTTCCATACAACACCCAGTGCTCATCCCAAAAGGTGCCCTCCTCAATACCCATCACCCACCCTCCCCTCCCTCCCACCCCCCATCAACCCTCAGTTTGTTCTCAGTTTTTAAGAGTCTCTTATGCTTTGGCTCTCTCCCACTCTAACCTCTTTTTTTTTTTCCTTCCCCTCCCCCATGGGTTTCTGTCAAGTTTCTCAGGATCCACATAAAAGTGAAAACATATGGTATCTGTCTTTCTCTGTATGGCTTATTTCACTTAGCATCACACATCCAGTTCCATCCACGTTGCTACAAAGGGCCATATTTCGTTGTTTCTCATTGCCATGTAGTACTCCATTGTGTATATAAACCACAATTTCTTTATCCATTCATCAGTTGATGGACATTTAGGCTCTTTCCATAATTTGGCTATAAGCATCCAACTCTTGATATCAGCTCAGGTCATGATCTCACAGTTCATGAGTTCAAGTGCTGCATCCAGCTCTGCACTGACAGCATGGGGCCTGCTTGAGATTTTGTCTCCCTCTCTCTCTACGCTTCCTCCGCTTGCTTTCTATCTCTGTCTCAAAATAAATAAAAATAAACTTGGAACGCCTGGGTGGCTCAGTCAGTTAATTGTCCAACTTCAACTCAGGTCATGATCTCACAGCTCATGAGTTTGAGCCCCACATCGGGCTTTGTGCTGACAATTCAGAGCCAGGAACCTGCTTCAGGTTCTATGTCTCCCTCTTTCTCTGCCCCTCCCCCACTCACGCTGTCTCTTTTGTCTCTCAAAAAATAAATAAACGTTAAAAAAATATTTTAATAAAAATAAGCTTAAAAAATAACCTTCCTTCTAAGTATTTTGCATGAAAATATCACACTGCTTACTGTGTGTTTAGTACACCTATTTGTTGGACATTTGATATAATAGAAGACAAGTGTCACAAGCATATTCATTCACCTTTATTTACCCTGGTATGATTTCTAGTTGATTGTTCTGAATAAATCCAAATCAATTTATCAAATAAGTAAACATTCTAAGCAGATTGCTGCTAAAATGAGATTGTCAAAAAGCACGTTGTAAAGCTAGGACAGCCTGACCATTTTTTACGAATTATAGTGAACATCAATCACCGTAATTTGGGAAAGTGGCAATGGCAAAAGGCTTACTTTTGTACAAGTGATAGCACAATGCTGTTGTGATATTAAGCTTCTCATCGTTCAGATTCAGTATTTGAGAATAAAATCCAAATAAGATTCTTATAATCATAGTGAATGAGAGAAGGGAGGAAATAAAGGGTATACAACCTACATACTGGTTCCCTTACTAGTTTCTGTGTTATCTTGACATGAGACAGACATTCCTTTATTCACTTCTACATGAGTGTTGTCACATCAGCCAACATTTCTTTTTTTTTTTTTTTTTTCAACGTTTTTATTTATTTTTGGGACAGAGAGAGACAGAGCATGAACGGGGGAGGGACTGAGAGAGAGGGAGACACAGAATCGGAAACAGGCTCCAGGCTCTGAGCCATCAGCCCAGAGCCTGACGCGGGGCTCGAACTCACGGACTGCGAGATCGTGACCTGAGCTGAAGTCGGACGCTCAACCGACTGAGCCACCCAGGCGCCCCCAACATTTCTTGATCACATATGATAACCCAGGAGTTGTGCCAAACACCAGGGATCAGAAGTAAACAAGTCCTCAACATGGCAGGTGGTGTTGCAGAGGATGTTCAGGAGAGTAAGAGAAGGGCCAAATAGTGTCCATAGGACGGCTTGGGAAAGATGTCTGCAGAGCAGGGAGACTTGCATTTGGTACCAGAATAGGACGGAGGATGGTGGACACTGTCAAGTTCAAGGCAAAGGGAAAGGGATAAGGAGGGACACAGGTGTGAGAGAGAAGATGGGAATTTGAGGTGCTACAAGTTGTTCTGTATATTGGAAGTCTAGTGAAATCAGTGAGAAAGCAATGAAGAATTTAAAGCAAGGGAAACATCAGACTTGTGTCCAAAAAAATATCCAGGCATAAGATTTTGGAGAATGAGTTGGAGCGAGGAAGAGTAGAAGCAGGGAGACAAAGAGGAAATCATTGACTTTTCTTTTTTTTCTCAAATTGAATTTGTGAATATACCAAGGAATGGATAATTCCATGACCATGCCTCTGTGATGCATTTTAATCATCCTGCAATATAGTCATTTGAAATTGGTTCAGTTAATGATGGTAATCTATCAACAAGAGTCATAAAACTATTCACAGTGCTATTATTTATAGTTTTGATTGATGAAGAGGATTTTGTTTTCTTCTTAGGGTTATAATTACTCCCCCCCCTTTTTTTTTAGAGGATATGTTCTGTAGGCTTCAGTATTTTAATATCCGATTTTACGATACTTCCTTATACTTATGTTTATTCGTGCAGTGTTTATAATTATTTCAAGGCTATTTTTTTTCTTTCTTTCATTCATTCTTTTTTTTTTTGACAAATACAGTAGAATTACTATCTCTAACACAACTGGGAAGGAGAAATCCCTGGAAAATAATCATTACTTTTCTGGTGTATATTTATTTATTCTTAAATGATTAAGGAAAATAGCTAAATTGCAACTGTTATCTCAACTGAAATGAATTATTCAACATGGGAAATCAGAGATTTGATACCCATTTTGATATGTTTCTAGTTCTTTATTTCAATTTCGTTACATTCAAGTTTTCAAATTGTGATGTAATTATATTATTTTGTCTCCATGCATCTGAATAAGAGTAAGAATACTTGCTAATTGTTATTGAATGTTTTGTTTCTGCCAGTAACTGTGGTAAGTACTTTACACAAATTAACTAATTAAACCCTCACAACAACCTTCATGAGGTTTTATACCACCTTCATTTTCATCTGAGTCAAGTGGCTTTTTGCAATTCACATAGTCAGTAAGTACTGGAGCTGACATTAGAGAGCAGTCTTTCTAACTTGGAGGTCTACCTCTTTACCAATACCCTACATGGCACCAAACCACCTCTGTTGTGGATGGAGTGAAAAGAAGCCTTCAAAATACATTAAAGTATAATTTTATACTTTTTTATTAGATTTTTTTGTGGAGCACCACTGAACAATTTTGTTCTCTGCAGAGAAGTCCAGTTTTAAGCATCTGAATAAGTGCCCAGCTTAGCAAAGCCAGTATATTAATGGTAATGTATGTCATTCATACAAGTCAACAAATATTTATTGATGAGTTGAGCACCTGCTTCATGGTAAGTTCTGGGATGCAGAAGAGTTCTTGCCTTCATGAGATTTCCTATTAGATACAGGCAAAGGGCACTAAATAAATCTCCCCAATCACATTCATCCATGCTTGTCTAACTGCTACACTGTCATGATTATGGTTCAAGAGTTAAAGATTGCCAAGTTCAGTGAGATCTGTGACTTCCTAATATAGAATTCAGTCTCTAATGGGGGCGCCATATGGGAGGACTGAGCCCAAAAATAAGAGCTTGAGCTAGGTGGAACATGTCTATTGATTTAAAAAGCTTATAGTAGGCAAGCATTATAGTGTAGTGGAGCACATTTGGAATCTAGAATCAAACGGATCCTATAACCAGGTCAAGCAGCCTAATGTCTCTGAACCAGCTTACTCACCTATAAAGTACTAAGAATATTAATTTATTCATTTTTTCAGCAAACATCTTTTGGACACCTTCTATCCACTAGTTTAACTCACCTCACAGGGCTATAGTTATAACTAAATGAAATATTGTCTGAAAAGCCCCAGGTACATAGTAAATATTCATGAAAGTTAGCTCCTTTACATCTCAATCTGTTTTCTTTTCTTGACTGGATTTTATCTTCTACTGCAGTCAGTCAGAAGGCTCAGTGCCCAGGAATGGCCAGGCTGTGGGGGAAACTAGTTCATACCACCTGATCTTAATGAAATGGATTGAATGGAACTCAAACAAGATTGACTAGCTATATAAAGTCAAATCATTCCAATAAAAAATCATACTCATCTGGAAGCAAAATCTATTTAGAAAGTTGTCTCAGGGGTGCCTAAATTGGTTGAGCGTCCGACTCTTGGTTTTGGCTCAGGTCATGATCTCATGGTTTGTGAGTTCAAGCCCCACATTGGGCTTGCTGCTGTGAGTGCGGAGCCGACTTTGGATCCTCTGTCCCCCTCTCTTTGTGCCCCTCCCCCACTTCTATGCCCTCAAAAATAAATAAACATTTAGAAAGTTATCTTAGAGTGCAAGCCAAGCTTCTGGTAACAAGAAGGCTGTAAATATAGTGGAAAGATGTTTCCTCCCACCTTGAGTCCAAAAGGGAGAGATCACAGGCTGATGAAGAGGCTCTGCCTACATCACTTCATGCTTTCTTCTCTGATTCAAAGCACTTGCTCACTTTTCACCAGAAGATCCAGAAGTTGTGTTTGCCACTTCTGCTCCCATCTACCAGCAAGAACTTGTCATATGGCCACACCTGTTGCTTGGAGGATATGAAATTCCTTATTGAGGTCATCACATGTATTGCTAACCTCACAGAGACTCTATTACTAAAAAAAAAAAATTAAAGAAATGGATAATGGGGTTCATTCTGCCAGGGAAACCAAATTAAGATCAGAAGGCTCCCTGGTTAAGAGTATAAAACAATAAAAAAAAATACCCAGTTTATATAAAATTCCCTGGACAAGGAGAGGCTTTGAAAACTGGCTCCGAGCCTGAGCTCTGGGGCCTGGGTTACTCACAGACCTGCTTGTGGATGGGGAAGATGGAGTAAAATGTGGTCCAAGATGAATCAGGTGGAGGTGGCCCAATTTATGTATGACAGAGAACTGTAGTAGCCTTTGGGGAAGGGATTTGAAGGGAGGCAAGGAGACCAAACAGAAGGTGCTTAATAATCTAGGTAAGGAATAGTGAGGCAATGCTCACTTGAGCATTGAAATCAGAGATGATTTCAAGAGAGATTTTAAGAATTAGAATCAGAGGGTTCAGGAGCATTTATCAGGTGGTACAGGCTAAACTGTAGTTGCAAGTAGAATTTTAATGATTAGAATTTACAAGATGTAGGAATCTGTTTTGGTTAAGGTAGGCTGAGCTGCTGTTATAAATGCACCTTTAAAATATTTAATGGCTCAAATATCATAGAAGTTTATTCCTCATCCACATAATTGTCCAAGGCACGTGCTTCTTGGCAGATGGCTCCCCTCCATTCAGTGATTCCAGGAACTCAGACTCCTTACACCTCAAATCACTTTTAACTTGTTATATTTTAAGAACCACATTTTATTCACTGGCATGTATAATAACAGAAATATTACTGTTGTTGAGTTTATAACAACTCTAAATTGAAAGGAATAGAGCAAATTAAGAATATATAGAATATATTACAGATTATAGAGATACTTACGACCGGGGAACTCTCTGTGATAAATATCTCTCTGTGAGGTATTTTCTGACTTTTAGCAGCATTCACTTGGGAATTCCAGAAATTGAAATTGAAAAATCCCAAGCAAGGTCCACACCGCAAGTGTAGAGCCAACACAAGGCTTGATCCTATGACTGTGAGATCATGACCTGATTGTGACCTTCACTGACTGAGCCACCCAGATAGTGGTCTTGCCCCATTTTTAAAAAAAAATAAATTTCAGAAATAATTCCTTCAAATCTATTAGTAAAACAGGTCTTGTTGTTTCATATGACAATTTTTAGTTTTTTGAAAAATTCTCTTATGTGGAGTAGCTTTTTCTCTCTCAGTGGCATGTAAGTGAAATCTTATTGTTTACTTTCTTCAGAGAAACTTGGGAAGTTGTCTCATTTTAAGGATTAAAAAACTATAGACAAGAGACTTTGTTAAGAGCACACTGCCTGTAAAAAGCAAAACTATGGCCAATATTCTTTTCACCATAGGATTACCAAGAGCAGAGTCACAGAATCCAAAGAAAGAGGGAGACAGAGAGAGAGAGGAAACACATGCACACACACACACACACACACACACACAGAGAGAGAGAGGGAGAGAGAGAGAAAGAAAGAAAGAAAGAGAAAGAAAGAAAGAAAGAAAGAAAGAAAGAAAGAAAGAAAGAAAGAAAGAAAAAGAGAAAGAAAGAAATCCCAGTCCACAGTTGGAAGACTGAGAAAAGCCCACTGAAATCGGTAGTTAAAAGTTATGGGTGACACTCAGGGAAACAATTTCAGAAAAGTACTGGGATAGCCAGAAGAAAAGAAAGTTGAAAAAAGCATAGAAACTTTGGGGTGTAATTTTTTAATATCCTGATTTTTTTAATGGGAAAATTAAAGTACTTTTCAATTTTCTTTCAAATTTTCAAATTTGATTTTTTAGGGGGTTATGATGGCTGTACCAACATAGTAATATATTCTAACAGAATTCCATGGAAAACTGTTTCCCTTTGGAAACAAAAAGAAAAAGAAAAAAGGGAAATGGCAAAGAATATCTGTCGTATCTAGTCAATGCATTAATTAATTACTGGTCATAGAGGGAGCACCCAGAGGCAATAGGAGTAAAGCCCTTTGGAAAAAATGACATCTAGGGCACTCCTGCACTGTGTTTCTCCTATATCATGGATTAATATATAATTTATATTCAAAATTAAAGCAATTTGTCTAAAGAAGTGTGGAAAAAAAAAACCATAAGTAACCACTGCCCTTCCATATTTTAGTTTACCTATACTTGTAGACGTTATCAAGAAGTTCCATGTAGATATCAACTGTAATTTATGCCACATATGAAAAGGAATTGAGTAAGCTGTATTTATCCCAAATATAACATGTAGATTCTTTTCTCACATATCCTGAACTCTGCATTTACAAGAGAAAAGTAAGCCAGAAAATCACTCATAAAAATCAATAGCCTATTCTTGTCACTTACGCCTTCTCTCTACAGTGTGCCTTGAAGTGCCTTCTACCCTTCAAAGAAAGAAATATACTTAGTTCAGCCCTACGCTGTGTTACATCACAGTATTATTTTTAGTTCGTCTATGTGCTGTATCATGGTAACTTCATTAACCACAAATTTCAAAATCATTGGAATATTTATATTTCTCATTGTCAAAAAAGTTTACTCTTATTTTATTACAGTAAGCCATATGCTGTTAGAAACCTTTTGCCTTTGAATTTTAATATTTTTAGTTATTTTCCCCTATGTAATATGTCACTCGTAGGGCACTCCAAATCTCCAACAAAAAACGAAGCAGGAATGGGAGAGTTTGAGGAAATAATTTTAATACATAAATATATGTTTTGAAGATGTTTACGTCATTAGTGAAAAATCAATGTATATAAAGACATAACCTATTCTCTAAGTATGCTTGAACATTACCTTTACAGGCCTCTTTCAAGTGTGAAGAACCTTATTATACAATACACACTCTCTGTTGCATTTGGGCAGCATAGATGCTAGCTTTAAATATTTCTAGAAAAACCAGTACCTTCAGGAAAATCCACCTTAAATTTGAATTGTTTTTAACTCTCCACACTCAATACTTATGTCCACTTCTCTTTGTTGTCCTCTTTTACTCTTCTTTCTCTTCCTCTTCCTCCTTCTTCTCTCTCCTTACTTCCAATATGAGACTGAGTTTCAGTTTGGCATTATTTTTGATTAGGGGTAAGCATCATTGAATGACTATAAATCCCCAAAACAGGAGTAGTTGAACATACAAGGTTTGGGATAAGAGATTTAAACTTGTTAACCAGGAGGCTCGTTAATTCTGAGGAGAAAAAACAGTATTTACACTGAAATATCGTTAATGCTATTTTAAGGGAAAAGAGGCTGCCATCTTGTGTATGCTGTGTTGATTGCACACAAAAGTGGACCCATTCAGAGTTTAGTTCTGTGTTAGACTTAAATTACATTAAAGGCTAAATAATCACACAAAATGTCGAAGTGCTCATCAGTGACATGGCTCCAAATAAAATAAAATAAGATAAAGCATAGCATTGGGGCATGTATTCCTTTAGTACATGAGAAAACATTTTACATACCATCTAATTCTTCTTTTTGAGACAATTTTGATCCTAAGCTTCAGAAATAATTAATAATCCCTAGGACTACATTAATCTAGAATTTTTAAAGCATAGAATTTATAATTATAAAATAAAAGAATTAGTTTTTAGAAATAAATTCTGGAGTTAATGCTATCTGATAAAATGCATGTGGAAGAAAGTTTGCTCTTGACTATGACATTAATAAAAATAAAACCTGAATTTTATTTTAGAGCTAACTTATCCTGCTTTCTTCTTCATACTTATTTCCCTGTTTTCATTTCATTAGCACCATAAAAAATGTTTTACTGAGGATCATGGCTTAGCTAATAACAGCAAAGCACAAATTGCTAGAAGATGCTTAAGAGCTGAGATGTGTGCAGTAGAGATGCCTTAATTTTGAATAGAGCCACATGCCTCACAACAATTTGATAAGTGTTAGTGCCATCTTGTGGTTGAATGCAATAATGCAACAAAGCAGCAGCACTATCAGGTGAATTTATTAATTTTTTGGTTTTTTGAACCAACAAACTAAATATATATATTTGGAAATAATTTTAATACATAAATAAAATATATTTATATATTTATTATAAATTATATATGTAATAATATAACTATATAATTATATATTAATTATTGTATAATTATTATGTTATATAATTATTATTATAACATATATATGTATGTATATACATATATATGTATATATATGTGTGTATATATATATAACATAATATATATAACCTGGTTATAACCAGGTTTCTGGTTATAACCACCAGAAAAGATTAACCACATGTTAGGAGCTTGGGAGTTTTATTAAAATAAAATAATTTGAGTTCACTGGATAGTCTGTTACACTAAAACAAATTCCAAAACATGTGGGAAATTCCTTATGTATGAAATATAATAAGGTACTATTTCCCAAAGACAAATTAGGGATTGTGAGTCTGAAAAATGCACTCAAGAAAAATAGGCCCCATGGTCAAAGAACCCTGGAAAAATGCCACAGGTCATATCCCCTTCTTGGAGAGTCATGGTGCACATTCACTTATTTAAAGGCCATGGAAAATGAACCTATTTAATTTTGTTCTAAACCAGCATTTTCTAAGTATGCGTGTCCACAAAAATTCCCTTTTTAAAGAAGCATATAATGCCTATTAATAATCAATAAGTCATAACTTGCTAAAATAAAGTTAGAAAAATACCTTTAAACATAGAAGGTAGAAGTGTTAGACACAAGAGCAAACTTGGAAACCACAGTGAAAGTGGATTAAAGATTGTATCCATTGGCTGTGTATACTGCTGACTCAAGGTTTTGTAAACAATGTTAAGTAACAGCTTTGGAATATGAGAATCTTATTCTGAGATGTTGAAACAATTACACCTGCACCAATGAGGTCAAAATGACTGAAGTGTTTTATAATTTTTCCAGAAGAGAGTGGGAAATATTTATTAGATGGAAATTAGCACATTTTGACTAACCATTTTATTTTTAGAAATTTACCTAGAGGACGTAATAGGAAGTGTTGGGTATAAACTCAAGGGTACTCATTACAGCCTTAGTTGTACTTTTAAAATGTAAGTAACCTGTTTATCTACAGTCATAATTCTAGGTAAATGTGTTCACACATTTATCCAAGTAGATTATATCCTGTTATGTTTATAGTTATGTATACTTAAATAAATTGATATGAAAATCCAGGATATTCAGAAGTTTATTTATCTACCAGTTATTGAGCATCAAGTATGTTTGAGACAATAATATCGTATTTCATTCATGTAAAATGATAAACATATGTGTTTGTACAGATATGGTCAAGAAACCAATTTTATAGGAAGAATATTTTTTAAGAAGCATGTTAGATACAAATCTTTTACTGAACCTAAATAAAAAAATTAAAATTAAATTAAAATTAAAAAAAAAAACAAAAACAAAAACAATGTGTCCAGTCCCCTACGTTGGTATCACAAGGCAAAAGTCTTGAACTATTAAGGACTCTGAGTCACAAAGGTCCTCTATGTTAAGAACTTGAAAACAATTAGAAATTCCTTAAATAAACATGATATTAAAAAAATACTAAATTTTAATAGTAACATCAGAAGATTTTAAGCGATGGTTAGAAAAGACATGCAGCAAATTTTACGTTGGGGAGTCAAAACAAAGCAGAGAAAGTCAGATGACCGACTCATCGTGAGCGTGCATCTGGATTTGTTTTTCATGTACAGCATGTTTATGTTTGCTAACATATTTGCTATCTCTAATCCAGATCACCCTGTGGCCGAAGCCACATGTTTATGAAATATTTTACCATCATAACATGTTTTCAGAGTCCCTCAAAACTGTCTCTCTTCTACCAATCCCTGTGATCTTTGTGCCTGTCACCATTCAAAAATCTGTCCCTCATCCCTAACTTAACCTGTAGACCTGCTTTTATTGGCTGGATTGTTATTTCCTCAGGCCATTGGATACATACTGCCTCAAGTGGCATCATCGATATGACACCAAGCATGAAAAATGTGTTTGGAGCTGGCCTCGACTTTACTCACCTGTTCTATGCTGTCGTTTCTTCAATGTAACCTCAAGACAGCGCTAGAAGTGATCTCACAGGCTTGTTGGGTGGTGTATTATATCTGATATAGTAAGTCGTCAGCACATGTTCCCTGGAGTGATGTAGATCCCCTTTTGTAATTTAACTTCTACTATGGACCTGAGGACGACCGAGCAGGATTCCCGAAACTGGGAATTTTGTCAGTTCACCTGTATGGCAGGTGAGGAAAATGTTTCTGGGAAGGGGCAAGAAACAGATTGTGTCTGAAAAGGATTTACTTTTGTGGGTATAGGCTTCTGTGCTGAATTACTACAAGTTTTGTCAGTCCTTTTACAGAATACCTAGACTAAATGGAGTGAGACCCAATTTAAAAACACAAGGCCCAGTTTCTTGAAATCACTTTTCTTATAAAAGAGTTATTCTTACTTTTTGGACAAAAGAAAGAGAGCATTGTTACATCCTGAAATGAGTGTTTGGTGATGATGTGCCAGAAAGAGCGCTATTTGACTGGTCTTCAGATGTGAGTTCTCATCTGACTTGAAATGAGCCACTTAGCCTGTCCTGGTTTTCTCATCTGTAAAATGGAGACTCAATTGTAGGGTGGATAAACAAATGCTGAGTGTGAGCATTCTATAGACCAGAGGAGGCTGCTTGTCATTAGTAGCATTATTTATAGTATCTAATGATTATTCAACATCTTTCCAAAATTATTCCCTGATGGTACTTTAGAGAAAAGCAGGAAAATATGGATGTTTGGGACATAAGTAGAGGGAACATTGCATCTGAAAATCTAAGTTTGCTTTTATCCTGTTACTTCCTGGCTTACTCATTACATGACTGGGGGCAAGTCACACTGAATCTCAGATTGTTTCTCATCTTCAATATAGGTGGATAACATCGTCTTTTATCAGTATCTCAGAGGATGCATTTAATAGTACTCTGTACACTGTAAATTGACTCAGTAGTCATTAATCTATACCTCCACATCTATTTAACAAATATTTATTGAGTGCCTCCTCTGCTCCAGACACTGTGCCATGTGCTGGGGAAGAGTCTTGGCCTTTATGGGGGTCATAGCCAGTGGAAAAATGCACACAATAAACAGTTAGACATATAAAGCAAACTATAAGTAACATTCATAATGATTAGTGCTGTTAAGCAAAGAGCAAATGCCAAGGAAAAATAATAACAAAAAATTAATTCAGATTGGGAGGTTGAGAAAGGTATCCCTGAGCAAGTTATATTTAAACTAAGACCAGGAGGAAAATACAATGCCAGCCAGGCAAAAGGGGAAGAGAATGGGAGGGAGGGACTTTTCAAGCACAGAGTCTTGCTAGAATATGCAAAGACTGGAAGCAGAAAATAACTTCCAATGACGGGATAGCTGGAACGTGGTGAAGGGCCCAAAATGGAGTTGGAGACATGGCAAGTCCTGTCTACCATGTTACAGATTTTGGATTTTATTGTAGGTGTAATTGAAAGCTGTTGAGATGTGTTAGGCAAAGAAGGGGGGAGATTAGATTTGTACTTTTAAAAGCTCCGCCTGTCATCTAGTGAACTAATGGAGGGGGACTCAGAAGATGTGGGGAGCCCAATTAGGAGGCTATTATTATAGTAGTACAGCAAAGAAATCATGGTAGTAGCTTAACTAGATTGGAGGCAGAGAAGATAGATAAGGTGAGTTTGGGGATTAATCGGACTTGGTGGTGTCCTGGATGCAACGCATGGAGAAGAAGGAGGTATTGAGAACGATTTCCAGGTGTCTTGCATAAGCAGTTGTCAAATGATGAAGTCACTACATGACCCAACAAAGCCTGAGGGAGGAGCAGTTAGCAGGAGAGAGGATCAAGACTTAAGTGTTGGACATTGTTGATGATGGAATGTCTATTAGATATCCAAGTGGAGTCAACAAAAGTCAAGAGGAACAGAGGTCTACCACCCACACCATGAAGTCAGTGATTCATTCAGTTAGTCATCGGATGTTTATTGAGGACCAACAATATGTCTGATTCTGTACTAAGTGCTGGCGATTTAAAACAAAACAAAACAGTGATCCAAATGGCTCTGATATTATGGAGCTCCTTATATTTTAGCAGGTAGCATAGTTACATAGATGAATTTGAAATCATGAGGGCATGACTGAGAAATTTCATATAGATACGTAGATTTTAATATCCCTCCAAGTATGTGCTGCAAAACTCCCAATCCCCAGGGTCCTCAGCCCATAGTTGGGAACCACTGTGTTAAAAGTAGCAATTTTTTTAAACTTTTTGGTTGCACTGACTCCCCTAAAGAGTGCATTATAACAGGTTACCGTATAATAGCCTGCATTTACATTTATAAATATTTTTAAACTTTGTATCATTTTGATAAAATCAAACTGTCGAAATGGGAATTTCACAATGGGAAATTGGGATCATTATTTCATTATACCCAGGCCTAGGCATACAAAAAGCTGGACATTAAAGTTACTTCAGGAATGTGGAGAGTTTTGAGAAAACCCCCAAATGATTAAATAAGAAAAGCCAAATCCTACAAGTCAGTCCTTATTTTGAGCACAGATATTTATGTGTCATTGCAGTGAGGGGAGGTGTTGAGAGGGGATGCTGGTAGTAAGCTTAAGGATATCAGCGTACTTGTAATGTCTAACATCTATATCATGCTTCACAGTTTACTGAGCCCCGCTTATATTTTTCTTTAAATCATATAGACCAAAGTTATCAAGTGTAGCTTCAGTTTACACAAAACAGAAAGAATTAAACAAAATCTTATCATAATGGAGTCGGGCCTTGTATAAAGAACTATTTCCTGAGGATGAAGATTGTCACACTGGAATGATTTACTTGGGGATGTCTCTGATTCACCTTCTCTAGGAGGCACAGACTCACCTTCTCTAATAGCATAGACTCATTAGATCCATTGGCCTCATTCATCAGTCACAATGAGAAATGGTATGATATATATAGAAGCATGTCAAAGCCCTTCCCCCATCCCTGTGTAGTAGAAAAATCACAGGCATTAGAGTCAAACAAGCTTGGTTGGAATTTTAACTTCATCTCCTGTTAGCTGTGTATCCATGAGCAACTTACTTGACAGCTCTGATTTTCTTTTTTTCTTTTTTTCTTTTTTTTTTTTTAACATTTATTTATTATTGAGAAACAGAGACAGAGCATGAGCATGAGAGGGGCAGAGAGAGGGGGAGGCACAGAATCTGAAGCAGTTCAAGCTCTGAGCTGTCAGCACAGAGCCCGACGCAGGGCTCAAACCCACAAACTGTGAGATCATGACCTGAGCTGAAGTCGGACGCTTAACCACCTGGAGCCACCCGGGCACCCCTAGCTCTGATTTTCTTTATTATCATAGGGAGCTTGAGAGGTGTGCAGGGTTAATATGAAGTTGGCAGATGATTTAATAAGCAGTTGTCCCCTTCCCCCAATGCCTTACTCTGAGACCTCCAACCTTTCCTAGCATTCTAAAATTGAAAATTCTGAGCAAGAGAGAATGTGGGACCAAAGATGAATTTAAAGTCCAGTTTGTGACTCACCTTTCCTTAAGCCCATCACACTAGTATAAAGTTTGAGCAGCACATTTAAGTCTAAAACTAGTCAGTTAGGTCAAGATGCTGGATCATTTTTTTGTAGTTGACCAGATGATACCAAGAGAAATGTCAGATTCATCTCTGTCATTTATAATATGAATTAAATTGACATATGCAGCATGCAGTAGAGGTTTTTAAATATCAGGACAGGGTTACCATGTAAAGATCAGAAAAAAAAATTACTATTATTATTATTACTTAGATTTAATAGTATTATATACTGTCCCTTTAAAATTTAAGGAGAATTTTAGGAAAAAAACCTTAACCTTTATTTTCTCATGTGATAAGCTTTATTTAACTTTTATTCCTTTAAATACTTCCTTATGTTTAAATGAGCTATTCTCTTGCTTCCAACGAAAGGCATGATTAACATGAATCAATCTGTATCTCTTTAACAGGGACAAGTGATCCATACGTGAAGTTTAAAATTGGAGGAAAAGAAGTTTTTAGAAGTAAAATAATACACAAGAACCTCAATCCCATATGGGAGGAGAAAGCTTGCATTCTTGTTGAGCATCTTAGGGAACCATTGTATATAAAGGTGAGCCAGTTATTTGTTTTTCCCTAATGCAATGACATAAAACTCGCTGTTTGATGGTTTTCTATCATGTATCCTTGTCTGATGAGATTTTTCACGAGAGATAAATTCTGCTGTGCACAACTCTAACCTGTTGATGGTGTGACAGAAACGAAATAGAGGGGAGGGGAAGCGTGGGAGCATTTTTCTTCAGGATAGTTCTATTGCCAGTCACGTAGGAGGATTATGGACTCCATCTTCTCCTGTTTGGTGAAGTTAAATGATTTAGCACACTCTGGGAATATATATAAACAAGTCTCCATAAAATCTAGCAAGAAAGAAAGCTTACACAGAACCTAGTCTTTTTGTCCAGGAATTATATCAGGGGATCTACCATTACTGGTTGCAAACAAAATGTTTTCCTTGAAAGATGAGAAGGATAAAGATATCCAAAAATGGAAAGAAAAAAAAAAGTGTTTCCTCTCACTTGATGTAGTTTTGTTTTGTTTTGTTTTGTTTTTCTTAAGAACTTAAGGAGATTCCTTGTTTTGTTTTTTAAATTTTTTAAAATGTTTATTTGTTTTGGAGAAAGAGAGAGAGAGAGACAGAGTGCAAGCAGGGGAGGCGCAGAGAGAGAGGGAGACACAGAATCTGAAGCAGATTCCAGGCTCTGAGCTATCAGCACAGAGCCCAATGCGGGGCTCAAACTCAGAAACCATGAGATCATGACCTGAGCTGGAGTCAGACGCTTAACTGACTGAGCCACCCAGGCGCCCCAGGAAATTTATTTTATTTTCCTACCTAACTTCTCTTTAATCCATGTCTCCAGATACTTTTTCTGTATCTAATTCATATTTGTAGACACTCTTTGTGGTTCCTGTGTTCTGACTATCCACTCAGTGACCAAACCTTTTTCTATTTTTACCATAATAACCACATTTTGCAACTGGCACTTGAGCCAAAAATCTCATATAATCACTCTTTGAGCAACCTCTAGGCATCCTCATTCCCATCAACTCTTCATTTATATTGCCTCCATTTGTTTCTCTTCTACACAGAAAGGGAAAAAAAAAGTAATGAGGCTTTTATTAAAATAAGAGCAGAACTGACTGGTCTGAAGGTAGTGAATTACCTCAGTTGAATGTTCACAGTCAGGTACAGATCCAACTCCTTATTCCACTCTTTCCCCTTCTCATTACTGCACTTGATTAGTCTTTTTTTTTTTTCAACGTTTATTTATTTTTGGGACAGAGAGAGACAGAGCATGAACGGGGGAGGGGCAGAGAGAGAGGGAGACACAGAATCGGAAACAGGCTCCAGGCTCTGAGCCATCAGCCCAGAGCCTGACGCAGGGCTCAAACTCACGGAGCGCCAGATCGTGACCTGGCTGAAGTCGGACGCTTAACCGACTGTGCCACCCAGGCGCCCCTTGATTAGTCTTAAAATAACCATAGCAGAACAGTTTTTAAGATTGGCGAGAAGAGAATCTTCTAAGGACACAGTTGGTAAGTTTCTAGAAGTCATTATAGGAGAATATATCCATATTTGCATAAGAAACAGTCTCAGAGCACCTGGGTGGCTCAGTGGGTAAAGTGACCCACTCTTGATTTCAGCTCAGGTCATGATCTCACAGTTCATGGGTTCCAGCCCCACATTGGGCTCCGTGCTTATAGTGGGGAGACTGCTTGGGATTCTCTCTCTCTCTCTCTCTCTCTCTCTCTCTCTCTGCCCCTTCAGTGCTCTCTCTCTCTCAAAATAAATAAATAAACTTCTAAAATTTTTAATTAAAAAAATAAAAGAAATAGTCTTGAGTGGACATTGGCTAAAGAAAATCAATTAAATAGAATTCATGAACTGTCTTTTAACATATGAGTGACAGCATAAGTATTATTAGTGTGGCAATATTCATGGCCAACCTTCCTCTCACCAAAGGGAAGATCTTCAGAGTTGGAGATGCTTTTCATCCCTCCTCTCCACTTCTAGAGAGAAAGAAATATCTACGTGAGAAAAAAGGGAGTGCCTTTATAATAAAGAACTGAGATAGAAGTTGTAAAAGGAATTAAAAATACATATAAATGGTATGTAAAGGAAATTTTATTTCTAGGGAGGTTTGGAAGAGATGAGTTGGGGTAGCTGTGGCCATGGGGATGATGGACAGGAGAGGAAAGCGGGGGTTACTAAGGATTGAACTGAACCATTTGGATCTTATTGGTTTGGGAGAGAATGTGTCCACACATATACTTGTGCCATTGGAGACAGGGATACTACATACAGGCCCAAAGCCTTGGTTAACAACCACCGTATAAGCAAAAGCTAGGAGAGAGACCCCAAAGATTGTTTTTGTTTTTTTCTGTTTATTTATCACGTTGAGTTTTCAAAGTACGGCATCATGTAGCCATGACTTAACTTGTACCATACAGAAAAAGATACATAATGAATTATAAAATATTTGTCACTTTTGTACATTTCTACCTAAGAAAAATGATTAAGTAGAAATTATACTGGTCTTTTGTGTACAAACATAAAATGACAATATTTTTATGTAATACTTATGCTTCTAAATATGCTTTCATATTTTTCATTTGATTTTTGTTTTCTATGAAATGCACAGGGCATCTTTTGAAAAAAGTCTCTAATTTTTTGCTTTCTTTTTTTCACTTTTTATGTTATCTGCTTTTTTTCCTAACCTTGCATACACAGAGACCTAAATCAAATACACTGGTGGAAATATTTTAAGAATTTCATGAACATTGCTTTATTTTCATTGTCTCTACATAGCCATGTGTGATTGACTGACTTGATTTTGATATGATGCCCATATCCTATGTACTGGGAGACTAATCTTCCCTGAAAGATTTCTTAGGGACTAACTGATTCTGTACTGACAGGCAATATAAAAATGCATCCATGTACTAGATGGTTAGAAAATACTGTCTACAACCCTCCTGTCTGTAGTTAAAGGAAAAAGAAGCTTATATGTGCCCTGTAATCTGATTTCTATCAATGTAAAGGTTACCAAGGGAAACAAAATTCACTTCTGAGCCAAGATTGTAAAATCACATTAAAGTTGCAGTGCTTATACCATTTCTAGCAAAAACAGATTTTTCCCCCCAAAAATCTTGGAACTGTCATTTAAAAAAAATTAGACACAAAATAAAAAATAACATACATTCCAATTAGTTAGAATTCCTATAGCTTTTAATTTTAATAAGACTATTCCTTCGGTTCCAAATGACTTTACAGTAAGGGCAGATAAAAACAAGTCTATAGGAATGGACTTGAAATATACTTATAAGGTCGTAGTAGAAGCTGGGGGTTTAAATGCAGTAGTTTTAACTGAGACAAGAGCCACTGGAGCCTGGTCGGTAGCCACAGGGATGCCTGCTCAGGCACACATCTTAGATAAGAGGGTAAATTCAGCATCCATTTCAGCTGAATTGAATTAAAGTTTCAATTTTCATTTCACTGACACTATTATTCAAGTTACACAGTGAACACCCAGAGTTATAGTGGAAAAGAGAGAAGTAATATCAAGGGGAAATGGTTGTATAAATTGCTGCTTGTTTGGCCTAATCACAGGCTAAAAATCTGGGTATTAGATTGGAGTGCTTTTCTAATAGAAAGGTTCTGATAATTAGGAAGGCAATTCTGTTTGGGATCAGATTACCGTGTCTAAGACTGTCATTTTACCAAAGTTGACATTTCCTTAAATAACTCATATATATCCAGGCTTAAGATTTAAAATTGATGGATGCCTGGGAGGCTCAGTTGGTTAAGTGTCTGACTTCAGCTCAGGTATGATCTCACAGTTCGTGAGTTCAAGCCCCATGACTGGCTCTGTGTTGACAGCTCAGAGCCTGGAGCCTGCTTTGGATTCTCTCTCTCTCTCTCTCTCTCTCTCTCTCTCTCTCTCTCTCTCTCAAAAATAAACATTAAAAATTTTTTTAAAAGATTTAAAATTGAAACATTCTTCAGCATGGTTCAAGTTAAGCACCGTATTGCTATCTTATGCCAAATTATTTCTGAGTAGGTTTTAAGGGCCCTAAATGAATGTCACATACCAATGATAGTCAACCCTGGCTGTACATCAGAATTACCATGAAGCTTTTTTTTTGTTTCTGTTTTGTGTGTGTGTGTGTGTGTGTGTGTGTGTGTGTGTGTGTGTGTGTAAGAATCCGGATGTTCAAGTGTCTTCCCTACAGACTTTGATTTAGGGCCTGTATGGTAGAGTCCAATTTTCTGTACTTTTGAAACACAATAGGTTATTCTGATGCACTGCTTGGGTAGGGAGCTATTTTTCTAGACTTATAAATGGAAACACCTGAGTAATTGGAAGAAAACGTTTCCAACCCTAAACCACACAGCATCCAAACCAAATTATTCCAAAGTTAGATGCTTGTGTCATCTTAGATGTTTTGTGTGGTTCAAAAGTACTTCCTAAATGCATGAATCAAGAATCTCAACTATTTTAGCAACAACAACAAAAATCAATAGCAAAACAAAACAAGGAAACAAAAAAATGTGACTGTATTTGCTTTTGGTTTTTGGGCAAAGAACATAGGAGGTTACTGAGTCTTGGGAAGATAGAATCTCTGGTCACATTTTCCCTATAATAATAACTACCATTTCTTGAGCACCATGCGAGGCACAAGGCCTACTTTATCTCATGTAATCCTCAAAATACCTGACAAATGACTTTCCTCATCCCCATTACATAGGTGAGTGAGACTTAGAGAGATGTAGGGTTTCCTATGTCCACCCAGTAATTATGCAACATAACTTGTATTTTCTACTAAAGATGACTAATTGCAATGGCCCCAGTTAGGTTTTCTTTTTTCTTTGCGTTACAATGTCAGTCCTACGATTTTGAGTTTAATTATTCTTGTATAGTGAAATGGTTATTTTGAAGCTGCCTGGGTATGAAAATGAGTCACGGACGTATTTTCTTCATAGAATCTTAGATCCTGGGTCACATTACGTGATCTGGGTCCTGTTCTATATCCTATTCCCATTATGCATCTTTTTTTTTTTTAATTTTTTTTTCCACGTTTATTTATTTTTGGGACAGAGAGAGACAGACCATGAACGGGCGAGGGGCAGAGAGAGAGGGAGACACAGAATCAGAAACAGGCTCCAGGCTCTGAGCCATCAGCCCAGAGCCTGATTCGGGGCTCGAACTCACGGACCGCGAGATCGTGACCTGGCTGAAGTCGGACGCTTAACCGACTGCGCCACCCAGGCGCCCCACCAATTATGCATCTTTATTCAAAGGCCACTCTCTCTGATTGTTCTCTGAAACATCTTATAAATAACAGTCCCCATAACTCCCATACCCTGAGATATTTTTCCCCATGGCACTTATCACTACCTGTCATGCATTCATTTATTATCTGCAGCTCCCCTATATGTAAGCCCCAAGAAATCAGAAAATTTGTTCTGTTCACTGCTGTATTTCCAGTGCCTAGGACAATACTTGGCACATTGTAGATGCTAAACAAATATTTCTCATGTAACTGAATGAATAAATATATGAATCATTTGAACTGGCAATCGAAAACTCCACTGAAGTCGTAATTACCTTTGGGCATTCCAATCATTTGAGCTAACAAACTCCCATTTGTGGGAGCTGAGCTTTCTGTTACTGATTTCCAAGAGCATTTTAGCTGGTGTACTCCCTGATGCAATTTTTCAGGGGAGGCAATTAAATCAAGATGCTAAATAAATTCATTTATTAGAATAAAACATTTTTTGTTCTCAACTCACGTGAGAATGAAGAGAGGTGTTATGGAAACCAAGCAACTTTTATCTAATGTTATCTAAGGTTTCCACCTCTCCCAGGAGATGTGTGAAGGCAAGCATCCCATCTAAACTGTTCACATGTGAATTCACAGTGCTTCCCTCACAGTGGGTACCCAACTCATATTTGCTAAATTTAAATGTGTTCTATTCTGAACAGAGTATCTTGCACAACTGGATCTGAATCCAACCTCTTCAAAGCCCCGAGTTTTGGGGGGAAGTGACATAAACTTTTTTAGCTTTGGATTCCTTATCTGAAAAATGGAAACAACAATACCCTGTTCACTGAGTTCTATACAACATAAATTTCAGAATCTCCATAATATGTTTAACAGATAACAGTGCCTAATGGGTAGTAAATATTGAATAAACATTAATCAGTGTTCCTGTGCTTGTTGTTATTGCAGTGGGAGTACCTTTTTTTTTTTTTTTAAGTTTATTTATTTATTGGAGGGGGCAGGGACAGAGAGAGAGGGAAAGAGAAAATCCCAAGCAGACTCCATGCTCAGCACATAGCCCAACATGGGGCTCAGTCTCACAACCCTCAGATCACTACCATGAGATCACAACCTGAGCTGATATCAAGAGTTGGACACTTAACTAACTGAGCCACCCAGGTGCCCCAACAGTGGGAGTATCTTTTCCTGTTTTATCTCTTCTCTATGTTCTGTATTTCTGAAACTTTCCCTAAAGCAATGCTCCTTCTGACAGGTAGTTTATAGAACTTGGAACCTGGGGCGCCTGGGTGGCGCAGTCGATTAAGCGTCCGACTTCAGCCAGGTCACGATCTCGCGGTCCGTGAGTTCGAGCCCCGCGTCGGGCTCTGGGCTGATGGCTCAGAGCCTGGAGCCTGTTTCCGATTCTCTGTCTCCCTCTCTCTCTGACCCTCCCCCATTCATGCTCTGTCTCTCTCTGTCCCAAAAATAAATAAACGTTAAAAAAAAAAAAAAAAGAACTTGGAACCAAGTCGCAAAGCTAATAATTTCATTAATGAATGGATTCTAGTTGTTACATTCTTTCCCATGATTATGCATTTACTAATGAATAGGAGGAAACTAAAGTAAGCACCTAGCATTAGGACTGGAGGAAAGACTTTCACCGTGAGAGTTAAGAAAGTTCGAATGTTGAATCACCCATTTGGACTGTCTCCTCTAGCCAGTTCACTGGATTCACAGCTCTCCACTTCACATGTATGTGTGTACCCCAGATGTTGGTTGATTATCACTATAGTCCCTAAGAGTTTTAGCTTTAGGGTGATACAATTAGAAGAGATTGCGTAAGAGAAATTTGTTTAATTTTGAGTATAAATTTTATGTTGTAAAATAACAGTATTTGTAGCCACTTACAAACAGTGAGGTGTCCGTTGCCTGAGATGTGGCAGTGTACTCATGTGATATGCCACTGGGCACGTGACTAGATCTCAGAGGTGTAATTGATCAAGGAGAATATCTATTACAGGAGCACTGTGCTTTCTATAACAAATGTACTCCTGAAAGGTTGTATGTAAATCAAATGACTGTGAATTGAATAATTTAGAAGGCATTAGGAGAACTTATCACTTAAGTAAATCCCCTTATGACTTCAAACTTAAGAGTCCTTTTGTAATGCAAAGTATTTATATTTTTATTTAAATATCAATTTTTTTACATATTAAGTTTTTTTAAATCAAAGGCTATTAATACTGGAGAAAAACCAAGGATGCAGGCTGCTGTACATATTGTTCCCTCTGCTTCAACTTTTCTAACTACTGAGCCCAGTTGTGCTAAATTCTCTCAGCCTAATGGATTGTCACATCCTGGAGAGTTCCATGGCCTGGTTGATCTTTTCAAGAGCTGCCTTACTTGTCCATGCTCATTTACTGCAATGTGCAATACAAAGATTTTCTGTTTGAAAAGATCCAGAAGCACAGCTCCAAACTTCATCTACTAGCATCTTTCTTCCATCTTAAAAGCTTTCCTTGATCTCTATTATTTTTTTTCAAACGCTGTTCTTTTCTTTACAATACTTATCAAAATTTGGAATTACATATTACCTGTGCACTTCCTTGTTTAACATCTGTCTCCTTTACTAAACTGTAAGCAATGATGATGTCAGCTTTGCTCACCCCTGTTTATGCCTAGCATATTGTCTGGTACATAATAAATACTTAATCAATATTGACTGAGGACAGAATGAGTAGGAAAACTAATGAATGGATGGAAGTTAGCCAACTCCCATTTTCTTGGAGTCTTTCAGAAATGGCCCTAATTGATCTAGCTCTGAGCTGTCTCTTCAGCCTTCTTCTTTCCACTCTCCATATTTCTCACTCTGCTTCAACCACACTGACTTCTTGATGACCATTGCGTGTGTTGGTCATTTGCTGTTTCTTCTGCCTGGGAATGATCTTCCCAAACCGGCATAATCCTTCTCATCATTCTGGTCTCTACATGACACACTTCCTGCACGAGGCCTTCCTGGACTCCCTATCTAAAATAGCAGCTTCCAACACACCCCCTTAGACTTTTGTGTCCACAGTGCTCATCACTGAAGTGTATTTATCTATTTGGGTTTGTATACACTGTCTCAGCTCTTAAATGCAGGGTCCAAGAGATCAGGGACAATACTTTTTTATTTATCATAGTATGAATAAGAACCATAAAAGGCACAAAGAAGATACTGGATAAATAAATAGAAACACATTCTCTTTTCCTTTCTGATTGTTGTTGGTAGTTACATTAATATTATTTCCTAGTCTTCCTTTTGATGATAAAAACTAAATTTGACTTAACCTTAATATGACTTTACAAAATTTTTTAATAACAACACTTCAATTTTAACTTATTTGTATATTTCAAAAGACATTGTTCTATAATATCACAGAATTTATCTTCAGTGCCTGAAAAACACGAAGGAATTAGAATCATGTACTCATCACCAAGAGCCCACTATGGAAGACATATTTGTTGAATTTCATACTCACTTATTTTTCCTTCCAGTAATGCTAATATCCCTTCTATAATATGGGGGAAATATTCTAAGCCTGGATTCCTCCGATTTTTGATGATTTACTATATTTTACTTGATTTTGTTATTCATCTTCCTTAAAGTTCTATTTGATATAAATAACAATTTTAAGTAAAAAATGCAATTTCCTTTGAATATTTTGTGAGACCCTAACATTTCAAACAAAGAAAATTTTTTTGAAGTTTATTTATTTACTTTGAGAGAGACTGAGCACTAGCTGGGTAGGGGCAGAGAGAGAGAGAGAGAGAGTGAGAGCGAGAGAAAGGGAATCCAAAGCAAGTTCTATAGAGTCAGTGCAAAGCCTAATGTGGAGCTCAAACTCACAAAACCATAAGATTGCGGCCTGAACTGAAATTGAGTCAGACGCTTAATCAACTGAGCCACCAAGGTGCCCCTCAAACAAAGAAATTTGTAAAAATATTAGGAAGTTTCACTGTTTTTGATGACACAGACAACCAATATTTTATAGTCAAGGTATTTTCATTTAAAGCTATATTGTAATTATTTCTAATAATGCTTTGTCTCTTTGGCTTCTCAGGTATTTGACTATGATTTTGGACTACAGGATGACTTTATGGGCTCAGCCTTTCTGGATCTCACACAACTGGAGTTAAACAGGTAACTTTTGAGCCACTGTTATATCACTGCCTCTTGTTGTGAAGCTGGGCCTGTATAAATAGAGTGACAGCCGATCTGGGTTCTAGACACTGTTCTCTCATTTATTGTTGTGAGCTGTCATGCTAGCCAGCCTTTTTCAAGTACATCTTCTTTATCTACCCAGTGGAAATAATAGCATCTTCCTTGATTGTCTTATTCAACAACAGTTATTTGGAAGAAAAAGTCTAGGACACCTGATCTGTCCCCCAGCACTGTACTAAGCACCAGCAATCTAGAGATAAAAGACAAATTCCTTACTTCCATGTTGCTGATATGGTTGTAGTGGGACATAAAGTAGATTATGCATGTAAATAGAAATGACTAGTGGGGCGCCTGGGTGGCGCAGTCGGTTAAGTGTCCGACTTCAGCCAGGTCACGATCTCGCGGTCCGTGAGTTCGAGCCCCGCGTCAGGCTCTGGGCTGATGGCTCAGAGCCTGGAGCCTGTTTCCGATTCTGTGTCTCCCTCTCTCTGCCCCTCCCCCGTTCATGCTCTGTCTCTCTCTGTCCCAAAAATAAATAAACGTTGAAAAAAAAATTTTTTTTTAAAAAAAGAAATGACTAGTTTAAGAATCAGGCTACCATACAGGAAATAAAACATGTATGTACTTTATCTCAAAAACAGCTACTTTCTTATCACCTGAGCCCAAAGACCGTCTAATTTTGCAATCACTGGTGATCCTAGGTTACCAAGGAGTGCCTCAAACATGAAGAAAGATTAGTTGTATTTCCTCAGTCACATTAGTTTACCATTGCTTGACTAGTTGTAAAGCTATAGAATTATTACTAGTATTAGTCATACCTGGCACCTAATTATGGGCTTATATTTTTTTAAAATGCACTTCAACTGGAAGTTAAGAATTGATTAATACTACAGAAGGAAAAAAATATGTTTTAAAAGGGTCAAGCAGTACTGGGATAGGTTGCAAAGGAAGCTGTGAGATCTTCTTTGATGGTTTTAAGGTGTTTTATGTGATTATGTATGTGATGTGGCAGGAGCAGTGGAAAACAGGGGAGCAGAGAAATGGCCAGATCGCTACTTTATATTTTAAATGCAAATTAAACAGAAATAGTAGAACCCCCGTATGTATCATAGTCAGCTAAGCTTGAGCACACTGGCAGCTTGTTGGTCTTCCAAAAGCCATTTTTGCCATGGACTGGACCAAAGAGCAGACTTTTCTGGACTTCCTGCACGTCCTCTATTCCAGTCAAGAGCTTAGCGCAGGCTGACCTAATGATAGAATGTGGGTGATTGCCAGCCTCCCACTCACCACAGTGGAAGGAAGTTTCCTACATAGTGTTGTTGTTGTTGTTGTTGTTGTTGTTGTTGTTGTTGTTAAGTTTATTTATTTATTTTGAGAGAGAGCCCACACGCAAGAGTGAGTGGGGGAGGGGCAGAGAGAGGTAGGGAGAGAGAATCCTAAGCAGGCTCCATGCTGTCAACACAGAGCCTGTGACAGGGACTCTATCTTACAAACTGACATCATGACCTGAGCGGAAATCAAGAGGCAGATACTTAACGAAGCTCCCCAGGCGCCCCATCCAACATAGTGTTTTATGTCATCCATTACCATGAAGACTGAGCTCCAGCTCAATGGGCTGTGGTGTTCTATAAAGGCCACAACTATTTTCTGTATAGATTTCTGCTAAAGGATATGCAAACCGCTGTATTTAATCACAGAGCATAAATCTCTCTTTTTCCCTATTAAAGATAAATCATTGATGAAAAATAACCTTAAATGGAAAAATATGGGATGATTAAGAAAATAAAAAGACATTTATCCAAGCATTTGGTGTTTATTTTGCCACTTTACTTATTTTATGTATTTAATCATTCCTTCCTCCCAAAACTATGTAAACACCAAATTACTACTTTTTAAAACCACATGATGGTGTATGCCATTACATTCTGTGTATAAATCAATAGTCCCTAGGTGTAGATAAATGGATAATAATATTAGCCATATAAATACTTATGCTATTCTGTAATGCATTAAAGTTTTACTTTGAGAGAAAATCATCATCATTGTCATCATCAAGCAATTGAAAATGTTCTTAAATCTTTATCATGTAATCATTATAAAAATATAATAAGTTTTCTTTTAATTTTATATGTACTCATTATAGGAAAATGAACCAAATCAAATTGTAACTCCATATAAAAAAATGTATCTATGTATAGTATTTACATACATTCTATAATGCTTAACATGAATTTGTTAAAATGAAAGGAACAAGTTGTTGCTGTCAAACCACGGTGATTAGTTGTAACTATTGGAGCCATTTGTATCACGACTGTTATAACATGTATATTATCAGTCTGACTAATTTTTCATGTTTCAGTTAAAACCTCTGACACTGGGGAGCACCTGGGTGGCTCAGCCAGTTAAGTATTTGACTCGTGATCTCAGGGTTGTGAGTTTAAGCCCCGTGTTGAACTCCAGGCTGGGCATGAAGCCTACTTAAAAACAAACAAAGAAACAAAAAAAACCTCTGGCATTGGAAAACAGTTCATCTTTTTCATAACATTATTCCTTGACTTTAAGCATCATGTAAAAGTTTCCTAGTATTATAATACCTTAGCCTTAAAATGTATCTTTGGTTCAGGCGCCTGGGTGGTTCAGTTGGTTAGGTGACTGACTTGAGCTCAGGTCATGACCTCACAGTGAGTTGGAGACCCAAGTCGGGCTATGTGCTGACAGCTCAGAGCCTGGAGCCTGCTTCAGATTCTGTGTCTCCCCTCTCTCTACCCCGCTCCCTGCTCACTGTCTGTCTCTCTGTCTCTCAATAATAAATAAATGTTTAAAAAAAACCTTTTTTTTAAAAGTATCTTTTGTTCTCAATCCTGGTTGTATGGGAAAATCACTTAGAGAGCTTCATAAACAATATAAATTTCCAGACCCAACCTTGATCTATAGAACCAGGGTCATCATGGGTAGAATTCAGGAATATATACTTTTTTAAAGCTTCCCAGTGGATTCTTATATGCAGCCAGGATTGAAAATTCTTATTTGGACCAGCTTTCCCCACCAAGCCCTCTCCCCAGTACTAGATTCCAACTGTAGCATTTACTAATTATTAAGCTCCCTAAAGATAATGATATTATCACTGATCTTAACCTCTGGTTTTTACCCAAGATTTAGCACAGTGTGTGGTATTTCATATGTGTTTAATATATGTTTTGTGAATGAAATGAATAAGTGACTGAGCAAGTAAGGGAACGTTCCTAATTTGCCAACATTTAAAGATTCAGGTTTTGTGTCAAATATTCCACAGTCCCTTAGGTTTATTGGGGGGTGGAGGGGCATGAACTCCTATTTGTTCAACAAAATGAACCAAATCAAATTATATATCAAACATATATGTATATATATAGTATATGCATATACACTGTAATGCTTAACATGCATTTGTTAAAATTGAAATATATGTTTAATTGAGATATGGAAATAAGATATTACCTACACATTGTCAGTTCAATGTGTGGTTAACATTATTTTCTAAAATTATTTTGGGTAATACTGAGTAATTCATAATCTCTTCTTCAGACATACTTAATTCTAAAGCCTTCTAAGTATTCACCAACTTGACCAAGTAGTGGTTTCCTTGTGTTTCTGAATCTAAAAATTGTTTAGGCATAGGTTTAAACAGCCAAAAAAATATAGTAGCATTATTTTAAACAATGGACTCTGTTAAAAATAAAAGAAAACAAAATTTATTTTCTTCTTAAAAATAATAAATTGTCAATATAAAATATATTTTTGGCTTATATATTTAATGATGGTTTACAATCTTAATATTGTATATCATAGGCCCACAGATGTGACCCTAACACTGAAAGATCCTCATTATCCTGACCACTACCTTGGAATCATTTTGCTGTCCGTCATCCTTACCCCTAAAGAAGGAGAACACAGGGATGTGGTAAGTTCCCCCACAGCCTAGGAGGAGTGCTTTCTTGTTATCACTTGGTGGAATGTCATGAGCCTTCTTTGAATCCAGAGGTGATAATAAAAAGAAGCAGCATATGAAAATCTAGCCTGTTCTTTGTTTCTGTAAGTATCCTGGGTATCGCTAGTCCCTGTGTATTATATCTTTTGAATTCAAATTTCCTGTTCTGTGCTCCAGATCAGAACCTCTTGTGGTAAATAAGGGACACGTTTGCATCTTTTATTATAATTTCATTTCCCAATTTCAGACATGTTATATTGTAGACAAATGGTAGTATTCATTCAGGGAATACATTTGCTACTGAACTGAGTATTTGGAATTCCGTACCGAGGTATCCAGACCCTGATGTTTTGACTGTATTGTCATGCGTACCATCACAAAGAAAATGAGGTGAAATTATAATAGAATTTCTGCTTTCTGGTATTTGTTTGCTGAATGATAAGTGAATACTCTTCATCTTCTTGATGGGTTTCCATATAGCTGTTACCCATTTTCCAGCACTGGCTGTCTGTACTTCCTTGCACACCATGCTGCAGTGAGAAACTTACAAGGGAGGCAGAGGAGCCAATTACTCCAGCATGTTGAAGTGACATTAAAAAATATCAGGTGTGACCTGCATCAGTATGCTGGCCAATGCACTTTCTGCCACAGTTTACCGGAGAGTCCTCATTAGACTCAATGTGCTTTCATGTACCGGGAGCTGCTCTCACAAGTTTTGATTATAACACATTTTAGGAGTAGACATAACTATTTGGGCAAGTTCACATACCCTCCTTTAGCAATGTATGTATTGCTGTCTTCAAATAATGCATGATTAAAGTTGGTTTATGTTGTCTGCTGGAAAGGTATTCTTGACATTTTTTCAGGAGACTATAGATTAAAATAGTGAATCCCAACTTCAAATTTGGAAGTGTTTTAAACTCATTGGAAAACTCACCCTTTTCAACAAGTATTTTGCCCTACCCTTTTAAAAAATTAAACAGTGAGCACACATTTTCATACGCTGTGTTTGCTAAGTATGATTTAAGTATCCATACTTAATTCAGTGAGAAGTACATTTCTCTTTCCAACAAGGACTACCAGATACCTACTGTGAGAAGTTAACACAGTAAAAACAAAAAAAAAAAATAGTGTGTAAGTGTGCATATGCACAGGCCCATGTGTGCAAAAGGAAGGGTAGGTGAGGACTTTTTTTTTTTAACAGAGAATATTTAGAAATAGAAACCCATCATTGTAGAAATCGCCAATTCAGAATACCTTATTTCACCTAGTGGAAGCCAAGCAGTATATCCTAGCTGGCTAATCCACACAGAGGAATAAATTGTAAGTGTTTATTTATTGCTTTATTCAAATAATGCTAGTACTGACCAAACCTACTATAAGCCAGGTCCTATGCTAAACCCATAGGATACTATAGAACTTATATCCAGTGGAGAACTCAGGGATCAAATCATTAGTGAAGGTAATTTAAAATGACAACTGTACTGAGTGCCATGAAAGAGAGGTACATGTTGCTGTTAAGAGGGAATGTAGTAGAATTTCTTCTAGTTAAGGTAGCAGGAGTTCTCTAAGGAAGCCAAATGAGACCTGAGGTCTGAAGTGTGAATAGGAGTTAATAAAGCAAAAACCAGGAAGAGGGAAGATATTTCAAGCAGAGGAAACAGCACATGCAAAGGCCCTATGCTGCACTCCAGTAATTGAAAAAGTACTGGAGCTCAGAAAAGATGTACGCAGAGGAGAGTGTGGGAGATCATGGTGCATGACGACAGCGGACAGGAGATGCCCAGACCATGTAAGGACTGTTGGCCATGTTAAGGTTTGTGGTGATTCTCCAAGAGTCTATGAATAGGAAGTGGCATAATCATATTTGCTTTTTGAAAATAGCTGTGTGGCTGCATTGTGGAAAACAGGTGGAAGGATGAGAACGGATACTTGGAGACCAAATAGGACTAATTATTTCATAAATCCTGGGGGAAGATGATGGAGGTTTGGATTAGCATTATCAGAGATAGAGATGGAAAGAAATCAGCAAGTTTACTGGTGAGAGGTAAAATCAACAAAATTTAGTGATAGAATATTCTTGTTTGGGGTTCTTTGTTATTTTAATGAGGAACAGCGCTTCATAAATGAAAATACCTAAGTGCCTGAGGTCATATATATCCCAAATTATTCGACTGGCAATATTATTGGAAGTTAGAATGATATGGTGGCTGGTTTAGTCATTTGGGTGATTTGATGATGGAGTGTCTGCTGAATTTTTGCATGAAAGGAATATTTTTGAAGTGCTCTAACATCAAACTGACGGTTTGAGAGATCAAGCTAGTACCAAGAGACCTTATGGTGAAGCTGCTGAATTGCTCTAAACTGCACAGAAATGAGTGTCAGCACAGGCAAAATGGTCCCAACATTATTTTTTCTTTAACATTTCTTGTAAAAATCTTCCAGTCTCCGTAGCTGCTCAAATTTATTATTTCAGTTCAATGTCCATTTAGACAAATATCATTTAAAGGTATTACAGTGCCTGATTATTGATCATCAGTGATTTATCACACATGAATGGGAAGAGAACAGGTGGGTTACATGAAGCAGTTGCTCGTCAAAAATATGGTATGATTCATCTTTTCTTCCTTTTCCATTTTCCTCATTGTACCTTTCCAGCCCCATTCACCCTTAACACAAAGAGCCTTTCCTGAAATCTTTGTGCCATTTTCTTGATTCAAATCCCTGCCTTTTGCTACTCCAGCTTTTTGAAAGAAATCCTTTACTGCCAAGTATTGTTCATGCACTGCCTTACTTCAGAGTTCCAAATAGCACTGAATTCATTCTGCTGTGGCCAGTGAAAAATGGTGTCTTCTCCCCTCCCATACTAACATTGACTTTCACCTGAGAATCAAGTAGCTTAGCTAGGGCTCAGTGCCTCAGGAAAGCACAACCTGTTGCAGCCTGTATCAGAGCCAGCTTCTGGCTGGTGACCACACTGACCTCAGTCATACCTGAGGAATGGAGACAAGGGTGTCATTATCCAGGTGTCAGGTTGACTGCACTTGCTCTTCCTTGTGGGTGTGATTAACAGCTGGGAGCATGGGAGTGGTTGCAGAGAAGCCAGGGTGATTCTGGTGGCATCCCCAGTATCCTGGCTAGTCTGATGTCCTAGATTTGAATCAGGGTTTCTAAGCATGTGCTTACAGGATGAAAATTTCTAACAAAGACATAAATTTGCTTCTGTTTGCTTGCTTGTTTTGGTCTATATAACAATTGTATAGCTATTTTATTAAGATCTCTAAGACTGTTAAACAACACTAATATGAGATTTTGAAACTCTGAACAAGGACCATTTGTTGGCTGGGCAGGGTTCAAAAAACATTTATTGACTCTATAAGCATTGTGCCAGGTTCTATAATGTCTTCTTTATCCTTCTTCTAAGTGTTCAGTGACATGTGTTTATTTCTCTAATTAAATGGAGAAACTCTGGCAGATCTCACCTTCTCTCGAGTCCAGGCTTTCTTCACTGTCATTTGCCCTACCTAAATTACTTCCCATCAACTCCATTCTCTATCCTGTCACTTCTGGTTAAAAAAAAAAAAAAAAGTATATATAAATTATTGCTTCTGATGATCTTTTTTTTTGACGACTGCATTCAAAACCTAGTCCAGCTTTCTGTACCTAGTGGCTGTTCAATGAGTTGCAGATGAAATTCTATGAGGATTTGAAGGGATACTTCAAAGGTCCAGGGAAAGGTATTTTAAGATTTTTTTTTCTTACTTCAGTATTTAAATCCCTGAGATTGTCCCAAACAGTATTAAATAATTATTTAATTTCCTTTTGCATTCTTAAAATTAGTACATTAATGATAATCTGCTTAAAATCAGTCTGTGTTGCTCTACGAAGATATTAATAATGCATTAGAAGCACGTCACTGTATTTTTCTTTTTGTCACATGTCTAGTATTACTCCAATATATTTTCCTGGAATATAATTGAAGTTTTTTAGTTAAAAACAACCATGGATCCAATGTATCTTCAACTTGAATTTTTGTATGCTTGAAATATATATTATATTGCTTCAGTGAAAGTGCTATTGTGAAATTTACAAATCATCCAGGAACAAATCTTATTTAGAAAAATTCAAACTCAAAATATAGCATACCAGAAATCACTTACTAAATGCCTCACAATTCCATATAATATCTAGCATAATATATAGGGAAGGAATAGAGGATGATTTTTGCATTGATCCTCACACAGCAAAATTTTAAGAGTTCTGTTCTCTTTGATTATTAGCACAGAAATCATCTATTTTAAGCTTTTGGGATTTAAGAGTTTAGTCTAAGAATTCCATATTTATTCTTATGCCTATATTTATAAAACTTTGCTAAATATTTTATATGTGTTAAAATAGAGAATGGAAGACAGGAGTTTTCAAGAGCCATTAACAAATAAGGTCTAACAATCAAATAGGAAGTAGAACATTAATGTTAAGAAAATGCTATCAAAAGTAGGAATAAATTAAGTGTAAATACAGAGTACTTAGCATCAAAAAGTGCCAAAGTTTCTAAATCAGTTATCTTGCAAGTTTTTTATACACTGTTAATACTGACACTACATTCCATGAATAATGCAGTTGGGATGATTTCTCCTTGTGTGGATTGCCAGTTCTTGAAATCAGTAAAACTGAAGAATGAGTTGAAAATCCTACCAGCCTACTGAATCTACTAAAGCCTCTAAAACATGCGGTGTCTAATTACAGCAATTTGAGGAGTATAGTATGAGTAATAGCAAAAGTATTTCAAAATTGCTTATATTAAAATCTTGTCCATTGAGTTCATCATTGAGTCTTTTAAAAAAAATATCAGATGTGAACAGATTTATATACATTTTTTTTTTAAGTTTCCAGCATTGTGTGTATGAGAAACCAAAATCTTCGTGGGGGGCAGGGGCATGCTGATGAATTGCATGATACAACTGTCATTTCTGTTTTGAATGCATGTCTTGTTTTTGAGCCTGCGAAAGTCTGTAGTGCATACATGTGTGTCCTGTATATGGTATTTTGGTCTGATAGTGCGTTTGAGTTCTTTCTGGCTCTTTTTCTAGCAGAGTTCAATCCACAGCTTTCTTCATTGGAGAATTTGTGAAATAAAAGTGAGTTCATTTGTGTTACACACTCCTAGACCTACAAATTGCTTGGCTAAAGCTAAAAAATAGAAGAGTATAAGAAACATATGAATTGACTCTTTGGCGAATTAAGATTTTTTTTTTTTCATGATGGTTTATTTTGCTAATTTTTCTGAATTATTTTCATAGCTAACATTTTTTTTAAAACACTTATAAAAATGTAATTTTTTGTAAGATGTATACACTATATTGTCTAGCTATTCTGTGATTATTTTTTTATATCTATGGTAACCATGTAATTGCCTGAAAAATATCACTACAACAAAAAATAAAAGCAAAAAATGGATTGAGATTGTAGAATCTCATAAAAACATAAACAGTTCTGCAGCTCTATCACAGGCCATATTTTTATGTTACTTAATTCTTTCACTGGCTTCAAAGAAAGTTGAGATGTTAATGAAGAATTTTGATGATCCTATAATAATATTAGATAATGATGCATTCAAAAACAAAATTCATATGTTTCTCAGCTTAAGATCATAGAGCAAAAAATAAATCTTATTTTTCTATAATTTGCTTTATCTCCTATCTTTAACATTCCCCAATCTTTCTTCTCTAACATGTCTCATAGTTTAATAGTATGTTTGTTAAATTCACTTTTTTAAAACTTTTCCCCTGTTTTCAGCTTTATTGAATCTAGCTTAACCCAAATATCTAAAAAGAAAAAGAAACTTAGGAGTAGGATGCTTAAACACATTATTTATCCAGTTGGCTTGGCTCAAGAAGCAGAAATTTTGTTCTAAAATCCAGGGACCATTTTATTTCACCATACACCAAAATAAACTCAAAATGGATTAAAATCTAAATATGAGACCTGAAACCATAAAAATCCTTGAAGAGGGCATAGGCAGTAATGGCTCTGATGTCCGCCGTAGCAACATTTTTCTAGATATGTCTCCCAAGCCAAGGGAAATAAAAGCAAAAATAAGCCATTGGATCTTCATCAAAATAAAAAGTTTCTGCACAGCAAAGGAAACAATAAAACTAAAGACAGTCTATGGAATGAGAGAAGATATTTGAAAATGACATATCCTATAAAGGGCTAGTATCCAAAATATGTAAAGAACTCAACACCCAAAAAGGAAATAATCCAATTAAAAAATGGGCAGGAGACATGAACAGACATTTCTCCAAAGAAGACATACAAATGGCCAACAGACACATGGAAAGATGCTCAACATCACTCATCATCAGGAAAATACAAATCAAAACTATAATGAGATATCACCTCACACCTGTAAGAATGGCTAAAATCAAAAACACAAGAAACAACCATTGGTGAGCATATGCAGAAAAAGGAAGCCTCTTGCACTGTTGGGAACACAGTGCAGCCACTGTGGAAAACAGTTTTGAGGTTCCTGAAAAAGTTAAAAATAGAACTACCCTATGATCCAGTAATGATGTTGCTGGATATTTACCCAAAAAATACAAAAGCACTAATTCAAAGGGATACGTGAACCCCTTGTTTATAGCAGCCTTATTTACAATAGCCAAATTATGGAAGCAGCCCAAGTATCCATTGACTGATGAATGGATAAAGAAGATGTTGTATATATATATATATGCACAATGGAATATTACTCAGCCATAAAAAAGAATGAAATCTTGCCATTTGTAACAGCACAGTTAGGGCTACAGAGTATAATGCTTAGCAAAATTAGTCAGTCAGAGAAAGGTAAATACCACATGACCTCACTCACATGGGAAATTTAAGAAACAACACAAATGAGCAAAGAAAGAGAGAGAAAGAAACCAAGAAACACTCTTAACTGTAGAGAACAAACTGATAGTTACCAGAGGGGAGGTGGGTAGGGGATGGATGAAATAAAGAATGGGGATTAAAGAGTACACTTATCATGATGAATTAATTAATTAATAATTTTAAAAATCTAGGCACATTTTGGGGGTCACTGGATCTAATAATAGAATTCTAGAAACCAAATCAGGAAAATAATGAATTTGTTCCCACAACTGTCAAATATTGCATATTTATACTTTGGGAAATCGTTAACTTTTTGTTTGTATCAGTGTCCCAGTCTGAAAAACGATACCTTGCAGTCTATTTGTAAAGCCAATTTTGAGAGACAGAAAAAATACAAACCCTATAGTTTGCTTTACATCATGAGGATTTATTTTATGCCATGGCTCTGAGTCAAGGGATGTGGTTTCGAGCAGCAGTAGTAAATCTGTGTAATACTGAGTAGTGTTGCCTTGAGATTCAACTCTTCCTCCTGTTCTTAGCTCCTTTTTCACAGTATACCATTTCTTACAGAATGGAATTTTAGGAGATCCTTAGAAACTAGATGATGATAATAAATGGCCATGAGTTACAAGATTTTACTTATTTATTTATTTATCTTAATTATTCTCACTTAATTTGACTGAAAACATTGTCTCTAGGAATTATCATTCTCTGTTCATTGAAACTCTGCTTTCTCAGAAAGTTGAAGATTTATTGTCTGACTCCCAGTGGTGGAGGTTTTGTTAATATGGCATGCCACAAAAGTATTTGGTTTCCAATTGCCTTTTAGTGATGATGGAGAAGGTGTGGTGGAGGTGGTGGTGGGAGTGATGGTGATGATGATGATGATGATGACAATAACTCACTTAAGATCAATAATAAACATTTATTACATGGCCACTGTACGGACACCTCCACAACCCAATGGTAGGTTTTGTTGCTTCAAAATAAATTGCACGTTAGTACTTAGAAAACATATAAAATATTTCTATAATAGTATTTGATAATAATTCTTTGCCATTTCCTGGCTCCATTCAAAATAAAATAGGGAATTATTGTAACCTTAGGAAATCCACTAGTCTTCCATATTTTGGTCAATATTTAACACAGGGGATATATAGGGAAAATATAACCTATAATAAAAGCACTATCTACAAAGAAGAAAAATGAATCCTTATCTTTGACAATTTCATGTTTTTCTCTTTTCCTGTCCTAGAACCTTCACATAATTCTATTGTCTTGGTTTAGGCCAAAGGTTGTCTTCTCTACGACATAATCTTTTATTAAAATTTTCTTTTGTATTTTTGTGATTTATGAGTGGTTTTTGAAATGGTCCTGCTTTATAGTGAATTCTGCTGAAGGAGATACAGTTGTTAAAGGTACCAGTGTGCCTCCTTAATATACAAATATGACAAGCACTTCAAAAGGTATATTCTTTCTCCAAATATTCCCTATTCTCCACTTCATAAGCATTAAAGATAATGATAAAGCTAAGAGAGGGTAAAGAGGTTAATCAGGAAGTTAATACCACAGTGTTCACTGAGAAAAATTTAAAACTGGGGAGTAAATAAAATATCTTTGGATTTTTATGACTTACTTTATTTAAGAGACCACTGATCTTGGGCACTCATTACAAATTTACATTAACTTTAAATAAAACTTGTAGCCATAAATACTTTTTACTATGGTACACACAGACAAAAAAAAAAAAACTAATTTAAAGGATATGTTATGGCTAAACATTTAGCAGGAAGATCTACTAATGTAGCATTTTTCACATTTGAAAGCATTTTCACACTTGAAAGATTAATTGGAAGCAGAGACAATTATAAGATGCCACCAAAGCGACAGGCTTTTGAACATGTTTGAAGAGACAAGTTACCTGGTCGAGTCAGTACATCCTCAACCTCCAGCACCAAAAGGAACTGTTGCCAATCATGAGATGCAATATTTTTTTTCCCAGCCAATAAGATATTTCAAATTTTCCATTCTATTTAAAAAATACCATCTCATTTCTTTATACAAAAGAATAAAGGAAATGAACTCTCACCAGAAAGACTGCTTGAATGTTAAAGGTGCTTCTTCTAGCTGTGTGTACGTGATGAAAACAATTTTGTCTTGTATACTGGTTGCTGGAAACTGCTGTTTAAATGTTAAGCTTCCTCTAGAAAACAATTGGCTGCCCTATTCTGTACTTGAGTGATAAGATAATGAAAATGCTTTATTTCATTTACAGACAATGCTAATGAGGAAGAGTTGGAAAAGATCAAGTAAGGTAATGGCTTAGCATGTGATCTTTCAGCTTTTCTTGTTGAGAAGAACTATCAGCTGCATTTCCAAATCTCTCTCATACCTCTTCAAACTGTACTACAGGATTTCATCACCCTTGTTCTTTTTTTCCCATAACTTTAAGTAAATCACGTGATGCTTTTTTTAAGTAACTAGAAATCACACTGATCAATCACATCCACATCATCCTCTTGCTAATGCCTGGTCACTTCTCAGCATCTGGTTTCTGTTGTGTGTGCCACAGGGTCTAGAAAATGTCTTTGCTCCCGATCAGGAATAAAATGATGGGGTTAGGGTAGGGACCACTCCAGAGAGAAGGAAGATCCATGTAACTCACTGTCTTTGTTCACTGAAAACTAAATGTGAGGCTTTCTAAACTCAAAAATTCCTCTAGGGCTACATATGTGGAGCCTGTAATGAGAAGAGTTTTCCATCATTGCCTCTTCTCACTTCGAGAAATAAATGACTCCTGGGAGTGAGAAGAGTTTATGGTTCCTGTAACTTACAAAGTCCTTGCTCTTCTTATAACTTGTAAAGTATCTAAGATACAAACTAAACTCTGTATTTGTTGAGTGGTGGTACCACTCTTGGACACAAATAAATATCAAGATGAAACTGACATTACTCCTTGAAATAAAGGGATTTTATTTCTAAAGATCTTTGTTCAAATTTCCATTTAAAAAGTCAGCACTCATTTTTAAGTGTGAGTAATTTTTTTAGACCCTGGAACATGACAATCTTTTTTTTTTTTTTTTCATTCTGATTGAATCATGCTATTACTTAAATTTGTCTTTGTCATTTTTATTACTGTGAATTAAGAAAATATTTACATCAAGATGTTTTTGTATTTATGGTAATGTATTAATTTGCTACAACAAGTACTTCTTACTGTACAGTTTCTTCTCAATTCTTATAGTATTCATGACAGAAAGATAACTTGGCTCACAAAAAGGTCAGGGCTACATTAAAAATCACCATTACATTTTAATAAAGTGAAAACCATTTACTAAAGAAAGTTGCTGAATATTTCTGACTTAGTATTCACTGTGTTTTTTATTGACCAAAATAAAGTTTCAAAAAGTCTCAAAGAAATATTTGCACTGTTCATGTTGGTATTACATATTTTTTGTAATTATACTTCAAAATTAGTATTCTATAAAAACATATATTTTTTGAAAGTTGTGTAATTTGGCTTTCCTTCTTCTGTGTCTACATTATGACACAGCTGGGTAAAAACGTTGTAATTCATTAATATATATATCAATATTTCCTGTTCCAGATGCAGTTAAGGTGTAATGCTAGAGCAGGATGTTATATAGTAGTTAGTATTAATTAGCAAGAATGATGCATTTATTGTAGTATAAAAGAAAGAATAAATAAATATAAAGATTCTTCTTTAAATAATTTATTTAATTTATATTTAAATTTAATTTGAATAATTAAGTAAATATAAATCTGCATCTTTTACTTTGGTCTACAAAAAATTAAAAAAGACTAATAAACATCTATTCAACACTATTGTTACTTCTAAAATTCTGGAAGTTCTAATTTATTATTAATAATTCATTCGTACATTCAGACTGGCTTGCCGTTGAAGATACAGAATTCCCTGTGTCTAGCTTTGCATTTATTGGGGTAGTTGGCAGATTATTTTTAGTTCAAATGGTAATATGGCTTTGGGGTTTTTAGCCTAAGGGATTTTCCATTTTATAAAATTTATTGGGGATATTGAGTGCTGAGTAAAGGAAAATCAGTTCACTCATTTGCTTTTTTTTCTATGAGAACATACTGAACACCTGTTAATTCATTCAATCATCACTGTCCCCTAAAACATTTGTCATATTCATCCACATTAGTGTTATAAGAACAAGGTGTTAAGTTCAAAATCAAGGGAAAGTTTGTAACTTCGTTTACCACACAATCCATGGTCCTTCACACACACTGAAACTGCTTCCCCAGCTCCTTCCTTCAGGAATTAATGGAGGAAGAATGATGTTCAAGCAAATTGGGCTTCCCAAGAAACTAAGGGATAAGTGGCTGTACCATGTAGCTTTATGTATTATCATGTTACTGTTTTGTGGAAATGTATCCCTTTTCTAATTATTTCAATCTTCTCCTTCAAGACCCTGTGTCTAAGATTTTTTTCCTCTTTTGTTTTTGTAAAAGGATATAATTTATTTGCCTTACAGTCAAATACAAGTATTTTACCTTTGATACAACTTCGCTCAAAGTCAAAGGTGAATTTTTCATATGAACAGGTCATTTTTTTCTTTGGAATCTTGACTTGTGAGAATGAGGTCTCCTGCTTCTGCTTCTCTGGAGCAGGACTGTTATGTGCAGTCTGTGTGTGGCAAAAATCTGAGAATTATGAACTTTACAAAATCTGAGAATTATGAACTACAAAATCTGAGAATTATGAGAATTACAAAATCTGAGAATTATGAACTCTGTGGCAAAGACTTAAATACAGTCTGATAATGTTGCTAGACATTCTCTAGTATGGAGTTTTTCTTCCTCTTCTTGTTTGTTTTGTTTTGTTTTGTTTTGTTTTCAGAAGTGACGTAATCATGGAAAGGGAAAACTAAATTGACATAGTTATGTTTTAAATATGCACATCCCCCCCCCCCCGCCCCCCGTGTATGCAAGTGTATCAGCTCATGGGGTTTCCTGTTACTTAAATATCGGTTCATCATGCTCGTAATCTTGTCAATAATTGATTCTTTCAATGGAAATCATATTATTTGTGGCACTTTTATAATGTGGAATTGTATGTACTATTGAAAATAACTGAATAGCCAACTTGAGGGCAGGGAATTATAATTGCTGTTCAGGACTGACTTCCATATAATTTAGAGTAATTGTGTTACCATCTAACAAGTAGGAAAATAAATACACCTAAACTTGCCTCTGACAAGCAAGAATGATACATGTTGTATTTGAACGGTATGTTAACCAGGAAATAATTATGAATTTCTTCATAGCTCCTCTTCTGGGAATGATAACATCTTTTAAAACTCTCATTCCGGTTTTCCACAAGCATACTTTCCATCTTGCACATTTGTAATCCTGCCTCACACTCAGCTGTTAAAGAAAAATGTTATTTTCAGAAGAAAGGGATCAGTGTCTCCCTAAACTTGGGCAACTGAATAATTATCCTGGTCAAAGAGTTATACTTACATGACAAAATGCATTTTGGCAGAAAAATGGTAATGCTTTGAATTATTGCAATATTTTATTCTTTAGAAGAAGCTTATCATTGATAATTTATTCTAAGGTTAAATTATTCAGCAAGAAAATTTCATGAGCTCAGAAGAGAAGATGTATATGTGTTTTGTGAATAAATTTTGTGGGGTCAGACAAAAAATAGAAAAAAATAATGAAATAATTGCCTGTCAGACCGACAATAAGCAGAAATGATTTTACCCTACATTGTGTGTATGTGTGTGTGTGTGTGTGTGTGTGTGTGTGTGTGTATTTTAATGTAGAAGAATTAGTTTATCGATGAGTGTGATAATAAACTTATGTACTTTCAATAAATCGCTTTAATTACATGAGACATAACCATTCTGATAATATAAAGATATACACACTGCAATTCATATTCTCAACAATAACAGTTTAGAAATCTTTTAAGAAGAGATAATCCTTTGAATCATATAATATGGACTTTGTGATCATGTCTCATTAGCATATCTTCTGTTACTTGATGGCTTATTTTTTTAGTAATATATCTTTTTTATAAAGATTTTATTATAATCACTTAGCATAATTTTAATGAACTATAAAACACTTTATTCACTGGTGAATGAAGCAATTTCTAATAAGACTTTTGGCAAGGATATTGTTAATTTAAACTAGAGAACACTTTCCACTCTAAGTCTGCAGGGCGTAGTTAAACCTGACACCTTGGATGACACATTAAAAATGCATCAGTGAAAACCTCTAAGTGCTTTAATTTAAGAAACGTTAGAGAAACAGATTAACACATTTTTAGGTATCTCACACAGTCCGACATAGAGGGCAGGGGGGAGAGTCATTATTTAGCAGTTATTAGGTTCTTTCCCCAAAGACTTCACATCCTGATAATAAATAGATGATTTTTTTTAAACCTGCAAAACACACGAGCTTTCTTGGTCATTGACTCTCTCACTCGTGAGGACCTAAAAGGCTTTTCTTTGGTGTCTCATTTAAAATTATTATGCATAAATTTTTGAAAAAATGAGATGCTTACGAGTTTCCAAAGGAAATACAATGTTCTTTTAAAAGTCCTTACCACTATTTATACTACCAAATCTGTGTTATCTGGGAATGCTATAAAGTCAACCTCATAATTAAGGCTTCTGAGATTCCCAAGTGCAGTGGTGAACAAAAGGCAAATAGCATGGGCATTTCTAATATTAAAGACTATTTTTACCTCGATCAACTGAACTCTCAAAATTTGTAGTAAGTTTATCTAAAATAGAGATATCATAGTGCAGTAAATATTTTATTATCCCACAAATTACATGAAGCCATGGTTAAATTTTATGTAGAGATGATTTTTTTTCTTGCTGTTTTGACAATATTTTCCCATTGTTATAAAGTATCATACATTTTTATATATTGTAATTCATAACTACAGGGATTTGCTGTAACAGTGGCTTTACATTTATTTGACCGCTCTTGTTGAATTTTTAAAATGTTGTGGGTCCTTGAGGGAGCAAAGCTGGATGACTTAGCACAAAGTGAAAGGACAAAAGGTAATCTCAGGCAGAAGACGAATGCCTTGATGCCTGTGCGCTGGCTCTAAAATGTTTAATTGTGGACCACTGATTGGCATTCACACTGCTAATATGTGTTCCCCAGCGAGCTGACAATTTCCCAAGATCCTCTCCAGACTGACCAAAGGGAGGGAACTAATACAACGTGGCTCCAGGATAATGGAGCTAACTGTTGGTTTGCAAGATTATATGGCCTTTGAATTCAAAGATATATATGTGTATATATGATGTACATCAGATATATCTAACATATATATGTATACATGTGATATATGTATTGTGTGTGTGTATATATATGTATATACACACATGTATATATGCATATTAAGTTGAATGTGACTAGGAGGAGATATGTTGGTTTTAAAGTTCCCTAAATATCCTCAATGAAAATAAATCATAATTTTGTGAAGATTCTGCTTTCAAAGCCATGGTTGACAGTAATAGATACACATGCATGCATGTGTGTATACATACACGCTAATGCACAAATTAAAGATTTAAGTTAAAATTTCTAGGAAAATAAAAGACAAAGCAAAGCCAGCCTTCAGTTACAGGGCATGTCCTCTGGGGAGTTGAGATTGTCTGTCTCTCGTCAGAAATATTTAAATGGACAGTTGGAGTTGCAGAGGGAATCATATTGGTGTTTAATGAGTATAAATGGTATGAGCACCTATTTGAGTAACCAAGAAAACAGGAAAATAGAACTTCACTGTAATTTCTACTTACTTCGTGTCCCTGTTTTTAGTTACATAACTATCAATAGACATATTCAACTTGGTGGAGGCAACCAAGAGCTATAGAGCTCTGATAAACAGTGATTTCAGTCAGACCAGGAAAGGCTACGAAAATTATGGGTTTATCTATTTCTAACCTCTTAAATGCCTAGAGAGTATTGAGAAAAGGAATTGTGCACCTTAAAAATACTCTGTGTAATACGAAGGCTACCTGGGTTGACCTTCACGTTTGAATCTCAGGCTTCCCAATTTCAAATCTGTGGTGAGTTTTTGAGTATTGAAGAATTGCTGAATTATGATAACTACAATATGTTTAAAGGCCTGTACCCATTAAAGCTAATGAAAAATATCACAATTAACAGAAGTTCAAGGCTAATCCTTGTTCATCCAATGACAAAGTCTTTAAAGATTTTTATGATGTATTTAAATAGGAGGCTGAACTAAATACAGCATCATGTTCATTTGTTAGGAAAGAAATCAACTGTCCTTTAGTTTTATTTCTCTGGGGAAAAATATATCTTCTAGATTTTTAAATTTACAATCTTGTTACTTTTTAGATTCACAGTAGGATTTTGGATCTTTGAAGATAAACTTTCTTAGTGTGTATTGGTGTTTTGGAGGCAAAAACTAGATTTAAATAAGATATTATCAATGTGTCTAGCTACTTTGATAAATGCAACGCCTCAGCATAAATACTCAACGATTCATTATTCAGGATAACGTCAATAATTTTCCTTTATCAATTTGATGTCTCTGCTCTTTGTTCTGTTTCCTTTTGCTCTTAATTTATAATTTTAGCACTTTTAAAATGGCCTTTCATTCACTTATCAGATTCTTGTTCCAATGGAGACAGAAATATAACTAAACATCTACAATAATGATTGAAATCTTGCCCTCAAAAAATCACTTTTTTTAGAACTCTTTATCATAATGCCAGGTGTCTTATTATTATTGTTATTATTAGAAACTCTCACTAAAGGAAAGCCACACCTCATCTGCTGTGGATTTTATATTCATCAAGGCAATAAATGACATAAGGGTCCACAGGAAAATTAAGTTGTTCCATTTGAAATAAAGGCCTAAATTTACATGAGAATGTAGGTTGTAAAATGAAATATAAATCTTAGTTGATGAATAATGACAGAAGTAATTAAACATGGCATGAAAAGCACAGCCTGAGCACGTCAGTGGATCCAAATGTGGCTAATATTTTTGTTTCTTAAATTTTAACAGAGAAACCTAAGTTCTAAATGCTGATCATTAAAATTTCCCCTTCCCCCTTCCCCCCACACACAGATTCATCAATCTCTTTGCGTACCAGTCACATAATTATCTCATTACCCTCAAAGGGTATTCATCTGAGGAAGAATGAAAAGTATGAAGTTGGTGGTTTCAACATTAGTCACCTTAGACCACTTGAACTTTAAATGAATTAACAATACTTTGGAATGTTTAATGGTCATATTATTTGTTGTAACTGTCTTGAGTCTAAAGCCAGTACTCTCACCTCCATTTAAGTTGCCTTAATACATTTTACGTTAAGGTAAAACTCACTGTTGTATTACTTGTCTTATTGGCTCTTGGGAAATTATTTGTGTAAGGAGATTTCAAGACTTCAGTTCCTTTAATATGATACTTTAAAATTCTCCACATGTTGCTAAACATGCTGCTTAATTTAAAAAGAATTGGGAATCAGAATAAGGAGAGAATTAGCAATAGAAAAGAAACACACATCTTTTGTAAAATCTGGAAGAAGGTCTTTGTAGTTAAACAGTGTACAGCATCAAAAGACTACAGTCATTCCTTGTAACATTCATGCCCCAATGTCTAAAGGTAAATGTGTTTTTTCAGGACTTGTTGTTTGTTGCGTGTTTTTTTTTTTTTTTGAGATATTGATGTGACAGCGTGCTACGAGTGACAGATGAGAACCATAGCTGTACACGTAATTGAATTATAACTCTGTAGTGATGATAAAACAAGGTCTTAAACTCAAGAGTTCTTCCTAGTAACCTCTGACATTAGCCATGCTACCTGACCAAATCCTATGCAGGTAACTTGGGAAAGTGAAAGTAATTTCAGTAAGAAATAGATTTTGTGTAAACAAACAAACAAACAAACGAAACAGGTAGATTATATAAATTATCCTTAATGTAATTCTAGTTCTAAATTTAAATTATACAACTTGCTGTATGCCCTAAACATGTTAGCTCACTATTATTTTCTGATATGATTTTTGGTATCATTTTTGGAAGGAATATCTATACCTAACCAGTGGAAACTCCCAGTAACTAACAATCAACAAATTATTTATTGAGCACCTACTATGCAATAGGCATCATGTGAGGTGCTGGGCCACTGTCTTAGTCGCTAACACAAAGTTATGGAGGAATCAAGTAAGTTACAAAACTTCTTCTGATTCATCACAATGTCAGAGGTTGATGCTGCCCGATAAGGGTCCTCAGATTCCCACAATTTTACAGGATGCAAAACATACCAATTTAAAAGATGCATGTAATGCAAATGTTCTCCTTAAAAGTGACCAACAATGATTTGGTTTCCTGAAGTTGAACTGGTTTTACTCTATAAATGTCTGAGGATTAAGTAAGAAAATATCCAACGTGATGTTTTGTTAGGATATTGCTACTCTTCTCAGTATTCATTTTATTAAATTATTTTTGTACGGCCCAAGTTAACTAACTTGTATTATCTATGTTCTATATTATATCATAAAACTAGGACGTTTTTAATAGGGATTAAACTAAATTTGAGTAGGTACATGATTATAACTAAAATTGCTACTGTTATTCTTTAAAAATGCTCTGTGGGTCTATGGTGTTAAATTGTTTTGTTAAAAGGCCCAGATATTATATGACTTATTTCAAAATCTTAAAGTACTTTTGAACAGTTCTATTTTCTAAAATAAAGTGTTACACTTTTAGATATAATAATAAACAATTTAAAATAAAGAGGTAAGTAGATTCTTTAAAAATTCCAGAAATAATCCTTTCTAGACTTACCGCCATTGATATTAGATATGAATAAGAGAAAAACTTTAATTTACTCAAGGAAAGAAAACCAACAGTTTATAAACATCGAAAGTGTCATAGGACATATAACTTTGGGGTTTTATTTATTTTGGTTTCATTGGGCTAATTAAGTATTCTCAAAAACACCTCAAAATTTAGCTAAATATTTGTTTGTTTTTAGGATCTTTCAGAAAATGAAGTGGTTGGATCTTATTTCTCTGTGAAGTCTTTCTTTTGGAGGGTAATGTCAAAATCCTTTATATTAATATTTTTGATTTTGGTTCTGAATAGTGATTTTTGAAAGTTAAGTGTGAATTAGGAAATTCATTTTTAAAATGGGTCTCAGAAAAATGTATTCAATTGCCTTCTTTATTAACTTTTATTCCAAGTCATTCGAGTGACTCTTGCATTTCTTCCTTTGTATAAACTAAGAACTTCATGTATTTAAGATGTTGCTTTGAAGTCAGTTGCTTGTGGGACTAAGTTTATCCCAAATTCTTAACAGCTAGAGGCCCACAGGCCTTCCAGGAATATAATGGTGCTATCTAGAGAGTCCGTTAAGTTTCTTTTTTCCCTTCTTGTAAAATCTGCTCCATCTGTTTGGGAAAAATTTACTTCTATTACAGTGATCTTATACTATATACGTACTACATAATCAGTGTTCTTTCTTTGAAAAAAAAAAACTTATGAATTAGAAAACAGCAACTCCGCTGTTGATTTAAATAAAGAAAAAAGTGAAAATTCCACAGAGAATTTGTTTTAAATGCCATTGCAATTTAACGTTATTTACTCTTTCATGACTTAAACATAACGAGCTCTGTCATCCCATTTTCTCTGCTCTAATTCTGCATTATGCACAGCACGATTTATTACAAATGCACTTATTACTTTGCCAAGAGTTTCCCTCTTTCTTTGAAAATTCACACTTGGTACATGATTACCTAGCGATAGATATTGCAATGAAAATGCTACATTCGTAAGGCTTTACCATTTTCTTTCCTTGGCTCTTCAACTGCTCATGACTGAAAACTACCCTTCCCCTTTAGACTGTAAGGTTTGTTGCAGTGTCTTTTAAGCAGACTGGCATGCCCTAAACTAAGTCATGGCTTGACTTGACCAATGAGCCAGCGTAAACCACATCTCTTCATCCATTGCTCCCTCCACACACACTGTTATTGGTGTGAGCTTATTTTAATTATTATAGCATCTTCATTTCCTTTCAGTCTACTGACGGCTACCTCCACTATTGCTATTCGGTGTCCTTGCTAAAATAATAATAATTTCTCTTGTATGTTCACGCATTATCCATGAACACAGTGACTGCTTTTGAATTGTTATATCACCTTAAATGGAATTTGGCTTTTGGCAAAAATGCAGCCTCTGTATTCATACAGTATACTTCTTTGCCAAGAGAGCAGAATTCAGGAATGTTCTCTGTTGAGTTTGTTCTATACAGCAAACATGCAAACTGATCTTTATGAATGAAACCTTGCTACCAGGATCAATTGCATAAGAAATAAGTTTTAAGGCCTTCCCTTTCAAATGATTCTTTCAAAATCTTTGCTACTTCCAAATTAGTATTGCATGTACCAGTACTTTCCATTTGGTTGTGTTCACCCTTAAATATTCTTTATTAACCTTTCTCAATTTCTTTAACTGTCTTATTTTAGAAGAAGAAATATGCAAATTTAAAAGATAGCTTTTTTTGTATTTGAGGTACATAATCTAATATCTTTTCTTCCGAGCGTATGTTGAGTAACTAACCAAGTGAGTCATAAAAGCAGAACATTTAGCGGTCATTTGTTTTATCACTAAGGAAACTAAGGTCCAGAGAAGTGATGCCATTGACCTGACATCCCTGAAAATGGTAGGATCAACCAGGACCAATATTTTTCTTTCTCTGAATATCACAGAAATAATTGTTTAAAGCGACTAAGTTCCTTTTGGGGTCAATAATGAATACAGATAGGATGTAAAAATAAAGCCTTCCTTTAATTTTTCTTCACTGACCCCCTTTCAGATTTTTCTTGCATTATGTAACCCTTCTCCCCCACAGCTCATTAACCCACTGATAGATGGATGTGTTGAGGGCTGTGATGTTGCTATGTTTGAGGTCCCATCTTATAAAATCAGCAAATCACTGATCAAGTCTACTTTGGATAAGTATGATTTTTCATATCATGTTTAAAAGTCACTCCGATAACTGACCTAATTGCTCCTTGCCCAGGTAATATTTGTATTGTGATTTTTTTATGTTTATTAGTTTTTAGAGGAGATGTGTAGCAAAGGAGTTTCTCCATAGACATTTTCAGATATGCAGACCTAAATAGTTCAGATAGAATCTTACATAAGGTGTATATGTGTGTTTATAAGCCTTTATCAGCTTCTTTATAAGGATCAATGCATGTATCCAGGAGACAGCAACTGAATTACATCGGGTGACACTAAATCCTGGCGAGAACTTACTTAATAAATGTCATGGTTACTTGCTAGATCTTAATTTCCTTGAGAGCAAAATAATAGAAAGGAAAGACCGAAGTGGTACAGAAATAGTCTGATTTTCCAAAGGCATAATATTTATAATTCATCAAAACATGATATCTTACAACACAAAACATTAAGCAATGGATATATAGCGATTACCATACTTTTCATAAAAGCAACAAATATTATATGAAGCCATTTGGATTACTCTAAGTCAGAATTTCATTAAAGATTTTAACTTCTCAATAAAGGATGATAACTTAGTGCTGTTGCTTCAAATATTTAGTACATTTAAGTTTTTCCCAATTAACTCCATTGACTGGACATTTAGATTTCCATGACTGAGAGTTAATTGAACAAACCAGATTATGAGAATGCTGTAGTGAATTAAAGAGAAATGTTAAGATTGTTTAAGTGGAGAATGGCTGGGCTATACCAAGATACCTCATATAGAAAAATGGAGAAATGGCTCGTAATATGAAATGGGCCAAAAAGAGTGCATAGAATACAGAACAATTAGGAATTATGTCACAGCACCATCTTACAGTAGGGTCAAATCAAAGTGTGGTTGAAGGAAGAGCCTGAAGGCCAAAGAGAAGTACTGGTTTTATCACACAAGAATGTTATCCTGTGCTGAAGTGTTCGCATTCTTAACAACTCAACCATATATGACATATAACCAAGAAAAGTGCAGGTATTATTTATATCTTCAGGTATGAAAGTAAGACCTTCAGAAAAAATATATTTATAACATTTAATTAAAAGTCCCCAAAGAAAAAGTGTAAGTCAAACCCAGGACTCATTATTTTTTTTTACATTATTGGTGGAAACGAATACATTACGTTAGCAACAAGCCAACTTTAGCCAACAAGATTACAGCATGTATAATGATTTTCTATGAGTATATATTTTGAGCAAACATTGTAAAAGCTTGAGAACTTTTGTTTGGCTACAGTTAAGCTTTGAGACAGTGGTTAAAGCATCTGAAGTAAACATAAATACCTTCCTGACACCGTAAGTTATATCAAGAAGCAACAGAAATAGGAAAGAAAGTTTAAGGATAAAAACCAGGAGAATTTCTCTAAGGATTATAGTGCCGTGAATCATCTTCTAGGAAAAAAGGGATCGAAGCTTTATTATTACATGAGACACTTTAAACTAGGCTGGACAAAGCCCTGGGAAGGTTTTCTGTAAAGGCAATCCTGCTTTGAGCAGACAGATGGACTGTAGAACAAATCTGCTTGTTGGACTTCATCACCTAGGTGTAATTCACTGGAATCAACTCAGCGGGCAAAGGAAAAGATAGAACATGCCTGTGCCTGGGATTGAGCTAATAATTGCTCCACACTCCAGGCTTTGCAGCACAAAACAGTCATTCTAGGCTGTCATTATCTCTCCTTTGTAGTGTCTCGTGGATCATTTGATTAAATAAAAGCATGTGCACCTCTGTGCTGAAAATAGAGGTGAGCTGACTCCACACACAGCTATTGTAAAGACACAGTGATGTCTTTCACTCATTTCACAGGGTCTGGGGCTCATTTGGAAGGATTAGGTTGTACACAGGTAATGAAATCCAAGATAGCAAAAGCCAGGGATTATTTGCATATATCAGGGAGAAGATTAATATGACCGTGTGGGTTGTTTTAGCCATATGTTAAATCTAGAGAGATTTTTTTTGTTTGTTTTGATCTGTTTTTTAATCAGGATCTAGAATAATAGGATATCTCCTTCTGTTAGTGATCCAGGTTTTCAAGGAATTGAATTAAGAAACTTTAATAACCAGAATTGAAGTACAGAAGTGTTCTCAGTTTATTTGTGAGATTCTACAATTTCACCACCTTATTAATAAATGTTAGACTATAATTCATAATGGAACACAGTTAACTCTCATATACTTTACTGAACAATATATGCTAGAGTTATCACCACCTGCCCACTTTTACTTCCTCTAAGTCCCTGATTAGCCTTTCTCAGTAATCTATACCCATGGATATATTTTGTCTAAACAAGAGCCAAAGTATTTCAACAAATCCTATACACATTCCCCCCTTTTTTTCTTTGTATTATGAACTTCTTAAGCTTTGTCCAAAGCATGAGAAATAGTGCAGAAAACCGTCAATTAGGTATCAGAAACCCAGATTCAAATCTCAGTTTTGCCAATCTGTAATCATTTGGCTTTGAGTAGAGGATTTATCAACTCTGTGCCTCAGTTTCTTTACCTTAACAATATTTGTCATGAAAGATGCTGGAGCATGAAAACCCCAGTGCCTAATAGTTGCTCAAAACATGCTTATTTCTTTGTGTATGATCTAACCTTTCACATGGGCCAAATCTCACCCTCCCTGTTGATGTTCTCATCTCATGATAATACTATTGTTTGAAGACTGTCCAGGTGCTCTCGTCATTGCATACAAACTTTCAGCTTATCATGATAGTTTCCTTCTAGTATTTCTTGCTCAGCTGTGTCTTTCTTAATCCATACCTTGATGCTCTTGGTCTTGGTAATACAGGGACTTTATGATTGCTTTCTTAGGCACGGGACAACAAAGAGAAAATGGGGCAAATTATGTGGGGTAAAACTTCTCAGTTGCTTTAGAGATCTCTCTAATCATTGCAAAAGATTTGATGTGGGATGTAGTTAGCATATCATAGTTGGTGCCTGTCCATGAAACACTCTTCTGGGGCCTTGTCACTTTTTTGATGTTGGAAACAGTCTCCAAAATATTCTGAAGCAGCAGACTTTCCATGATTCCTCTTGCTATGGTTCTTTTCCCTGCGACACCCATTAACAAAAAGCTGAAACCACTGAAGCAGGATCCATCACCGTTTAATCTCTGTCCTTTATTTTCTTGACCATTGCATTACGCCACTAAAGAAAACAGTGGCTGAAAATTATATTATTGCATTGGCATTGATCTTCATTATGCTAGAAGACGTTTTCTGACAGTGACTTGGGGGGCAAATACACATTCTTTTCCAAATAATGTTTTTTTGAAGAGTAATGCTGAACTCTAATTGAAATGAGGTGTTGATAGAAGCACAAGGCTTTTCCATACAGCTCTGATCGTTCATCTCCATCCAGACGTGCGGCAGGCCTGCTTTTCCTGTCCTGGGCTTCTGCAGAGCAGAGCTTCAGAGTACTTATTACCAAAATGCACAAGTAAGTTCAGTCATTCAGTTTGTTTATTTCTTCTGAGCTTGCATGAGCTGTGAACTCTCCTGGCTGACTTACTGTTCTGAAAACCTATTCCCTAGCCTAACCTCTTTTATACATAGGAAAAGGAATTGAATTCTTGAATTCCTTTTCAAGGAATAACACATAAACTAATACGCTTCTTAAAATGCCAGCTCACCCGTTCTAAAATCTTACTAAAGATATATGTCATTGACTAATTGCCTCAGAATTGGAAATTGATATTGTTACCTGGTGTGTTGATTTTCTTTATTAAATCTCAACTTGGACGAATATTCCTTATGCGAATGACCTCAAACTTCGGTGCGTGTGAGAATCATACGGGGCACATGTTGGAAATACATGCGTAGCTCTGCACCATAAGAACCGAGTCATGTTCAGGAGGGTCAGGCCCACTAATTTCAACAAATTCACCACTAAAATTGGGGAATTACCTGTTTAAAAGTTCAAAGATTCTTTCTTCCTTTTGCAATGTTGGTTCTTTGCTTTGAAACTAGGTTGGTTTTCCTATTTATTCTTCCCTCCCTTTTCTTTCCCCCCTCAAACAGAGTTCTGTTTCGACACAGACGTGGTTGAAAACATTCCCTGAGATAACTAAATCCCAGCTCTAATATGTTCGTTTTATTGAGGGATGTCTTGGATTTAACACTCCTTGCCACTTAGGTGCTCAATAAGTAATTTTTGGTTGACTAATTATCAATACTTCCATCAATATGTATTATTTAAGTACAGCCTAGGAGAAAAAAAAATTAAAGGAGGAAAACAATAAACTTAACACAAGTTTGCAGTAGGCTCCTACTTCTCTCCTTAAATTTTCCAACTATCCAAACCAATCTGCTTTCCTAATCAGTAAATTTAGAAGCAGGACTAAAAGACTTTAATTAGCATAAATGGTATCCATGCCAGAGAGTGGATAATGTTCACAATTGTAGTAATTAATAATAGTAATTAGAACATAGGAGAAGACCAGTGCACACGACCCTTAGAACTTTTAAAGCAGGGGTTTGTACACTTGAGCATGTATCATAATGACCTTGAGTGAGGTCTGGGTAATCCAGAGCCGATTATCTTGGTCTGGGCTGGAGCTAAAAAATGTGAATTTCTAGCCACTTTTCAGGTGACACTGATGCCATTGGTCTGTGGACCACACTTTGAGAACTTTACTATACAGAGAAAGAAACTTTAAACAGAGCAGCAGGTGACTCAGAAAGTACCTTAAAGAGCATTAAAGCTAGTGGTTTTCAGTTTCTTTTTTCTTCCCCTGTGGAATTCCATTTGTCACCATCTCATCCACAAGCTCCTTGAATTTTTGATTTAAAAAAGTAATAGGGGCGCCTGGGTGGCGCAGTCGGTTAAGCGTCCGACTTCAGCCAGGTCACGATCTCGCGGTCCGTGAGTTCGAGCCCCGCGTCGGGCTCTGGGCTGATGGCTCAGAGCCTGGAGCCTGTTTCCGATTCTGTGTCTCCTTCTCTCTCTGCCCCTCGCCCGTTCATGCTCTGTCTCTCTCTGTCCCAAAAATAAATAAACGTTGAAAAAAAAATTAAAAAAAATAAAAAAGTAATAAAAGTTATAAATGGCTATCTTAAGCAGGTTAAATCTTTTTTGTTTATGGAATATACTGTTTTCTTTTCAGGAGCCCCTACACACACAGACACCTCTAACTCCCCTTACTTCCCCCCTTCCAGCACCACACACACAGAATAGCGCTCTTAGTACATGTGGAGCTCTAGAGTCGGGAGAACCATAGGTAAAAAAAAAAAAAAAGTGGGGCCCAGAGAGGGAGCAACATGCCCAAGTCACATTGTCAGGAATTGCCAGAAAGATGCAAATGGGTACTTATGTTAAATCATTGTCTTTCCGGGGCACCTTGGTGGCTCAGTCGGTTAAGTGTCCGACTTCGGCTCAGGTCATGATCTTACAGTTTGTGAGTTTGAGCCCCGCATCGGGCTCTGTGCTAGAAGCTAGAAGCTCGAAGCTCGAAGCTCAGAGCCTGGAGCCTGCTTCAGATTCTGTGTCTCCCTCTCTGTCTGCCCCTCCTCCGCTCACACTCTGTGTCTCTCTCTCTCTCTCTCTCTCTCTCTCTCTCTCTCTCTCTCAAAAATAAATGAACATTAAAAAAATTTTTTTTAAATAAAAAAATAAATAACTGTCTTTCCTACTACTGGTGGTATAAGTTTATATCTTCCCTCTTTGCCTTATAATTTTACTTCAAGTTCCTATTCTTCACACTTACACTAAATATTTTTCTATTTCATGACTATGCAGTTAATCAAATCACAAATGAATTGCGGAGCTTCTTTTTAGAAGAGCACCATTTTTGATAAAAGAAATTTTTGGAGAAGGAAAAATTCCTTTTAAAATGATACCTGGTTAGTATGTCTTTGGGACCTCCTCCCCTTTTTCCTTTTAACCTTTCATGTATATCAACTTAATTCTCACTTTTATTAACCCTGTTTGTGTGAAGAAATATTCCCCCTTCTCCTCTCCCTTAGCTTTCCAGCTCATTTTAGGAATGTTCTTCCAGGTTATAGAAAAGCATTTTGTAACTAATGGCAGTAGGTAAAGCCGCCATGAACTTCATTTTATTTCTGTGAAAGCATGAAAGATCCCATGGAGTATTCTTTCTCCTTCCCACCCTGTAAGTAAAGTTCTTGTTCTCATGTGAGAAATGAAAGGAGGGACACGCAAGTAAGAGTTTCAGACGTGGTACCATTTGAGAAACTAGCATTGCTAATGGAAGATGCTGTATAGCCTAGATTGTACCCACATATAATTTGAGTGCAGAGTTTGACTTCTAGAGTGCATAGAAAATGTTACTGAGTATATCCATCAACAAGCTGAAATATTGTAAGAATGAATACATGCGCTCATGTAATAGTAAAGAATACAGATGCTCATATAATAGAAAAGTAGAAGGTGATTTCACATACTAACCATGAAGGAAAAGCTAGACTGGAATGTCATTTCAAATATAACGACTCACTTACCTGGAGAAAATGAAGTGATAAAATGTATACATGTACACTTTTAAATTCTATTTTAAGCTCTATGTAAATGGGTTGTTACTAACTCCTTGGTCTTTGCCAAGATAATTATTTCTTCTTATCACAAACTCGTTTTTCTTCTTTCCTTCTTTGCCACTCCTATTCCTTAACAAAACTTCCAGACCCAGAGTTTAGAACTTGTTTCTCTAGACTAGTCTTCAGTGAGAGGCCATCTCAATAGCAGCAGTGGTGGGTGGATGAATGGATAGGTAGATAGGTAGGTAGGTAGGTAGATAGATAGATAGATAGATAGATAGATAGATAGATAGATAGACAAAATAGATAAATAAAAATACACTGTTATCTCTTGCTGCATTATATATTAATAAGTAGCATGAAATCTTAGAACCCCTTCAAGGTCACTTGGTACAATAAATTTGTTTAATCGGGGAAATCCTTATTCAAACACAGTCCAGAGTAGAAACCCAATGTGTAAAACAGACGAGAGCAGTGGGACTCTAGCTGAAGCAGACTGTGGAGTCCTGGGGAAGTTACAGGTGGCCTGTGAAACTCCAAGGCATCTCAGAACATTCTTGAACTCCACCCGTGGAGTTCACAAAGGTGTGCAGTGTGCAGGCACAGTCCTGTGTTAATATTAATAAGGCAAAGTCACAAAGCAATGTCCTGCAAAATTTGCTGGCCACTGAGGCAGGGAAATAGGCAATGTGATTTAGAGAGATTTCCATTAAAATGTTCAAATATTAAAAATATTGGTTTTTGAGGAGCATAGTTCTCATTTTGCTAATAAAACACCCTGACATGTATTACATTTTAAAATTTTTTAATGTTTATTTATTTTTTGAGAGAGAGACAGACAGAGTACAGCTGGTGAGGGACAGAGAGAGAGGGAGATACAGAATCAGAAGCAGGCTCCAGGCTCTGAGCTGTCAGCACAGAACCCAATGCAGGGCTCAAACTCACGGACTGTGAGATCAACACCTAAGCCAAAGTCTGACGCTTAATCTACTGAGCCACCCAAGGGCCCCTGAAATGTATTACTTTTAATAATGACAGATAAAAATGGCTATCACATTAGTGTGGTATGGAAAAGAAAAAGTTGGATTCAAGGTGGGAGAGGGAAATATACAAAATAGGCTATAACTTTATAATGGTAACATAGACGGAATTAGACTGAAAGTAGAGTTAATCTATAATTTAGGAGTGGAGTACTTTGAGGTTGAGAGACATGTTGAATTTCTTCATGAAACGACTGTAAGTGAAGAAAACATGCTTGGCAATATGAAAGATATAGCAGTTTTTATAGTACTGCTTGGTTCTGAATCCAAATGGAAAAGATTTTAACATTTTAGCTACTTGGATTTGTTGTATGTGCTGTTTAGTTCAAAGAGATTATAGAGCTGTTTTTTGTAGGCTTCCTAATGTTAAAATTTTTTACTTCATTTGCTTGTTTGAATATTGTGACTTAGCATTGGGCATAATAAAAATCATTAAAGACAATGTTCAAGTACTAGAATGAGAAACTCAGTAACACACCCACCAATGAAAATTACATACGTAATTTTAAAAATTTTGATGCAAGTTTCAGCATAAACCAGACAACTCCGATGGGCATGTTGATTTTGTTTTCTGGTCTGTGGTACTTTAAGTAGTTCTCTAGCGAGCTGAAACTCAGCTATCTCCTAACATAGCAATAAAGAAGGTTTTTAATTGAATAGAACTTATAACTAATCTTAAAAACCAACTTGTAACATGAAAGATTTTTAAAAATCATAACTAATTAAAAATTAAATATCACAGTGTGGATGAGGCCTTTGGTATTCCTAATAGTTTTTTGACACTGGCATATTTGACACAGAGGCAAATATTCTGATATTCTTGAAGTATCTACATCTTATAATTTAAAGAGTTGGATTATTAGACCTTATTTTGAGCATTCACTTCTCATACAACAACGTTAAATTTATCATGAAAGGATAATTTCACATTCATTAACAATTCTGTAATTAATAATAATCTGTCAATTATGTTTATTTTCTTAAATTGTAACTACCTACCATTTTTATTTTCAAAAACTTGTAACAGGAGAGAGGGTAATGCCAGATAAGGTACTTGGGGTTAAAACTCAATAAGCTAACTCTATTTTCCTTTACCCAAAGTTTCAGACCCAAAGTTTACGTCTATCAGACGTACACAGAAAATCACATCTTTGGAGAGGAATAGTCAGCATCACATTGATTGAGGGACGAGATCTCAAGGCAATGGATTCAAATGGGTTGAGTGACCCCTATGTGAAGTTCCGGCTTGGGCATCAGAAGTACAAGAGCAAGGTAACCGTATCTCTCTCCTGTTCCAGCCAGTATTTGGAAGGCAGTGGTTGGTTAATAGCCATGGTTTAGGAGATATAAACACTAGATACTTTTTCAAATGCTTAACAGAATTTCTTTTGAATATCAAGTTAGCAAACCAGACCAATAACTATATTACCACATTTCTTACTCAATGTGCTATGTGACCTTGCATAAAGTACTACTCTGTCTCAATTTCACCTATAACACAGGAATAATAGTTGGAACTATCTCTTTAAAAAAATAACAAACAAGCAATCAAACAAAACAAAAAAGGGCTGAAACAAACCTAAGTCGATAGCCTGGGACATCAAGTGCTCAAAGAGTGTTGGCTACTATAATTATTACAATCAGTACTGGTATCAGTGCTACAAATAGCCCTGTTTTACATACCATAAAAATCTTTGTTCCTTACTCTGAAACGTTTTATTCAAAATGACTTGCACCAGTGCAGATTGCAATTTTTGTTTGTTTGTTTGTTTTATTTATTTAGAAAACAAAGGGCCAAATTCCGCTGTATGCTACAGGGCAAGTTACTCTGCCATTCCATGTCCCAATTTCCTCATCTGTAAGATGAGTGAGAATTAAAATAATGCCTACCTCGTAAATGTATTGAGAAGATTGAATAAATATATGTTATGCACGTGAAGGGCTTGGAATACTGCCTTGTCCATAATAAATAATAAATGGTAGTAGCAGCAGGAAGAGTAGCAGCCTTAAGAACAAGATATTGTTTAACAACAATTATATTAATAGTAATAATACATTAAATCATATTAGTGTCATATTTTTGATAGAAGGAATTATAATTGGTAGAGGTCATAGTAGTCATAGTTATATTTGGGACACATGTCTTATCTGTGTTGTATCCAAATAAAACCTCTTTGGGGGGCCTATCTAGCTCAGTCTGAAGAGCATGAAACTCTTTATCTCAGGGTTCTGAGTTGGAGCCTTACACTGGGTGTAGAGATCACCTAAATGAATAAATTAAAACTTTAAAGGAAAACAAAAAACAGCAAAAATCAAAAACAAAAACAAAACACAACACAACCTCTTTAATGGTCAGCTTCTACAGCTACTATTCAGCTTGAAAACTCATCCTATCTATCTTGTATTAAAAATCACATTCCACTTTGATGAGAATAATTTCACTTTGACATTACCATTTTCAAGAACTTTTGATAAACAGCCTGCCTAGGTTCCTTCTGGCACAGGAAGTTTTCATCAGTAACTCAGGGGGTTAGTAATTTCACAGAGCTGACTCATTAGTAGGCAGTGAGAATTGCTCTCAGGCTGATTGGTTATCTTCTTGAATGCCCACGTGGAAGGGGAAAGCATCATTTCTGACCTGAAGGAAAATCATATAGGGAAGACAATCCTAAAAAAGGAAACTGAAAAATTAGGCTCTTTATGGCCAAATAAGTAAGATAGACCATCCCCAAAACACCACAGAAGAGCATCTGAGCCCAATAATGAGAGGTTTGAATTATCATAGGATCCATCTAATGCCATCTTTTTTCTTTTTTTCTGCCATGGACTTAATAACATATTTTAAGGAAACTACCGATTCCAAAAATAGGTACCTATGACCACTTCTGTCTTGTCCTTTATCAATTAACATCATCTCTGTGTTCTAGTAGGCTTAAAACATTACTTATTTTTTATAGTTCTGCTCTTTAGGTATGAAATATGAAATCTAGCTATGGACATGTGTCTCTCTTTGCTCTTTCCTTCCATGATATATTGCTGATTAATTTCAGATTATGAACTTTAAAAATTGTGATTCATTTGTATTACCTTTGCACATAACATACTTCATTGCTTTCAGAGTCTTTACCTCTGAAGATTTGTCTCTCATACGTTCAAAAGAGAAAAGGCCATTGCATGCGCTCCTGCTAAAAAGAAAGAATAGGGAAACAAATATGAATGTTTTTAACCCAGTGGTGAATGAAGCTTCAAAGCACATCAGTATGGGTCACTTCATTCATTGATTCTACCAGATGTCTTATCTGAATGCTTGAAGTTACACAATTGCACTTCAGATAGCTTTCTGGTATTCGCAACATAGAAATTGTACACACACATTCATATTAATTTACAAACATTTTTGGCAGATTGTTTTGGGGAAAGACACCTGAAGCTCTAATCAAAGACCTGAGTTAGAGTCTAGATACTAAAACGTAATGATTTGGGGTTGGTCAGTAAAACTCCAGGTCTCAGTTTCTCCAGATATAAAATCAGATGAAACATCAATGCTATGATTCCAACATAAATGTTTGCCCGACCACCCTGAGTTACTTGCTGTTTCCTCCTGCTCCATAGAACTTCACTGTCTGTTGTTTCATTACTATTTATTTTTATTTTTATTTTTATTTTTATTTTTACAGATTTAGCTCAGAATTCCCTTGTGTGTAGGGAGTAAGGGAAAAAGAACTCTGGGAATCCACGTAGTCCTTTTTTAGGAGATGACAGGCTGAGAGTTATGTCTTTGTGCATTAACTGGTTATGTAAAATAAATGCTAGTATCTGAGTGAGCCATTTCACGTATATACTATTTGCCTTTTCTGTATAATTCATATCTCTCATCTCTTATTCAAGATGATGAAGGCATGCCCTTTGGTTTTCAGGACATAGCCTTTAGGGTTCTTTCAGATGATATGCAGTAAGGTTGCTAAAGAGCTAATGATTCATTTCCATCACTTCTGGAAGTTTTGTTCAAATCTCACATATACTTTTGTAGATAGTACCTTCATTTTGATATAATGTCTCAAAGTTAAATATTTTTAAAAGACTTATATTTATAAGACAGTAATTACTTTTTGGTTTTCCAGATTATGCCAAAAACTTTGAATCCTCAGTGGAGGGAACAATTTGATTTTCATCTCTATGAAGAAAGAGGTGGAATCATTGATATCACTGCCTGGGACAAAGACGCTGGGAAAAGGGATGATTTTATTGGCAGGTTTGTATGACTTGGTATTTTTGGTTCATCCTAGAGAGGGTGAAATTTTTTAAAAGGATAATCGCTTTCTGTCTAGTTATTGTAACTGATCTTTTACCATTTTGAAGGAAGGGATCTGACCAAGGTAAAGCAATGCTTGGGTAAAGTGAAAAATAGATTTGAAGACTGACCAGTAGGTGGCAGTTTTGACCAGTCCATGGACAGGCTATCTGAATTTGATATCCAGAAATTTTCTCCAGATGTCAGAATATTGTGTGTAAGTTATGGGAATTGAGAACGAGGAATCTCATTTGATCAAGATACTTAAAGAAACAAAGAGCTCATTCATAGTCTGTAAAGTGATCTAAGATAATATTACTTTTCATAAAGCATATTGTGAGACCATAAAATGCATTGTTTCCTACAACCCCCCTTCAAGGTAGAGAATCTTTATAATCTCCAAGGAGTTCATAAATCTGTAGAGTTCTCAAGTTTTAGTGATGGCAACATGTAAGAGAGGCAGATCCATGTTAATCGAATAATGCAGTGAAGGAAGGAGTATTCTGAGGCCTAATGACATCTCTCCACAAAGACAAGGTTATTTTGAACGACTACTTGAATTATATGAACTGTTTCCTTGCTTAAAATCTGTTTTTATTTTTTGATATGTATGTGCCTTTGTAGCAAAACATATTGAAACCTGCCTATATTAAAATAAAGTACAGTGTACAGGAGAATTTGTTGGTTTAGAAAATTCTTTCTTCATTGCAGGTCACATGAATTCCAAGTCTCTAAACACACAGCCTGAAGAAATGCATACATACTAATAATAATTAAGGAAATTTTATGCTAGAAAAGTAAGAACAGGAATCTGACCCAACATATTTATCTCTTTGGTTTTTGTGTGTGTGTGTGTGACTCTGATATTTATTTTTTAAACAATGCTTTTCTTTATAGGATTATAAAGTGAGAGGTTAAATAGCTTCATTTATACTTTAATATTTTACTTGTAAAATGAAATGGAAAAAACTACCATAACCTAATACTGTTTCAATCCTTTTTAAAGGACAGGTCTTCCCTGCATATTTTTTCCCTTTAGTAAAACACTATTTTCGGAGTTTTCTTTAAGTTTGACCTTGTCCTCTTTGGGATATACCACTAGCTTAAGTAGCAGTGTGTATCTGTTGATACACTGAATACGTCTCATTATGATTATATATCTCTGTTTCTATCTCCCTCAACATGCTACGAGCTCCTTCAAGTAGGTGCTGTCTAGCTGTTCCTTGAATAATCAATTCATTTTCATAATTCATGGCAACATTAGCTATATTTGGTTACCATAAGATAAATCAGTATGACTGTCATGTGTAACTTGCTACCTCAATCTCTTTACTTTATAATCATACTTATATTGGTAAGATAATGAAATCATGGCTATAGCATACTGCCTTCCTGTACTTCTGGGTCCATATTACATGAAGTACATCTTATCCCTTTTTCTATTTCTTTCCTGTGATAACAGATATCCTTTTATATATTTTATTCTTTCTTTGAAAATAATTTCCAAATTTGGAAATTATGATGATTTCTCAGCCCATCTGGTACTGACCTTTACCTTTTCCTCACTTTGTAATATTATGAATTCTTCAAGGGCATGGCTAATTATATTGCGGAAATGGTTGGTAGAGAGGGGGAACTGTTCATCTCATTTCACCTTGTTTCTATAGGTTTGCCCATAATTTGGCAAATTTTGAGAGATCTGATCTGAAGATCTCAACTGGCTGATCTGAAGATCATAGGGATTGTTTTTGGTAACTGGGGGAGCTAAGGAAGTCTTAAGAAATTTGGGAAGAGAAGAAATTCATTTCTGGAGCTTTGTTGTTGGTGAGCATGTGGAGGTGCTAGGAGACTGGCATGCCTGAGTTGGCGTGGAAGCTCTGTGTCCTTTCCCCCTACCTTGTCTGGGTATCTCTTCCATCTGGCTGTTCCTGAATTATCTCTTTTTATAATAAACTAGTAATCTAGTTGGGTGTATATCCACCCTTTTTATTTTTTCTAGATCTTGGAGGTGTTACCACCTGTGTATAGTTTCTAGCTTGGGCTTTGCTTAGATTGTTAGACAAGTTTTTTATTTTTGTTTTTAATTTGAGACAGCATGTGTGAGCAGGCAAGAGGGGCAAAGGGAGAGAGGGAGAGAGAGAGACAGAGAGAGAAAGAGAGAGAGGGAGAGAGAGAGAGAATCTTAAGCAGGCTCCACACTCAGCACAGAGCCCTATGCAAGGCTTGATCTCATAACCCTGGGATTATGTCCTGAGCCAAAATCAAGTCCGACACTAAATTGACAGAGCCTGCCAGGCGCCTCTAGACAGGTTCTTTATATTCATGGTTATTACACAGGAGGACCCAGCAAACAGAATCAAGGAGCCCTAGGCCCTATCACCCACACTGCCTTGATGGGCACAACTTTGTGCTCTTCTTCCTAGTACTTTGGTGGGATTAAAACTAGCTTGGGTGGTAAGTCCAAATGCTACCATTAAAGAATCATAGGGGTTTTTTAAAATTCTTATTCATTTTGAATAAATTACTTTTACCTCAAGTTACATTTTTTTTTTCTAAATATAATAAAAACTTACCCATCAGCCTCACTTTAAAAAAAAATCCATTTTGGGGCACCTGGGTGGCAAATTCAGTTAAGCATCCAGGTCAAATCCTTGATTTTGACTCAGGTCATGATCTCATGGTCCAGAGATCAAGCTCCTTGTCAGGCTCCATGATGGTCATGGATCCTGCTTAAGATTCTCTTTCTCCCTCTTCGCCTGCCCCTCCCCAGCTTGTGCATACAAGAGTGTGCCCGTGTTCTTGCTCTCTTTCTCAAAAAAAAAAATTTTTTTTTGGTCATATGCCAAATATAACAGCCTATAAAAACAATTTAAGCCAAAAAAAGTTTTAGAGTACACAAGAGCACAGGTGTAGGCAAGATGACTCTTTAGGACGCTTTTGAGTATCAGTTAAAACCCCTTTACACAATAAAGGGGGTATTGTCAAATTTTGAGGTAATCACATATGTTCAGTAAAAACTTGTTGTATGCTCGGCCAATTTAACCAAGGTGCCTGTTGCAGAAAAAGCAAATGACTATGGTAAATCATTATTTCAAATCTATTCAATGTCCAGATAGCACCAGCAACTCAAGGTCTCTACTTTATGTTTATTAAATTATACTTTAAACACATCCTGCCCTTGAAAAGCAAGATATTATTATACCTAAGTGGTAGGCAGAATAAAGTCGCTGTGTTTGTGTGAAGGTTGTGTAGTTACACTGGAAATAATGCAGAGTGTAATAAAATTCCTCAGTTCCTACGGTAGTTTAGATGAGAATTCCTTCCATTAAATGAGAGTTCTAGGAGTAAAGTAATAGGAGTAAAATCCATCATGGTCTTCTGTCTTGTTTTGCAAGCTATCATCACAACATTTTATGCCCTGTTAACATACATTTATTTATTTATTTATTTATTTATAAATATTTTTGCATGTAGCTAATATAAATTTAAGGTATACAATAGCTGGTTTGTGGCATTTATATATTATAATATGATTGTCATGGTAGCTAGAGTTAGCACCTCTATCACATCAAATTATTTCTTTTTTGTGATGAGACGAGTTAGGTATGTCTGTATTAACTTACAAATTAGAGACTATTCTGGGAGTTGGCTGGTAGTTGGTGAGTAGATTTAAAGTTGGCCATGAAGGATAATACTGTTATTTCCATGACTGTTAATTTTTTTTGAGGATACTACCTAAATTCAATCCTACATTTGAGAACCGTTGCATGGATCGGATTATCTACGTAGACGAGTTTATTGTGTTATAGTTTTGTTATTGTCCACTTTGTTTTCCAGTTTTGGTCACATATAATGATTTTTGAAAATGTGTTTTGTAAATAATGTATGCTCAATAACAGGATTTTGGGTTTTTGGGTTTTTGGTTTTTTTGTTTTTTTGGTTTTTGGTTTTTTTTTTTTTTTTTTTTTTTTTTCCATTAGAAAGACAAGTCTGGCTATGAGTGAAAAGGCCACTTGCAAATTTGGAGTGTTGATACAGTGAAAGCTATTTAACACTGAACATTGCCCCTTCCAATTCTCTCTTGAACCCATGCAGTCAGGCTTATGCCACTAATAGTCCATACAAACTTTTCTTGTCAAGGTCCCCTGTGACCACTGAGTTGTTAAATCCAAAGGCCGATTTTCAACCTTCATCTTAATTTCATCCAGAAGTAGTACTGGACTTGGCTGATTGCTTCATTACCTTAAAACACCTTTTTCACTTGGCTTTTAAAACACCAGACTCTTTGTTTTTCTTTTACCTCATCACTTGTTCCTTCTTGGTCTCATTCACAGAATTTTCCTCATCTCCCTGCTGTTTTAGTTCTAGAGAGCCTCAAAGCCCACTCCTTGGGCATCTTCTCTGTCTACACCTGCTCCCCTACTGATTCCATCTACTCTTGTACTTTCCATACTGTCTGAGATCATTAATGACAACGAGCTCCACTCCATAACTCTTCTCTGAGCTCCAGATTCCACATCACCTCCCTGCTAGATATCTCCCTAGAATGCCTAATAGAATTCTTCAGTTTAGCAGATCCAAGGCCAAACTTCTGATACCCAATATCCCCAAATCTTCTCTGCCTTTCAAATTCTCCCATGTGTTGCTAATGCCAAAACCATAGAGTCCTATTTGCTTCTTTTCTTTCTCTCATTCTTATCAAACCCGTCAGCAACCTACCAAAGATTCCTTCGAAATGTATTCAGAATTCACTCCTGTCATTATCTTGAGCATAATAATTCTGGTTGAAGCTACCATCAACTCTCATGTAGACAATAGCCATAGCCTCGTGTTCTTCCTTCCACAGAAAACAAATAAAATAATTTGACTCCTCTGCTCAAAACCCTTCAACGTTTTCCCATCCTAATCTGGGCAAAACCTGGCTAAGTCCTTATAGTGGCCTATAATGCTTCTCATGATCCAGCCCCATTACCACTCTACCCTGAACTTTTGCTGTTCCGCCCCTCTCTCCCTCTACTCTGTTCCAGCCTCTTTGCTCTTCCTCAAGCACACCAGACACCCTCCCACCTGAGGACCTTCCCCTACATCTGTGACACTCTTTCTTCAGATATCCACCTGGATTGCTTCTTTATCTTCTTCAGGCCTCTGTACAAATGTCACATCAGGGAGGCATCCATACCAACCCTATTTAAATCCCCCCTTTCCCCTATCCTGCTTTGTTTTTCTCCATAGAAGTAACCACCATTTGACCTACTATACATTTCAGTTATGTGTTTTATCATTTATTTCCCACCACTAGAATATAAGCTTCGTGAAGGCAGAGAATATAAGCTTCGTGAAGGCAAAGAGTTTTGAGTGTTTTGTTTTTGTTCACTGTCACATTCCCAATGCCTAGAAAAGTATATGGCACATAATAGGTGTTTAATAAATATTTGCCAGATTTTAATTTAAAGATCTGAAGTTTGATTAAAATTATGAAATTATGAAATTATGGCTGAAAATTATGGCTCTTCCTTCTCTCGGTACAGTTGACCTTTAAACAACATGGGCTTGAACTACAGATGTCCACGTATACAGAGATTTTTTTTCGATAAATATTGTAGAGCACTATAAATGCATTTTCTCTTCCTTATGATTTTCTTAATGACATTTTCCTTTCTCTCACTTTCTTTTTTGTGAGAATATAACATATAATACCTATAACATATAAAATATATGTGAATCATCTATTTATGTTATCAGTACGGCTTCCTGTCAACAGTAGGCTATAGTAGTTAAATTTGGGGGAAGTCGGAAGTTATACGCAGAAGTTCTACTGTGCCAGGGGTCTGGTGTCCCTAGCCCCCATATTGTTCAAGGGTTAACCGTAAATTCATAATTTAACAATAGGCATCAATGCAGAGGCAATTAGAACAGTATGACTTAGTGGCAGGTATAAAATTTCAGTGTAATTGAAGAAAGCTATGTATATATAATCCAAAAGGGGAGAATTCATGAGTTAAAGGTGAAAGTTCCTGAGTAATACTTATACTTAAAAAATACTGAATTGTTGCATTTTTTTAAAAGTAGTCTACACTTTTACCCAATACTTATAACTTTTTCATCATTATTATATCCAAAGAGTTAATGCCCCCTGGTAGGTAAATTTTACAGAAAAATGAAATTACCATGAGTAGAAAGAAACAATAGTAACAGTGCTCTACAATGAATAGGGCACAATTACATTAGCTCACTTTTAGGGGATAACAAGAGTCGTTCATATTATGCCATTTTTGTAGATGCAAAAAGTGAGGCAGAAGATAGATTTAGAGGTTGCTCAACTAGTATGCATCTGGGTGATTGATCTGAGATTCAAATCCAGAACTCCTGGCTCTAAAGACCACACTCCTTTCACTTTGGTCTTGAACCCAGTATGTTCTGAAGCCATGAAGTGCTCAATAAAATGCCAGGTAGTCCATAAACCAACTCAGGTGGTCTACACAATAGTGCAAGTTTGAACAACACATTTTACTTGTCGCTGAACTACAAATATCAAGTAAAGGTGAAATAATGTTAATCTGCATGTAATTATTTAACTTTCTGATCACCTGCATTTTGGCAGGCAAGACGGACTGCCACCTTTACGATAATCAGCTAATAAATCCTCATGATTGTTACACTTTTATGCAGAGCAGTAATCTGAACAAATTGGCTGCTGACAGCTGCGGTAAATTGCCAAGAATGAGTGCTGTCAGAGAACAAGTTGTTTTTATGAACGTGCAGAATAAGTAAATCCTGTGTCAAGCAATTTTATTCAGTTGGAGTTATTTGCAACCCAATATAGCAAGATTTATGGCATTATTTATTAGTGTGCAAAATGCTTGTTTATCTTGAAAGTGGCATTGATTTGGGGTACATATATTTTCGGTTGGGGAATTGCTACTGACTTTATTTGTTGCATTGTTATCGGGGCTGAGGAGTTGGTCCTGCCCATGAGAACAACGTGCTACAGATGTAAGCTTCGCTAGAGAGATCTATTTCAACAAAATTTTTATTAATGGTGTTTGATAAGAAAAACTTATTCCAAATGGGCAAGTTCTGGATGAAGAACAAATGCTTCCAGAATCTACAACCATAAAAATAAATCTGTGACTCTTGTGTGTAATGCCAAAGGAAACAGAACGTGGGATGTGTAGGTGCACACATATGTGTGTTCCGGTATAGCATGGCAAATGGGGAATACAGCCTTTGACTTTGGATATTAACAAAATTAATGTTCTCTGAAGGTTGAAGGTCAGTGCATTTGACACTCTATAGGCTCTGATTTGCATAGGTTCTTATTTATGATACCAATTCTCCAATAATTCTTTTACTTCCTACATAGAACGAAAACAATCCTCCTGCATTATTAATTTGAAAGCACAAAGACAGCTAGTCAGAAAATTCTAAACTGAAGAGAGTTTTTTCATGAAATCATTATATTTCACTATTTTTCTCACTGAGGATTGAGTGAAATATTTCATTAGTGAGATCGATCATATTTAAGGAAAGAATGGAATGTGTCATTGATTCTTGTCTTGGTTTTCCATAAAATCAACCTAAGATTTCAATCTATTTTCCTGCATGGGTTACTATTCTTTTCTTCTGAAGACTTCTTCCAAAAGTTCATACTCAATGCAGTGTTTCTTATGCAGTGGGCAGAGTTTCCAAAGACAGCTTTCAGGCACCACTGTGTGTATATTAAATAGTTTACCTTCATGTCAGGCAATGGAGATTGTCACAAGTTGCTCTAATACAGCACTCTCCCCAAACAGAGTTAAACAGTGACAACTTCTAACAACAGAAAAGCAAGAGCAGCCTGAGCATTTTGTAATGTCAGAGATGGTGTAAAAACTGCATAGTTGTGAAACTTGAAAACACGTTAGTGGTTATGTATTGAAGTCCTGAAAATGCAAACATTCTAAGGAATTGTGTATTATATTGATCCATAGTATAAAATTTTGTAATATATCATGTGTTATTAGTCTTACTAATGTAAAAGGGTTCTCATATATTACAAAATCTCAAAAAGCTTCATAATGTTATTGTTACATTTGGTCACAATTATGTAAAATATGTGTTGTTGTTGTTTTTTAAATTACCACCCCCCACCCCCACCAAAGAAAATCCATAGAGGCTTGTCTTCCTATTCTGAAGACTTTGTTTTCAAATGTCTTGCTAATCATGATGGCTTTATAATATCATTAGCTAATACTTCAAGGCACAGCACACACTGAACAAGTTTATTGTCAACGTAGATGTAAATTTCTATTGCAAACATTGTCTTGATAATTTGGGTTTGTTTGGGCTGAATTCTTGCTAGATCTGATTAGACCATCATTGGTTTGTGAATCAGAATGTGGCTGACATAGAGCTCAGCTAAGAGCAGAAGTGGTGTCTCTGCAGATTCTTGTTTATCATTCTGCTCACTGGTGCTTGTTCAATTAGCATTATCTTCAATCCACAGTTTCTTTACTGGGATCTTTTAAAGCCAATTGTCCATTTTGTGAGGATTAGTTCAGTTAAAACTAGATTATATAATCTGTAAATCCATTTAACAAGGCATATATGAACTGCAATTCGGTGAAAGCAAGTCAGCAAGTAAGGGGGCCACTGTCTACCCCTCTATGTTATGTAGTTCCTACTCTTTCCTAAAATACTTACAGGCCATAAGTGACATACCTGATGCATGGGACGCCTGTGTTAATGCATATATTAAACATTTATAAAGCTTGATTCTTGCCCTGTTTTTAAATTAAAAAAAAAATCCCAATAGTCCTAACATTTACTCCTGCACCCCAGTGTTCTCACACGTATGTACATGTATACGTGCAGGGTGCTAAGCTCAAGACTATTTCATCTGGGAGGAATATCACTGGTCACTAGTTCAGGCATGGCAGATAGAAGGACAGAGGAGAAAAAAGATGGTAAGAGCACTGAAATTTTACTCTGTACTCTTAAGGGGAAATGTTACCAAATAAATGTGACATATTTCTTTCATGTGACTAAATGCATACAGTTTTTTAAAAGCACAAAGAACTTTAAGCTTTCATATGGAAGCCAGGAAACTTTCAAGTTCTTGCCATCATTAAATTTCTCTGAGCCTCAATTTCCCCATTTGTGGAATGAGAGAAAGTAGCTTTGAAATCTTCAGTTTCGAGTCTGTTTTGATTCTTCTAGTGATTGATGGATTGATGAGCTGGGTTCAGAGTATATAGTAAGTTTTTAAATTTTCCAACATCAAACCAAGGCATAACAATAATAAAACCACATATTATATTTAAATAGTACTTTCAACTTTTCAAAGTACTTGCTCATCTGTTACTCCTGTGTTCTTACAACTCTATGCAAAGAGGAGACATTTTTTTTTAATTTTTTTTTCAACGTTTTATTTATTTTTGGGACAGAGAGAGACAGAGCATGAACGGGGGAGGGTCAGAGAGAGAGGGAGACACAGAATCGGAAACAGGCTCCAGGCTCTGAGCCATCAGCCCAGAGCCCGACGCGGGGCTCGAACTCACGGACCGCAAGATCGTGACCTGGCTGAAGTCGGACGCTTAACCGACTGCGCCACCCAGGCGCCCCGAGAGGAGACATTTAAAAAAATTGATTTCCATTTTATAAGTGAACAAAGCTGATGTACAAAACCTTTAAGTGACTTGCATAATAGCACAATGCTAATGAATAAGCTTTATTAAAACTTTGGTGTTCTGAACCCCTGGTCGCAGAGGTTGTTCAAGGCAACACGCTGAGTCTGTGGTAGTTCTGGGAAAAAGGAGATGAGAAATTAGTGGGCTTAGAATGACTGAGTTCCTAAAATCTAATAGAGGATACATAACAGAGGCCTGACACACTTAAGTAGTTCATGAATAAAAGGGTTAATGAGTGAGAGAAACAAGTATTGAAAAGAAATCAAACCCCTTTCTAGGGTGGTAGAATGGGCACATTACACACTAGCCCTGGTCTGCTACTGTCACCGTGGGTAAATTTTGGACCTCTCTTCACTTCCATATTGTCCATAAGTACTTCAATACTTACAAAGCACCAACTATATTCTGGGTGCTGTGCTAGACGCCTGCCATTGAAGTCTCAGGATACTGGCAGAGAAAGACAACTGCAGGTTATTTCATTGAGAATTATTAAACTTGGCAAGCAAAGATAGATATATCAGCTCAGGCAGAGGGTTGCTTTATCCAAACACAAAGAAAGAGCTACGCCCTAGCATGGATGGTGGGAGAATCATCAGCTGTCTGCAATGACTTGAGTCATAAGTGTGAGTCAGCAAACGACAGCTGATGGTAAGTCATGGAGTGCACCATTGCCTTGTTAAGGATATTTCAGAAGTGGTGGGAACCTAGGGGAGGGGTGTAGTTAGGTTTGTGTTTTAGACATCTGTTACTGAGGGGATTGAATTGTGTCGATGGTTTTCACATTAGCCAAACTCCCTAAAAAAGAGAGTTTGAGGCAATGATTAAGTTCTGATGCTTTATTGGGAGATAGAACCCCGGGCACTGAGAGTGAGAGACAAAAAACATAAGGCAGGGAAGAGTAGGAGGCAATGCAAGGCAGTATATTGGTGGGATGGCCACTGTTTCCTGAGTTTCAGAGACAGAGCTGGTTGCTATGCACCCACCTGGCCACATGTGGACAGGTAATCTGGAGAATCATCCTTTGAAGCAGTCTGTGAGAGGGAGAGTGTTGTGGGGTGTTATCTTCCCAGCTCCTATTCCATTAATCTAAGTTCACCCCACCAGAAGGCTATTGTTGCATCTTGTTTCTCTGGCTCTTGATCAGGGAACCAGATCCCACGACCCACCGTATGGCTTGTCATCCAAGTGAGGAAGTGGTCTTAGAAGTCAGAAACTTGGGACATGTGGCCATTAGGCCTAGATGCACAATGGCAGCCAAGGGGAGTGCCCAGCTTATTTTGGCAAGTGAAAGTTGAGTCAGTCCTAGATGGAAGCTCCATGAGGACTCAAGCACAGTTCATCGGTCATGATGGTGGGATGAAAAGCAGACCCTCAGCCAAAGTCACAGTTGAGGCAAAGCAGGCAGCGGATGACCCATGACCCAGGAAGCCTTGGTTTCAGGAGAATCTAAGGGAATGAAAAGACGTATCCAATAAGTTTTCAGCTTACATGTGGAACCACAATATGAAAACAGATGTAAGAGAAGCCATTCTTTGAACTAGAGAGGAGAGTCCACACCCTAGTTTTTCACCCTTCTCCCCTCCATGGTAACTTTTGAGGTACCCTCTTGGAAGACAGTCTGAAAATAGATTATCTGCCCTCTAGCATCAACATAAAGGCTTTTCTGGAAGATGTGTATAATACATTTGAAGAATAGTATTTTGTTGACTAAAAGATGAATTTGTTCTCTTAGGTTTTTGGTTTGTGGAATTGCAAAGAAAGGATGCAAACAAGTGTAAACATGGATAGAGTTGTAACACATTGTGAAATTGGGGGTTTTCAGGAATTTGAAGTTTATCTAGTTCAATTACCTCATATTGCAGATGAGGAAACTGGAATTCAAGAGAATAAGTTTTCTTGGGAAAGGTCACACAACTAATTAGTGACAGATGGAGGGCTGAAATGAAGGGAATCTGACTTCCTATCCTGGGCTCTTTTCCCTGAGTACATATCTGCGTATGTACTTTGGGACTTCATGAATTTGCTTCATTGTTCTTTAAATTTTCATTTTCACTTTGATAACAATGTCAAACCATTAATTTATGCCAATTCTGACCATCCAGATGACCACCAAGGACTTCTATATCCAAACCATTGTGAATCCTTCCATCCTTTAGGAAATAACAATACAGGGGAGCTAAATACAGGTGAATCTGCCTGTTGGGCTGCTATCCCAGATTACCACAGACTGTTAAAAACAACAGAAATTTACTTCTCACAGTTCTAGAAGCTGGTAAGTCCAAAATGGAGACACCAGCAGATTCTGTGTCTGGTTTCCTGGTTCAGAGACTGCTGTGTTTTCTCTGTGTCCTTACATGGCAGAAGGAGTGAAGGATCTCTCTGGGGCCTCTGTTATGAAGGCACTAATCTCATTCATGAAGAGGCACTAATCTCATTCACCACCTTCATGACCTAATCACCTCACAAAGGCCCCACCTCATAATACCATCACATCGGCCAATAGGTTTCAACATAGGCATTTTGGAGACAAACACTCAAACCATGACACTGGTCTGTAGCAATAAGCACTGAATTTGGAACAGACTGTTGTGGGAGTTCTGTCTTTGTACATATTTATTCAACAGCAATAAAGGGGTAGCAAAGACTTTTTTCCACAAAATTCCAGCAATAATTTGATTTAATACTCACTTAATGCAGATTTCAGTGGTGCCATGATGCTAACTTCATTCTCAAGTTAACAAGACAAGTTGGCTCAGTTATCAGGCAACATTTCATTTAAAATAGCATCTGAGGATTACTCCTGAGCGGAGTTTTTAGATGAAGAGTAGAGCTGAATAACCCCAACTAGCAAAGAACCCTGGAGTCATTAATACTCTCTTCAATACATTTATATAAATAAGCATTTTCTACGTTAGAATTATTAAAGTCAAAATTCTGAAACATTAAATATAGGATAGAATCTGAGACCATTTCCACAAGAATACCCAATACTGAAACTTTAGTTGCAGCAGAAAAGCATAATCTTCCCTGTAAATCTACAATGTTAACTTAAGTTTTATTAGTTTCATAGTTTTAAAAATTCAATTTGTATATTTTCTGAGTTTATCTTCTTATAAAAGCAACGATTTACAGTCTTCTTCTGTAGTTTATATATATTTTAAAAGTATAAAAACATAATTCCATGCTTCAAAACTGAAAAAAAAATTCTGTTAAAAACAAGCCCAGATATTACCCAGTTTAATAACCAATGCAAATAGACACACTTCCTCCTGGGATACATGGTTACTTAGTGAAGCCTAGTCCAGGAAAAAGCCTAGATCTTGGATTCCATTGTGTCAGATTCAGGTCTTAGCTCTGCTGATAACTAACTGTATAGCTCCATTAAGTCATGTACCTTCTCTGGCCTTCAGTTTTCTCTTTGCTAAATTAAGGAGATTGTAAGGATCACAAATACCTATGTCTGTTGGAATCAGATACAGAGTTAAGTGAAATAGACCAGTTGTAAATAATAGACAGCATTAGGGATAGTAATTAAGTCAGAGGACATTTGCTCTGTCTTAAAATGTTTTTAATTCAAAACTTTTTTAGCACTACAAACAAAAACAGTATATCCATGGGCCAGATTTTATCTGAAAGTTGCCAATTTGCAACTCTTGGACCAGAGCATCTTTAGAGAACCTTCCCCAAGTCTAGAGCATCAAATGAAATGACTCTGACATAAATGAGGAGTAGGCCAGCATCCGTATGACCAGTGTAAAATGGTAATAGCCAAAGAAGGAAATCTTCCAGAAAGCTGTGATGTATTTTAAGAGTGATACAGTGTCACACAAAAGAGTAAGGCGAGGATGAGACTGGGAAATGCATGATCCAAATGAGCAAAAGATCTTTATTCTTCCCAACTTTATCCAACCAAAGGTACTGTGTGAACTGTAATCCCTGTTCAACTCTCTGGTATCATACTCCCAATCTAATCCAAATACTCGTTTACATTCAACAAACTCCAGGTAGGCACTATGCCAATTGCTGGAAAGATCTGTAGAAAATCATATTGATATTCTTCCTTTTTATTAGAAAATGTATTTGATTGGTTGTCTTTCACCATTCCATTTTTCTCCTCAATTTGTTCCAGGTGTCATTGACAAGAACTTAATTCCAGTTAAAATTATAATATTAGACAGGGAATTTGGTATGTGTTTTCCAGTCTTCAGAGTTTAAGGAGAGAGCATGAAAGTATTTTGAAATGCATGTTATATTCGCAGAAACAATGAGGTTATTTGATATATGTTCTCACTTTAGGAAGATGTTTTCCAGACTTGGTACAGACTCTGATTTCCTGCTCTCAACAGTTAGCATTTACACACACGGACTTTCTGTCACTGACCAGGGCGTTTCCTTTTCTTTTGTTTCTGTACTCCCCTTCCTCTCAGATGTTTCTAGTCCCAGCTACCTCTCTTGTCATTTTTGATTGGCACAAATAAAAGGAAAATGTCAGACTTTGGTTCAGTTTTTAAATTTATGCATACTAAAGAGATGTTTGAAACCGCCTCTAAGTGTTAAGACCCTATTTCTAGAAAATTTAATTTAAAAGCAAAACAATAGACAATAAATCAAGTAAGAATAAGAAGGAGCAGGGTGCCTGGATGGCTCAGTTGGTTCAGTGTCCGACTCTTGATTTCCACTCAGGTCATGATCCCTGGGTCTTGGAATCGAGCCCCTCAGCAGGCTCTGTGCTGAAGGTGGAGCCTGCTTAAGATTCTCTCTCTCTCCATCTGCCCCTGTACCCAGCTAATTCTCTCTCTCAAAGAAAAGAAAGAAAGAAAGAAAGAAAGAAAGAAAGAAAGAAAGAAAAAAAA
>NW_024412377.1:82905535-83121583 GCF_014898765.1 Herpailurus yagouaroundi
AACAACCAAAAAAAAAAAAAAAAAAAAAAAAAAAAAAAAAAAAAACAGAAGAAGGAGCAAACATTTAATCTGTCCCTGATGGCTGACTCCCCTGTTTATGATGTTACCACATTTATTCTTATAATAGGCTATTCCCTGTTATAAATTCCTTCTGTTCATATCTGCCCCCTCTTTCTCAGTTGATTGGCTTTGTGAGCACCTCAGTATCTTTCTCTTCCAAATCAGTTGACATTTTTATGAAAATAGTGTTTAGCTCTGAGTAAGTAGGTTCTCATGCATGGGCTGCCATGGGGGTGCCTGGGTGGCTCAGTCAGTTAAGTGTCCAACTCTTGGTTTCTGCTCAGGTACTGATCTCACCATTTGTGGGTTCGAGCCCCATGTTGGGCTCCACGCTGGCAGTGCAGGGCCTGCTTGGGATTCTCTCTCTCCCCTTCTCCCTGCCCCTCCCTTGCTCTCTGAATGAATAAATAAATAAACAAACAAATAAAGCATGGGCTGCCATGTTATGAAACCTGTATTAGAACAACTCTGTTACATAACCCTTGAGCTATAATATTTTTGGAGAATTTGTTTTTATTTAGATTTATGCATGGTGTTCTATGAATAAACTGGCATGGTTTTAAAAATGAAAAACTTATGGCATCATCATAGTACATATTTTATTCATTGCTTAATAACATTTATGAATGAAGGAAGAATAACCATTGTTTTAAAACCTGCACAAGAATTCAGATTCTTGGTGGTTTGCTTCTTCTAAGACAGCTCGTATTAATCTTTCCATAGGCAAAGCCCCACTAAACTAGTCTGTCTAGGGACTGAAAGTCCTACCGATTTATGAATATGGTCACAATGGGTAGTGATAGAATCATATAAGTATGTTTTTTTTTTTGTATCTTACAGGAAATAAGAAATTAGACACTAAAAATAATCAGGGTCTGAATTTTGTGAAGAAAGTGTGTTGACATGAAAGACGTATTCCTCCAGTGGCCCAAATAGTATTTCTGTTGATTTATTTTTCACATAGCTCTGAGCAGCCTGCCCTTTCACTGTTTGATGTGACAAGAAAGAAAGAAAAGAAAGAAAGAAAGAAAGAAAGAAAGAAAGAAAGAAAGAAAGAAAAGAGAAAGAAAGAGAAGAAAAGGAAAGGGAAAAAGAGCCACTTGCTAATCCAAAACATTTGTTCCTAGGTGCCAGGTCGACCTGTCGGCTCTCAGTAGGGAACAGACACACAAGTTGGAGCTGCAGCTGGAAGAGGGTGAGGGACACCTGGTGCTGCTGGTCACCCTGACAGCTTCGGCCACAGTCAGTATCTCTGACCTCTCCGTCAACTCCCTGGAGGACCAGAAAGAACGGGAGGAAATATTAAGGAGATATGTACGTATGTAACCCTCCTCCTTCAGGATTATGTGTGACTAGTTGAGGTTGTAAATAATTCACTTGAAGTGACAGAAGTACATCTGCAAAGCTGTCTGACAGATGAATCAGCACAAACAGAAAGCTGGGCAAGTGCAAATGCCACACTTATTACCCTGATGTCTAGACACCCCGTCTACTCTCGAGTCTCTTCCAAAGCAAGTTCTAGATCCTGAGCATCTCCTCAGTGATTTTGTCATGCAGCACAATTATCACGCAAGGAAACTTCTCATAAAGGAAAGTTAGGTGTACACAACATTACTTTAAAATTAATTCATTGACTCTTTGTAATTGCCATTAAGAATTCTTGGTCTTTCCAAGTTTGAAATGGAATTAATGGAAGCTACATTAATTAGTAGCTTGGTAACAAGAAGATATTCCAGAAATTTTTATGTCAACTGCTTAGAAAAGCCTCACTTTTTTCCTTTATTTTATTTTCATTGAATGTGAAATGTAATTAAAAGGAAGCCTCCCTACCTTTTGACCAAATGTAGACAGTGATTGGGTGGGATAGCGAGTCACTATAGTAAGTACCCTTCTCAAATTTTACCAAACCAAAATATTCGTATCCGAATCTACCTATTTCCCAGCATCCTCACATTGTGCATTTTCCACCATGTAGTTTTCTCAAATCAACAGAGAGGGGAGCTCTTACTCCACCATTCTCTCTCATTGGAGCCTCGAAAAAGTGAATGCCTGGGTACCCGTGAAGCCGGGGGGGAAAAAGGCTTTTCCACTTAAAATTACAAAGCTTGTATTGTACAATGCTGCCAGGTGTTTAGAAGGCTCCTCTAGACACTCAGCCATGAAACCAAGCTCTGACTAACAAAGAACCGCTTAATTTTTTTTTTTTTTTTTTTTTAGATTCTAAAATATTCCTATTTGCTGACTGACATCCTTCCAATAACTGAATTTAATAAAGATGTACCTTATCAGGCTGTGCAGATAACATGAAGTGCTGGTACTAATGCTCTACAATATTCTTCAAACAGATTAGCAGGATGTGCGCTTCAGCAAATTTATTCTGGCTATCTCCACTGAATCAGCTGTCTGCTAATGCTTGTACAACTCATCCACCAATGGTGTTATCATAAACAGTTTAATAGAGGTGACTCAGCCAGGCTACAGAGTATATATTTTTAAACCACCTAAGAGCCCAACGTATTGTTGGGCATCTTCTAATATGTAATTGCAATTATGAAAATTATTTCACATTTTGGTACCCACAAAAACATATTCTCCTGTTACCAGAAGTGAGCCTCATGAATTGAAACAATTTTAAAGGAATTAATTGGTATATTAATATAAAGATTCTAGGTATTATGACACTGTACTTTATGGATGAATATTTGATACTATCCCGTATATTAGAATGATACTGCGGGCTCGGAAATTAGAAATAATCCAACTATCATTGATCCTTTTTTTTTCTTTTTGTTGGATGGGCCTCCTTAAATCAGCCATTTCCATTCAGAATTTGAATATTTGTTTCCACACTTTCTTTCAAATGTTAGTTATTTTTTCAATAAAATACAAAACATTATATGGATGCCCCCAGCTAATTCTCAGGTTATATGCTGCTCAATGTATTAAAAAGTGAACCATATTTAAATGCATTTTTTTTTTTAGCCCTGAATTTCAAGCATAGGCCTGTATTTCCCTCTAGAGACGTAGCTGCTAAGACGCTGCTGTAGGTGGTAAAGCACATGTGTTATAATTGCTCATAGCCATACAAGGACAGAGACCTGTAGTTTCTGGTTTCAGCGTGTTTCCTTTTTATCGCACAGGTTATGAGATGATGAAATGCTGTATCATGTCTGAAACATCACTTGTTTTGAAGAAACCTAAAAAAAGAGGTTATTTGGAGACTTATTTGTATGTTTTCCTGAGAGAACATGTGTATTTTTTAAGTTTTAGGTTAAACTTAAGAATTTGATTTGGCAGTGGCCATAGTGAGGAAAGTAAACGAATTGCCCCTGAAAAGGCTCTCCATTTCTGTCCTTCAGCTGCTCATTGTAAAGCATTGAAGCCCCACAAATTAAACAGACATTACTGTGGGAACCATTATTTGATCACCTCATTCTGAAAAGATGGCTAATTCCATTTTTCTTTTTTTTTCTTTTTTTTTTTTCTTTTAGGGGGAGGAAAGCAGGGAAGGTCAATAGGGGGCGGGTAGTAATGGGTAGTAGACCAAGAGCGATTGTATGACCTTTTCAGAACGGGTATGCTGAACCCTTGCTCCCCCTTGTCACAGTTTAAAAACCAGAGGAGCTAGTTTAGAGAAGAAGTTGTTAGCATTCCATTTTTATTATGACATTTCACAGTCATCTGATTTAATGTCCCTTGACCGGATTGTCCACCGTGAGACGATGGGCTTGAAATGTTATTTAGAGCATTGATAAAAGGTGAGCGGTTCTAAGATGACAGCGAGTCATAAGGCTGGTGGTGTGACATTAATTTTCTCCATAACAGAGATGGAATAAGACGTCACGGTGACAAGCTGTCAATCAGCTCTGGCCCCTCAGAGCATCTCTATGCCATAGGATGGGGTATTGCCTCTCCCGTAATAGAGCTGAACTGAGATGCTCTCCCTGACAGCTGCTGCAGCCATAGAGAAAATATATTATACAGCCTTTCATTAAAAAAATAAAGAGGACTCCTCTCCAGAGCATTTCAATCTTTTCCCATCTATTGAGGGCTGAAAGGATTCACAGCAAATCATAGATTCCTCTGCTATGGAAATTTCGGGCTTCAGAAGCCATCCAGGTTTTGAGGCCTTCTAAAATAACCATAAATAACAAGGCAGGAATATGTCTTGATGAAGCATTACTGAAAGGTGTATTTATAAACTGATATATTTAAGTTTTTTGCTTTTTTTTTTGAATTCTTATTATAATCGATATGTCACTGGTCTAAACAGTTGAAGTTGGCAATAAATTACTGAGTGTCAGCTGACTGGAGGAAATAAAACGTTCAGACAATAATTACTACCCCAAATGAGAAGCAGAACATCAGAGCTGAAGCGTCAGAAGCTATATGTCTGGGCAGTGAGGTTACTAGTATTGAACAGTTCTCAGCCTGAAGACTGAAGGTATTTGTTTTAGACACAGTGAACCTTGGTTGAAATTACTCTTGAAAATTAAAGGACAGGAACCTTTTGATAAAACTCTTCTCTGTCATTAGGATAGGAGATTTACCTGGGGTATAATAATCCATAAACTCGTAAACTCTGAGATAAGGGCAGGCTTCTCAAACCTGGTGTTACCACATTAGGAAGACAACAAACTCTGAGTTGTAACACCACTGTGTAAAGTTCCCACTGTTAAACCCTTAACTTACACGTAATTTAAATGGAGAGACAAGTGCATTTTTACTGAACGCTGTCCTCTGGGTAGTTCAAATAGATTTTTGGTGACAAGCAACTGTTTAAAAACAATAAAAGACTAAGCGCTAATCTTGTGCTCAACACCCTTAACAGTTAGGCTCCGAGATTACACATATATCTGCATTGCCTCCTCTCCATATACCAAGGTCATGGCTTCAGTAAACACTGATTAGTCATACAGGACTGATAAAGTTAATATTTCAGTAAGCTTCTGCTTGTCAGTATTCTCACATTCTTAATACAAGGATGGGAATGTTCTTTGGTAACAGTTTGATGACTTTGTTAGGTTATGCTCCCTGGTCTTATAGCACTTTAAGGATTATGATACAGAAGGGCCTTTGATTTACTGAGAAGAAATGCTGGTCTTGTCATGAGAAAAATGCTAGGAAGTGCAAATAAACGCATTTCGATGTTCTGTGTCAATACTTACTCCTCAAGTATTGTGACCATTAATTAGGGTTCTGAATTACTGCACTGGTAGCCCTCTTCTCATGCCTTCAGGTATTATACTTCCCAAAACACTACCATTATTAATTTATGAAATTAAATATGTTTTATTCTTTGGATCTGATTCACCTGTTGAAATTTCTCTACTTCTAGTCATACTACAATGGCAAATAAAATTACAAACCTAAGAAAAATTATTCGTCACTTTTGATCTTATTTTCAGTGATCAATTTGACTTATTTTAGAAGATTACATATGATATTTTTCCTAACAGGCTTATAGAACTTTGTCAAACTTTTGAATTAAATATTATGAAATGGCACTTCATTAATTTAACCCTCATCTGGCGCATGCTGTTTCCAAAACTCACAAGAGAAAATAACTTTAAAAAAAATTGTTAACTTGCTTAATTCTAAAGGCTGCAGTGTGTTACATAAGCAACAATTTAAGACTCAGTATTAACAATCAGTAGTCTCCAAACCATCATACCCGTAGATGAAAGATTTCTTGGAGTCCTTAAGTAAAGGAAATTGAAGGAAGGAACTATACATACACTCTTCTATATTTTATTGTTCATCATGTACTGATAATTATTTATGGGGAAGGCATGTGGTATTTTTTATTCTTTCAAAAAGTCTTGTAGAGCAATAATTACCTACGTAGATACATATGTGTGCCTATGCGTATGTACTCGTTAATGATGGTGGATGATACTTTGTACTGAAGAAACACAAATATCCCTTTGAATCACTTAAGCAGCATCCTGAGATCAATCATAAAACTTAGTGTTTTCTCAGCACACTCTTTGAGACCCGCTAGGACCTCTCTTTCCTAATATCGATGTTGGGGTCTTTCAGAGCCCATTGCGAATATTTCACAACCTGAAAGATGTGGGATTTCTCCAGGTGAAAGTGATCAGAGCAGAAGGGTTAATGGTCGCCGACGTCACAGGTAAGAAATGAGGCAATTCTCCTAGTGCCTATATTTATTTATATATGTATATATATATAAATATATATATCAAGCAGCATGCAGGGTTCACACCATTTAATGACTAAACTCATTTCACCTGACTGGATCATCAAAGTAAATAATATAAATACAAAGTTTCAGGTTTGATCTTATAGGATTTGCCAACCACCCAGTTTTTAAAGTGTCCCTGCTTTTTGAAAGAAGTATAATGTATTAAAAAATAAACAATAAATGACTTTTGAATCATTGCCTTCTCCACAGTTTGCCAGACATTAGTGGGAATATTTCTTCCAGGTTTCATCATTTCAGCACCTTGGAGTAATGCTACATCTCCTTCTTTCAGGCAGAATCACTCTTTTTGTTGTTCAAATTCCTTAGCACATCCCAGAGATAATTCTGGATCTACACTAGCCTCTACCTTGTTCCACTTTTTTTAACAAAGAAATGGGCCTGTAAAAACACTGAAATCAGTCTTATTTCTTAAAGCTTCCTGATTCAGATACTGCTGTTCCTGTGATATATTAATAATTGACTAATGATTATTATTTCATCAATTTCCAGAATTAAATTGTTGTTTTAAATTTGCAATTATGTGATCATTCATTTACTCTTGAATTTCATAGGTTTTGGGGAATATTATTCCATTCCTCAAGTTGTCTGTCTCAAAATTTGTTATCCATCTTGAACAATTTTTGTGTAAATTTTGCTATTCCTGAAAGAAAGCATCCACTTAATAAGTTGTAGAAATGTGCTTACCATTGTGAATGATCAGCAAGTTGATCCTAATAAGGTAGCAGACTTACCTGAAGGGGAGAAATGCTCTTTTCCTACCATCTAAAAGCTTGTAAATCCATTACATGATTGTTGGTACCCCTCTTTAATTCATCAAATCTAAACAGAACAGAATCAAAACCAAATTAAAAGATCACATGCCTTAAAACTAAAATAGCAGATGCCTGCTCCAAAATGGCAATATTTTTAAAATTTTAATATTTGCGTAATGTCGAGTGATTATTTACTGTTTACTGTGTGATAAAAATAAAAATGTTGAGAGTTTACACTTTCTTTAAACAGGTGATTATCCACTCATTTGTAACCAAGAAGATAATAACAACTGTCAAATATTCTTTCAAGACAGGTATACTTGAAAATAGTGAGAGAGAGAGAGAGAGTAATTTGTAATCTTTTTGCAAGTATGCCCACTTGGTTCCTCCTACTAAACAATTAGTGAATGCTAAATTTATTCATTTTCTTTTTTTATTTATGATGTGGTTATATTCAAATTAATCTGGACATAATGTATTTCATTTTCTTTTCTTTTTACATGTTGTATTTATTATTAGAACCAGCAGTCAACAGTGAATGATTGACTGCTCTTTTTTTGTTCACTTTGGACGTTAACTTAAAGACCGGAATAGGAACTCAGTATTGCTTTTACACTACAGAGGTCACACCTAACCTCTGATTCCCAGCAGCAGATAAATTCAGGAATTCGTGGCAGTGACATTCACCATCATGGGAGACACCTTCAATTTTCCTCAGGATTTTCTGTATGGCAGGGGAGCCCCCAGTGTTGAGCTGAAAACCTCTGAAGACAGGGAGAAATGCCTAAAATAATCAGTATCTCAGTGGGCACCTAAGTGCTAAGAATTATTACTGAACATTTATAGGGGGCACACTAATTTCTTATAAAAAATATTCCAGTCTCATTTACTTCAACACTTAGACACCTGCCCATTACACAAGTTGAATGTAATTATTTAAGTTTGCTTCTCTTGGAGAGAAGCTGTCATTGCTTTTAAAACTCCATGAATATGCAAACTATGTTAACCCACTTGGCCTATACGCCACTATGGAAGTTAAAGCACATGTTCTTTCAAAGCTGTAAAAAATAGATATATTTCTTTCCTAATGGTTCTATGTAAATTAATGTGAATAACAATAGCCTTTTCCCTAGGGATTCAGTGAGACATAATTTTGATCTGGTAAAATGAACTTTAATTTGGGGAATACTAAATAACAGATTCTCCATTATTTTCCCTCCAGTTTTAGGATATAAATCTAATGATTCCTCATTCCACACTGACCTTATAATCTAATGTGCTCTGAATGGAACAAGAGAGATGTTGAACTATTCAGGGGCAAGAGGATAATTCAGTCTTTGACCTTGCTCACTCTTGGACCTTTTGTGGTCTTTATGACATTTGTGATGGTGGCAGAAACTGAGGACCACATATTTAAGTGAGAAGGGTCGGAATATACTGCCAACTTTAAAAATAATCTTTACTTCTGGAAAGGATAAATACTTATGGGTAAACTGATCCTCCCTGGTCTTTGCCATTAAATCTGGAGCACAAATAAGCTCTTTGTATACTTGCTTTTTTACTTGTTCAGAGAAGAACTTGAAAAATCTGCTGTACATCCTAGTGATAATCACAGTCAGGCTCTACAAGATATTCAGCAACCGATTTGAAAAACAGACATTGAGTCAATGATGCTGTCTTCAGATCCTCAAATTAGCATCCATTTAGGAGTGTTGTGGATGGAGAGGGGAGATTTTAAATCACTGATCGCTCTCCGAGCTCAACAAAGAGTATTTTCTGACCTGGTATAAATGAGGCTATTATTATAAGATACTTAGTTGGCATCAGAACACTTTTTTCTGGCAAGTCTAACAAGACAAACGTATATTTGACCAACTTGGCTCTACTTTTAAAATATGTTTAATGATCAGAATGTAAAGTCAAACTTCCATAGTTCAAGCAAAAAAAAAATTTAAATTACAGTATTCCATCATTTAACATGGGCCCGGGGGAAAAAGAGATTCCATAATCTTTTAAGTAGCCATCAATCTTACTGCAGTTACAAAGAATTTTTTTCCTTTCAAAATGTAAAATTTTTCTTTTGTTACAACACATTCATTGAGTAACATTGTGATACTGTATTAACTCTGTGTGAATAAAGAGCAATTGAGACTCTCTTTGAATGAGTGAGTACAAAGCACAAATTACTTTTTAATGAAACCCTCAATTCTTTCCCTTTCCACAAAAAGCCTATAGCCTTGTTCAGCTGAACACTCCTACAGTAGGGTCACTTCAGTTAAGCCCCTAATAAACTGTTGATAGTTGAGGGTAGTTTTTTCTTCAGTCTCAATAGCCCAGTGTTGGACAGTGCACTTCAAATCATTAAGGTTAATACAGATTTAAAAAAGAGATTAACTCTGGTGGTTAAGGCCTCAATTTACAACTCCCACACATACACATGCATTGAGCAAGGCACAAGAGTGGATTGAAATTTCAGTCAAATTGTGGGCAGCCTTTCACAGCCTGAGAAAGTGGCACTCTGGTGTTCAAAGTTGATCAGCTAAATTCTTCGTGAGGGAAAAAGTTTGATTAAGTGAAAAATACTTGGCAGTACAACTTACTTACCTTTCAACTAAACAGTGAAAAGGTGAGTGTCTTTCTGTACCATCAAAGCAAAACCTAGACACTGGCCCTGCGTTCACTGGGGAAAATTCTGCTGCTAAATCAAGTATTCCTTAAAACTGGACAGTTTGTGAGGAGGGAAAGACCGCCAGCCAGGGCAGGGGGGTGGGATTTTTTTTAAGGTGGTGGGAAACAGTTCGTGTTGGAGTTTGTCTTTCCTAGCTTCTAATTACCCTCTTCGTTGGATGGGGCCTAATTTCTGCTTTCAACAGAACATTTAAAGTCTTCTATATCGAGTGAGGCTTTCTTCACAGAGTATTTAGACCTGGCCTATTGGTTCTTTCAAGTTCTAAGAGAAGAAAGAGAAAAGGGTTCTTCTCTTCAGCCCCTCCCCTGCATTTTCCCCTGGGTTGTTTTTTTGAGTTCCGAGGAAGAGGTCACAGCCTCCCCAGGGATACCAGCCACTCAGGTTCAGAAACAGTGATATGGGGGAACTGCGAAGCCCTTTCAACAGATGCCCTACCTTTTCACTGTATTAAAAGGAACACTAATATAAAACTTCTCCACCCCAGGTGAATTGATCTCTCAAATTAATGCACCATCTCTTTCAGGAAACAATAGAGGGAGAGGGAGAGAAAAAAGGAGGAGAGGGAGAGGATTTTACAATTAACATAATCTGTCACTGAAACAATCCCATCAAATGAGCATATCTTTTTCTAAAACAGGGCTACACATAAAGACCTGTGACTCACCAGCCCCATAGTGTGGAAACCTACTAGTTATTAAGGGAGATGTTTACTACCCTTTTATTTGCATAGACTTTTCCCATGTTTTTCTTTAGGAAAACTGTCTTCATTGTTGAAAAATATTTAAGTAACAAAACAGCAGAAAAAGACATGCTACAGTTTTTTTTATCAGCTTCCGTGAGAGTCTTATTATCTTAAGAAATAACAGTTAGCAGCTCAGATTCATTAGCAGAGCTAAATTTAAGCCCCATTTGACAGGCTGCCTAGAAAACATTTTGTTTTGCTGTCTGTGGGCTTTAATTAAGATGTGTTCAATTTCAGTCCTCTTCAGTCTAGCGCCCCCCCCCCCCCCCCCCCAACCTTGCTGTGTCACAGACCGGCGATCAGACACTTTTAGATGGTCCGGCCCATGACTTTGACCTTCTGCGCAGTCCGGCGTTCCCTGGGGAACCGTTCAACTCATGAGGTCTGATTTCACACTTCCAGGATGCCTCAGCTCTCTTAACAATGACAGGGAGACAAAGCCCTTTAGAGCAGGCCGCATGGGGACTTGTTTAAATTGGAAACCAGAGAGGAGTCAAGGAACAAGGTTATGGGCTACAGAATAGTGCTTTTAATAAAGAGCTCACAGCTCTGGCTCAGCTCAAAGAGGTCTACCTCTGTACAATTAATTGAGCCATTTATCTGGAGCATCTTAGGCCTCTACTTTCTCACAGAATTGCGTGGTAAATATCAGCTAAGAAGCAAATGAGATATGCATGAAATGAATTTTAACACTTTGATTACTGTGCTTCCAGTCTTCATTAAAAGTAAATTTATTTGTATTTCTGACCTCATTATCAGTAGGCTGCCTGCATTTTTATTGGTTCCTGTGATTTCCAGCTTGAGTATGTCATGAAGGTATATTTTATATAGAGATTTGGATTTATTATTCTTGGTATTTTCCCTGAACATTATGGGTCTATTCAGAGAAAGAAAATGAAAAGGTAGTTGTACAGAAAAAAGCGAGTCTTTTCTTTCAAAGTTTTATATACAGTTGGAGAAATGCCAAGCACATATATATAACATAGATAAGATATTGTCCTTTTAAAAAAAATTAACTTTTTGTGGGTTACCCAAGCAAATTGCATAAGATATATTCAGTTGTTGCTTGAGTGGACCTCAGAATACAAGAGTTCTACTGGAAGAAGTGGGTATATGTCTTCTTTTATAGAACTATAGCAGTTTGAATGTTTAATAGCATGTGCCTTTAATTATATCATCGTATTTATTAATATTGATGATATCTGATAAATGCAGTCTTAGATTTTATGATCATTACTTAAAACCTGTTAGGAAGATGAGAAAATAGATCTCCTTTAAATGCTACATAGCTCCTTTGACAGTATCATATAGCATATGGAGGAAGTCCTTCCTATTTGTGAATTAGCAAGGGTGAAATCATTTACCAAATAAAAGTGGCTTATGTATGGATGTCATTCTTAAGTTTTTTTTAACTTTTGCCATCTTTAAATCTTAAAATTATATTGATTGCTTGAAACAAAAATACCTAGGTTTTACACAAAATGTTTTGAAAATTTCCCAAGCAAAGTATGCTTTATTTCCATTATATAACCTAATGATGTCCCTATTTGCTTTTTAAGAATTAAGCTTATAGAAGATTATTAAGCAGATAGTAGAGTTTGAAAAGAAACGTCATCCAATTTATAATGCATCAAAAATACCCAACACCTGACAATCTTATCATTATAATACGCCTAGTTTAGAAAATGACATTACATACATACATGTTAAATGTCCTAACACTATGTAAATATCTTCCTTAAGGATGACATTAAACAAAAGAAGGCATCACAAGAAGAAAAAGCAAATCATTGCTTTTCGTTCTTTTTTTTACCCCTTTCATTTATGTCAACATAGCTTACATAGAAATAAAATGTGTTTCCTTTTAGTGCTTGCGTTTTTACAAAACTAAATCATATTCTAATTTTAGAAATGCAAAAGTGTTTTTCTAAAACCAAACAGTTAATATTAAATATTTGTGAGAAGAGGAATCAAAATGATAATGTGACACAAGGGCTAGTGAGGCTGAGTCTGAACTAGTGTTTTACATGGAATTATAGAACTCGTGTGTGATTTGTATGCAGGTCACATGGTCAGAAGATACTGCTCTGGAAGAATAGGTGGGATGACAAAAGAGATTAATAATTGGGTTTGATATGCTCTAGAGGTGAAGGACTATGGGCTGAGAAAGTGGTGGTCCCACTACCAATGGGAAATGAGGGGAAAAGAAATACTACAAAGTAATTAATTGTGTTCTGTGGAAGTAAGATTACAAAATGATCCTTTGAGTAAAGAAAGAGATAATTGGTGATCTGGCTTGAATGGCTAGCTTCCGTTCGGTGCTCGAAGAAATGCTTTCAGATGCTAGAATCATTGTTTAAAATTAAACGTTTTTTAAAAAATTTTTTTTGTTATGACATAGTTGTGTAAATAAGAAATACATTTCCTGGGATGACGGACTAGGAGACTGGTGCAAACAGAGAAGATCTGGATTTAACTAGACTTTTGGGGAAAAAATCTTACCATAGGAATATTTGGGCTATATGATAGTAAAGTTAGGTGCATAAATGATTGGATGGCCACACCCAAAAAGTGATTGTTATAAAGGATTGATGTCAATGGGTGTGCTAAATGGAGGAATACAGGGCTCCGTTCTTGGTCTAACATGTTCAACCAATTTACTAGTGACTTTGAAGAGGCAATTGAGGGCTTCCTTATCAAACTTGCTGAGAGGGATAGTTAACTATATACTATATGCACATGTTATATGTTTATACTATATGTATATATTATATATTTAGTTTTAAATATTTACATAATATTATGGTACTTACACATAATATAAACATGCATATTCATATATTCATATATATGTGTAATAATTTAGTTCAAAATAATAGGGTTAGTTCAACAAGGCGAGCATTAAAGAGTATAATTAAAAAGACTTACTGGGATACAAAACGGTGATGTCCTGCATTAATAGTAGAAAATATAGAAAAAAATTTAAGGTTTAAATTGAGGTTAAGCTCTGTGAGTGTGAATAATACATATATAAGTTTTGTTACATTGTTTCACAGTATACAAACTGGTTATGTTGAATCAAAGGGGAATGTCCAGAATGATACCTCTGGACTCCTCAAGACACACTGGGGTATGAATTCAGCGTTAGAAGCTATTCTTTAAACAAAGACAGTGACAAAGCAGAATTTATTCTCGATGGAGATATCTGGTGTTTTAAAATCAAGTCAGTTGAGAATAGCTCCAGGGAAATGATCATAATAATAATAAAAATAGTGGCAACTTACATTAACGGAGGCTTTAACACATGTCATACACTACCCTCAGCTTGGAACAAGGGTTATCACACTCTCACAACAACGTAATTAGTTGCTGTTGTTATGCCCACTTTACAAATTAGAAAACTGAGATATGGAGGGGTTAATTAAGCAAGTGTCCACACTGGCATGTGGAGAAGACAGTGTGACAATTAATTATGCTACTTCTGCTTGCAGTCTACAGCAGCCAAATGCACTCCACACGCTCTCAGTTAACTGAATACTAATATAAAATCTTAGGCAAGTACATCTGACCGGGTTGGCCAAACACACATCTGCAACCCTAGCTGCAAGGGAGTCTAAAAATGTGATTTTGGCCTTTACAGCCTGTCTCGTTTAGGAAGAGACACCAAAAGTTAGAATAGATGCTCAGCAAGCCATCCACATTAATAGTGCAGGAGGGTGGGTAATGAGCAGATACTTGAAGTGACCGTTGCTATACCCTCCCTTTGCACCCATTATTTCATTTTAACTTAAAAATGACCACAGAGGGCAAATCATAAAAAGGCAAATGTGCCCCAGACATAATTTTGTGTGCACTGTAAAGAAGCACTTCCCCAAAATTATAATTGCCAAATATACATATCAGAATAGTCCTGTGGAGGTAGTGATTTCCCCATCACTGAAACCAGAGCCTATCGGATTGCCTGGTTGTAGAGAGGACTCAAGTCCCTGGTGAGCTATTCGAACTTGGCCTCTGAGGCATTTTTCCCAGCCCTCAGAATCAGAGATCCTGTAATAGGTACTAAGACGAGTAACAGACTCTTGAATGAGTAGATATTTTGTAGAAAAGAAATAAAAAGACAAAGATATGATTTTAAAGACAAAGGCTTGATAGATGACAGTTTTCAGTTTTATTGCCTAATATAATATATATTTATTTATTTATTTATTGCCTAATATTTATATATTTAATCACCCAGTAGAGTACTTCGTTTTTTCAGTCTAAAGAATTTTATTCTACTGCAAAGTATCTTACCTACTAACGAATTTACTTATAAAACCTAACGAATTTACTTATAAGGAAGATTATCTGGAACCTGACACTTTTCTATGGGGAGTCTAATTAAATGTATAATTACTGTAGGTCCTAAAGTATCTATAGGAACTTACCAGAACAAAAGAGCTTCTAATAATAACACTTATACTTTGGACAAAGAACTTTTGTGTTTCCAATCTTGTAGCCAGTCACTTGCATAGAGTTTCTATATTAAATATTAATTGAAATAAAATTTTTAAATGTTTTAACCACAATTTATGTAAACGTTCCAAAGCTGAGACATAATTTTTTCATAGCCTCCTCTCATTTTATAGATCCCATAGTCTCTCTTTTCTTTCTTTTCCAGTTTCTATTCTGTCTCGTTTTATTTCTTGTTCTTCTGTCTTAAATTTCAAGCTTCCCAGCATGTACCAAGATGGTTCAATTTTGGGACTCAAGCATGCATCTTTTTTTTTTTTTTTAATTGTTTTTTTCAACGTTTATTTATTTTTGGGATAGAGAGAGACAGAGCATGAACGGGGGAGGGGCAGAGAGAGAAGGAGACACAGAATCAGAAACAGGCTCCAGGCTCTGAGCCATCAGCCCAGAGCCCGATGCGGGGCTCGAACTCACGGACCGCGAGATCGTGACCTGGCTGAAGTCGGACGCTTAACCGACTGCGCCACCCAGGCGCCCCTCAAGCATGCATCTTGTTACACATAATACTATAAATATTCTTTTGCATCTGATTCTAGATCCCAAGGGAAATAAGTTCGTATTTACATTGTGCTCTGTTTCCATTGCTCTTTGTCATGGTTCTCAAAGTGTGTGTGGCCCAGGAGCTTCCAGGAATCCCTAAGACTTTTCAGAGATCTTTAAAGTCAAAACTATTTCCATAATAATACTAAGATGTTATTGTCTTTTTCACTCTTTCTCTCATGAGTGGACGATGAAATTTTTCAAAGGTTATATTTTTGACTGCTCTGATGTTAACATGTCATAGATTTATTGTATCATTTTCAAATGAATGATAGTTGTACATGCTCTCATTTTTAATGTCTAAAATGGTGAACTGACAGATATGATTTATATAGAGAAAAGTTTTTTGATGTCCTCAAAAAAAATTTTTTTAATGTTTTATTTAATTTTGAGAGAGCATGAGCAGGAGAGAGGCAGAGAGAGAGGGACAGAGGATCCAAAGCGGGGTCTGCACTGACAGCAGAGGGCCTGACATGGGGTGCAGGCCCACAAACTGTGAGATCATGATGTGAGCCAAAGTTGGCCACTTAACCCACTGAGCCACTCAGTGTCCCTCCTTCAAAAATTTTTAAGAGTACCTGTGACACCTGGGTGGCTCAGTAGGTTAAGGATCTGACTTTAGCTCAGGTCATGATCTCTCGGTTTGTGAGTTCAAGCCCCACATCTGGCTCTGTGCTGACCACTTGGAGCCTGCTTTGGATTCTGTGTCTCCCTCTCTCTCTGCCCCTCCCCGTTTACTCTCTCTTTCTCTCTCTCCCTGAAAAATAAATAAACATTAAAAATTTTTTAAAAACATTTTAAGGGTACCTAAAGACCAAAATGTTTAAGAACTGTTGCTGTAGGGCAGTGATTCTCGTTTGTAGGAGGGCAGTATTGCCCCCTTGAGCATTTTAGAGCTTTGTGGGAGAATGGAATTGCCACAGTGGTTAGGGAGCACTGTTAGTATTTGGTGGGAGTAGGTTGCGGATGTTAAATATCCTACAAAGTATTAGATGATTTTAAGTAGTGAAAATTGTCCTATGTGCCGCATGATTAAATATAGACATTGGCATAGGTTTTAAATCTGTTTCATGATTATCTGAGCCTAGATTACATTCTGAAATACATATTATTTACTCAAGTCTTACAAATGGCTGCCATTTTATACTGCAAACACCAAAGACCTTAGGATTGCCTCCACAGCCCTTCATGATCTGGTTACCCATTACTTCCCTGACATGTTCTACAATTTTTCCCATTGCTCACTGCGCCCCACCATCAGGGTGCTTGAGCACACCAAGCCTTTGCTCTAGCTCTTGCCTCTGCCTGGGACCTTTATCTCCAGGTAGCCATTTGACTACTCCATCACTTCCTTCAGTTCATTGCTCACATCCCGCCTTCTCAGTGAGGACTACTCCAACCACACTAATTAAATTTATAAACTGTGCCCCTTCTCGGCATTCTTCAAATCCTTTTTCCTGCTCTATTTTTTTCTATTTACATTAACATGTATCACTCTCTAACATAAAATATACTTGTTAATTGTGTTCAGTATTTAGTCTCTTTTTCCTCCCTCCCCACCACAGACTCCAAGAGAGCAGGGACCTTTCCTTTTTTTGTTTGTATGTTCTGGCATATAGTAGGCCCTCAATAAATATTTGTTGAATAAAAAAAAAACCATGGTTTTATTATAAACAACTTTCTATTTAGTGCTCCTTTATCATGGCATTAATGCATTATATGAAATCTTGAAATCATGATTGGGTCAGTTTAATTTCAAAGTAGTAAGGAAGACATTATAAAATCTTCAATATGAAAAAAGATGTACTATACCTAATGGGCTGAGAGCCACAATTGTAGGGGGCTGGTTTTCCTGACACAAGGAAACCTGCGTCATGACTTCGTCAGGAAAGAGAAGTCCAATTATCATTACTCGGTCCCAGAATCAGACCCATTGGGAACCTAGTGAGGAGTTCAGTTAATGTATTTCTACCAATCATACGTTTAAACTATGTTTAGGTCAGTTGATGAAAAAAGCAAAGGTCAAACCCCCATCTCCAGTGATAAGGGAGCAATTGCAAGATATATCCGACATATTGTTTTTTTGTTTTGCTGGACCCCGTGCAATTCCCTCATGTATGTAGAACATTGTTATATGTTATGATTGAAACTCCAGTTTGTGGAAAGGACAGAGGGCAACCATGATTATAAGTTTTTTAAAAAGATTAAAGTATAGCCATTTCAAACTGTGACACCTGAGGAAATTAAACCAAGGAGCTTAATTTGTGCAAGGTAGGCCCCAAATAAAAGGCCCCAATGGATATGAATTGCTTTCCATGCTATTGAAAGCCTTCTGTGTTTTCAGAGACAGGGCAACAAAGAGGTGGTCACTGCGTAGCCCCCCTACACACACATTTCTATAACACATCACATCCAGCAAACTGTGCTGCTTGTCAGCAGCAAAATGACCCTGGACAAAGCCCACCACTGATGGATCAGGATTAACTTTCTATTCTGGGAGCAAGAATATCTCTCAGTATCTTTTGAGTGACTTTAATGCTCAAACCAGTAGTTTGCACAAACTGAAGTCGTCCACTTGCCCACACAACAGGTAACAAGCAAGCAGGGGTGGTGCAGACTTTCCCACAGTTCTTTATAAATATGTCGGTGTTGTGACCTCAAAGAGCAAGAGCTAAGAGTGAGAGAGAATTAGCCAGTCACTGCATCCTATTTATTCCTCAGTGCTGTTTCGAAGATTGCCAGAAAAGATGCCCATTGGAGACAATTCTGACATCTGTTTTTACTGTGGTGGGAATGGCTTTTCACCAGAAGAATTTAGGTATTAGAGCATATGCTTTAAAATTTGTTATAGATTTATTTTTGAGTTAAGATAGAAGAACCTCCAATTCTCATTCCCGCGGGAGATTTTTTCCCCCTATAAAAATCCATAGGGGAAAAAAATAGCCCCTCGTATTTAACTAGATTATGGACAAATGCATTAGTCCTAACCCAGTATTTTTAAGTATCTACTTTATAGTCATTACATAACATGTTTTTAAGTTTTTGTGTTGTAGAGACCCTATTAAAAGGATAAAGAGATAAATTTAAGCTAAACATTGCTTGTCATAAATTGTTAAAGTCTTTTTTTTAGGTAATTGTCCTTCTAAAATTGTTGGTGATAGAGATGCGTCATCACCATAGATCACCAGGGTCAGCTCATCCACTGAGGAAGTCTTCGCCTCCTCAGCCCTTCCTGTTCTAGAGTTAGAGAATGATATGCTTCTTTCTCATTGCTTCCATTGCACCCTTCACTTACCTTTATTACAGCACTTGCAATCCTGCATTATAATTGTGTATTTACATGCCTATCATGCCCACTAAATTGTGCGTGCCTTGAGTGCTGGACTATGTCTTAATCATACTTATAATTCTGGGGTGAGAAGAGCAGGCATTCAATCAGTAATGAGTGCTTCAAAAGGTATTCCTATTTCTCTCTAGAAGATTGTCAACATGGAAAATTGCAATGTTCTCAAGCAAGGCTAAGACTCTCTGTTAGCAGTCATGGTGGTTAATGCAATCAACCCCACTGCTCCAGTCCCCGCCAAGCGCTGCAATTTCTATCTTGCATCCAAACCCATATCTTCATTTACCTGCACTGCAAAGAAGAGGATAGGCGCTTTTTAGCCAAAACAGTGAACGTTAAGGGAAAACCAGTTGGTACCCACAGGTCAGCTTTAGCCTTATGACTAGAATAAGAGGGAGATGAGCGATTATGTAATCTGTTCTCATACATTTAGGCTGTTTAAATAGCCCAAAATAATCAGAGACAAAGTTCAACTTTGCATGCTGCCTTAATTTCTTGCACTTGTAGCCATACAGTATTGAATGAAATCATTACAAGCAGCATCTTTGCATCACTCTCGAGGGCTTTACAGAATACCGTGTTCTTAATAGACATCAACACTGCTTCCTGTAGTCAATCCCTCTCCTCAGATACTCTCAACAAGCAAAGCAGCATATCACGGGGTCTAACTGGAACGATAAAAGGATGAAAAGAAGGAATAATTAAGGAGATAATTAATGGTTAGGTCCATCACTGGTATTTCTGTGATTGTTTTCAGTTGTTTAAGTGGCACATAATCAAGGCTGCAAAATTTAGAAACTGAAAAGCCAGTCATTTAAAGCATCATTTAGCAAGCCGGATAAGCACATTAACTATGTGTAGCCCCTTCTTTAAAATAAAACTATGGTGAATGCTTTTTAGTGGTAAGTTTATAGAATTTGATATTGTACGTTTACTATTATTTTGGTTGAAACTGCTGTTAATTTTTAATTACCCTTGAATCATGCAGTGGCAGAAGGATACTTTCTAAATTAGTCGAAAATAACAGTGTGTAAAGACCTGATGTTGGCATCTGTTACTGATAACTGTAAAAACATAACTTTTTAGAAGGAAAAGTTGAAGAGAAGTTAAATATAAAATTGGCTGCTCTCTCCTTACGTAAATTTTCCTCTTTACCAGATTCCAGAGAAAGCTACTCTGAGCACTTTGTTGAATGCTTCTAGTCCTTGGGAAAAAAGACTGACTTAGCTAAGCTCAATAAATTGTTTCTCATCAGCAAATAACAGTATCAGGCATGGTAGATTGTTTACTTTTGGTATCTTCAAGCCCTGTTGGTTCTACCTTCAAAATACATTCAGAATCCAATCACTTTCCATCACCTGAAGTATCACAGTATCCTTCTCACTCTTCTGCTACCTCCTCCATTGGCTTCTCTCCACCTTACTCTCCAAATAGCAGCCATCAGATCAAATACCTCCAAAAGCTTCCCCTAGCACTTCTTGAGGAAACGTATTCTAAAGAGACCTGCCACCCTCCCCATACCTCATCGAATACTGTCCCCCTCTCCCAGTCTATTCCTTCAGTCACACTGGTTTCTTGGATATTCCTAGAAACACTAGGCACAGCTATTTCTCTGACCTTTCCACAATCTGTTGTTGTTCTAGGTAGCCCAAAGCTCACTCCCTTGGCTCTTTCGTTTCTTTTTGCCCATGCGGAACTTTTTCAGTGAGACCTTCTCTGACAGTCCTTTTAAAAATTGCACATATATACAAGCACTCCTCATTGTCCTCCCGATGTTTTTCTCTATAGCACTTATCACCTTCTAAAGTACCATAAAATGTGTGTATGCATTGTCTATCTTTTTCCTCAATGTAACCACCATGAGGTCAGGATTATTATTATTATTTTATGCGCCTCTGCAGTCTCAACACATAGAACACTGCCTGGTACATGGTAAGTAATAATTATTTGTTGAGTGAATGAATCTGTAGTCAAAACATTAGCCAGCTCTTCGCATGTGTGTGGCCGACTAACTGCTAAGATACAACACAGTTATTGGGAAAGGTCTTGCCTAGTGACTTATGCTTAAATACATTTAATTAAAGCTATGTTAAATAGTAGTTTGGTCTGAGGTAAAAGGCTCTTTTTTTTTTAATGTAAGTGCCATTCCATTTGGTACAGTGTCTAATATGGTCTCTTAAAAATTACATTGCTTACCCATTTCAAGTTATAAGCAGGTACATATGAGTGAATATTTTTGCCAATGATGGATGCCACTGGAATTTAGTCCAGCAAAATGACTGAGGAGTGGCTTCAGAGGGTTCTCACACTATTTTTGGTGCAGCATTGTCTCCAGGGCTTTAACATCTTCATTCTAATAGAAAACAATGACTGAGAGAATGAGTGGTAGACAGAGGACATCAGTTTTCTCTAGGAATGGTCTTGAAAAATAATCAAGTAAATGGTAAGAAAATAAGGATGGACACTGCCTCATGGGCATAGGGTTTGATAAATGTATTCGTTTCTTAACAAGGTATGGAAAGAGTTAATCATTAAGAACAGATTTTGTTTCTTTAAGACTCCATATCTTTTGTCAGCAAATACAGATAGAGTAACAAAGAAGGTGGTGAGTTCAGAGACTTTCCATGGGGTTGAAAGCCTCTTACACCATTGAATATAATTCCTGTAGGGGGAAAAAAAAAAATCAAGGGAGGATTTTCATCTTCTGCTGATAGAAGTTTAAAGTAATTTTTCCCCCAATACATATTGGTCTCTGAAGTTTGTTCTTGTGTTTTGCAATTGAAAAAGTGGTGCAACTTTGACTGAATCTCTTACACATTGTTGATCACTTGAGGGCAAGTAAAACCAAGTCAATTGAAATATAATAGTAACTGAAATAAAGCAAGTGAAAATAAGGAAACAAAAATGCCAATAAGTGCTCTCTTTATGTAGTCTTTTTTCTTTTTCTTTTGTTTTTTGTTTTTTTTTTTGTTTTTTTTTTTTTTACTAAATTAAGATTTACATGAATGTACACATATATGAGAAAGATTAAAAGGAGGTTCCAGGAAGAGTGTGAACGTTACGCTTGGCTTTTAAGTAAAAGTTACCAACACTTATAACTTGATCTAAAGTTCTATCTAAAGTGATAGTAAAATAATTACTCTTTTGACATTGAATTCTATTAAATATGGCCTTAATTTTCTCTCTGATCATTACAGATAGGTGTTTTCTCCGTCCCACCCTTTAATAAATTATTTGAGGTGGTGGTTTATGTCCTCTTCTTTTGTGCACACTATAGTGCCCAGCACAAAGCTACGTGAAAAGAAGTGAGGTTTTAGAAATTGTTCAAATCTACTTTTTATGCTTATACTTGAATTCACGGAGGAAAACAAAATTGTGGATGTGGCGTATAAAACCTATTGCACTGTGTTTTAATGAACAAACTGTTCTTTTTTGAATTCTCTTTTCCACATTGTGTATGAAAAAGGATAATACAGATCCTAAGGCAGAGATAAAAATTCTACCAGTGCTCAAAGGCTTTCTAGTCTCTACTCTTCAGTCAAAATTGTTCCTATGACCAAAAATTGAAAAGACTACCATGCTGTTAAAGTATGCAATCAACCTGGGGTATATGAGGCCGCTGAAATAACACACATATATTTAATCTCTTTTTTTAATATAAAACTAATACGTTCAATTAAATGTGAGTCAAAGTTGGTACAGCTCACTTTAAGAATTACAACATGGAAAGTAAATACACTGCTGTGAGGGAACACGTAGCTTATCTGTCCCTGATAGCTAATGAATTCCTTCCTATTAAAATTTAATTGAAAATCTTCAATGATATTTAAGCTTTCACAGAAGTGTAAACTACAGTGACTACAATTCACAATGCATCTAAAACAATTATTCTTTATCATTAAAGTTAATAATATGCACATTAACCTCTTATGTAGTCTAAATCAATATTGTAGTTTAAAAGATATGACCTCTGGACAGCTTTGTCTAAATATTGATTTCATTGTCATTTGTATAAGGTATCAAACAAATTACATGCTGCACTAATATCATTAATGCTGCCCCAAAGAGCCTCTGACTTTATGGGGTTCTTATAATACCTCACATGACATTACGAAATATTGAGGATATCACACAATATAATTGCCGAATGGACAAGATTTGACTATGGCAGAACAGAGTCCCTGTAAACAGATGATAACTTCCAAATTCTTTACTTTCAGTGGACAGGAAAAAAATACTGCTCTTTAACATGCAGACTGGTTGAGCGGTTAGGATTCAAATGGCAGAATTTCTTCTGCCTCAGAGGGTCTAATTTACCTTCTTGTGATGCCATAGATATTTCAGGAGGGAATCTGAAGGTACATTAAAATGGAGTTATTCTGTAATAAAGCAGTTTTCCCAACATAAACTTGTTTAGGAGTTTCTGTTATAAGTTACTAATGAGTCAGAGGAGTTGGAAAATATATGCATAAAAGTGAAGGGGTTGAGCCTTTCAAAGGATCATTATAGAATTAAATACAAATTGACTTAGGGATAAACTGGCATCACATCTTCTCTCATAATTGGCAGTAGTGTTGTTTTTGTATTAAAAAAAAGTGCAAATTGAAATACCAGCTATATAATTTTCTCTCTTTCACTTTTTTCAGGTTCTAAATTGCTCTGAATCACAACAATTGTTAACATTATCCAGTTATGTCTAACTATATTTTGATGTTGTTTTTAAATTTTTTAAACTGTACAATAGTTTTTGTTTTTTATAAAACTCTGTAGAAAAGAGATGTGGTCGTGCTCATGACCCTGTGAACTGTGGGTGCTATTTGTACTGAAAATGTCCCCCCCAAATCTCTTATAGGCAAAAGTGACCCATTTTGTGTAGTGGAACTGAACAATGATAGGCTGCTAACACACACCGTCTACAAAAATCTCAATCCTGAGTGGAACAAAATCTTCACATTGTAAGTAATCATTACCTTGAGCTCATTTCAAAACTGGAGCTAATAATATTTATTTTTGAGATATTTGTATGCGTGCGTGTGTGTGTGTGTGTGTGTGTGTGTGTGTGTGTGTGTGTGTTTATTCTTGACCGATTAACAACTCAGCACATCTGGACTGCCTTTGCTGGCAACACCGAATAGCATAATTGCACTACCTTTCTGATAGTGAAGCCTGGGGAAAGCGTATGCTGTTTTTCTGTGTTTTCACAGATTTTTTTTTAAACTGAGGTTTTTATATGATTTGACTAAGGGTTTTGCTCCCATTAACTGAATTGCCATACCGCTTCTTCCTTTTATGCTTTCTATTGAAATTCCCCCCAAATGCACTGACACCAGGGAGGACAAAGCTCTATTTGTTCCATTGCTCAAATCAGCAAACAATTCAGTCTCAAATTCAGAAATGCTTTAGTTTTGTTTTATTGCATTTTAGTACAATAAGAACATTAAGTATTGTCCTAGTTACCAGATCACCATTTAGGTTGATTTTTCTTTTTTTTTAAAAAAAAGTTTATAAATCTTTTGACTACACGCTAAAAAAGCTGCCGATCTACACCATAGTATCTCCTAAGTTCGTTGTGTGTGTGCGTGTGTGTGTGTGTGTGTGTGTGTGTATGTTTTTAACTGGGCTTTAGAAATGAACTCTGAACAAAGGAAAACTCTCCAAACAGAGTACTTCTTAAAAGTTTTCTAACATAGTTTTATTTTCTTGTATATGAAAACTGCTAAATTCCTCATTAATTTCTTATAATGTCTCAGCTTAAGAGCCAGTAACTAATCAGATTTAATTATCTGACCAATTTATCTTTAAGGAATTCCACATTTTTATAAGAGATGAAAGCCTGGTCAGGAGACTTGCACTCCTAAGAAGGTTGTTGAGAGTGTTTTTCCCTGGAATGCATAATTGAATGAATAGGTTTGATTATTATCAAAGCCATTAATTGATTGTGCCCTGATAAAGCCTCTTCTCACATGTGGTTGCAGTCTTTCAGTAATGAATATATTCATTTTTTTTGTTTTCTCTTAATTCATGTTTTCTTGGAAAACAGTTTGATCAAAGAATCAATGCTGTCAGCAATTGGGGTTTATTTTTCCAGAAACAAAAATGCAGAGCTCACACAGTTGTTTATTAACATACGTTGTCTGTGGAACATAATGGAACACTATTTAATTTCTAAATCCTGGGGTGGTACAAAAGCTATCAATGTTACATTTTCTCCATTCTGTTTTATGTGTTGGTTAATTTTTACTATAAAACTACCAGAAGTTTTGTTAAGAACTGTAAACAAAAAGATGTCCTACTGTTACAAAAAAAAGAAAAATATACTGTGACTCTTGCTGATATCAAATTTACTGAAGTTTTACATGGGGTTAATAGGAAGGTAGAAATTATTGTGATAATAATTAGAGGGAAAAGTCTCAAAAACATCAGTGCCACTAATTGATGTTTTTTTTTTACAATAACTTATTCTGCGCCCATCCAGATGGAAGATTATATTTCATTAAAAAATTATAACTTGAAATTACAGTGGTGTTCAAAGTTCCAGATAATAGAACCATCACTGTAGTCTACTAAGGTGCATTATGGGAAATTCTGTCAGATACCAAGCTACCTTGTATATGTGTATATGCAAATAGCATACATAAAAACACATACACACAAAATCAGCTGGAGCCATCTAAATTTTCAAAAGCATTTTTGTTCTTGTTCCCCACTGATGAAGTCTTTTCTTCTTATGTGTATTTATTATGCAGCAACATTAAAGATATCCATTCAGTTCTTGAAGTGACAGTTTATGATGAAGATCGGGATCGAAGTGCTGACTTTCTGGGCAAAGTTGCTATACCATTGCTGTCTGTAAGTTTTATTCACCTGACACACTGCTCTGTGTTGCTTTTGCTCAAGGAAAAAAAAAACCCTCAGCTCTGTATCTGTCATTTCTCAACCAAGGTCTGTAATAAGAACACTAAAAATTTTAACATACTCAATTCACGGCCATGTTGAATCCCATGATAGTTAATTTTTCCTGACAGACTTGATCCTGGTAATGAACAGGTACTTGTCAGAATTGCCACAGTTGTTTTGGGTTCTCTGTCAGTTTCAGCAGCTGGGGGTCAAAGGTCACTGAGGGAGTGTATTCAGTGGAGACCGCGAGACAGACGGCTGTCATGTCCTTTTCCCGCAGATTCAAAATGGTGAACAGAAAGCCTACGTCTTGAAAAACAAGCAGCTGACAGGGCCAACAAAGGGGGTCATCTATCTTGAAATAGATGTGATTTTTAATGCTGTAAGTCTTAACTTTGGCTTTTTTGTACTGCTAAAGAGTTCAGTTTCATGAAAGCTTTTGTTCCTGATTTGTAGAGAATTTCTGTCATTCCTCATTTTCTCTAAACCTTGATGTATCCTGGAGAATACGCTTCTGCCACTGCCTGGCACACCCACACTTTCTGTTATAGTTGGCGGCTGCCACTGCGGCTGTGCTTCGGCCGCTGCCTGCCGGCGTAAGAAATGGAAGTGCATGCATGTGCAACTGTATACATTTATATTTTATGAGCACAGCAGCCAGGACTTTGAAACTTTAGGAATTATTGCAAATCGAACTGCGTGAAAAACTTGTAAACGTTTGTAATATATTAATCCATAACAGACACATATGTTGATGTATAGGTGAAAGCCAGCTTACGAACATTAATACCCAAAGAACAGAAGTACATTGAAGAGGAAAACAGACTCTCTAAACAGGTAAAGAGCAAGGAAAGATTAACCCCTCTGGGAAGACCTGATTGTATCTGTAAAACATCTAAGTAAATTCAAATAAACTTTGGAAGTATAGAGGGGGGGAAGCCTATGGAATTGTTGATCATCTACTTATGTGAAATGGCTCTTTCTTTTTCTCTTTCTTTCTCTCTCTTCCCTTCCTTTCCTTAAAAGATCAAGCAAGGACAATACCAAACTAATAAATTAGATGGGGGTGGTCAGAATGGAAAGGGGATACTGTAGGTGCTGCATAGAATGGATATGTATTCATGCATTGGCGTAAGAATGATCATTTTGAACATAAAATACTGTCTGATTGCCATGGAATGTGTAAGAGAGAACACCAAAAGCCGAGGTTCAAATATATGTCCAGACGACCACCCACAGGTATGATGCAGGTGTGTGTAAAGCGAGCCCTGCATAAAGCTCTTCCCTCTAATCCACAAGAGAGGGGCTCCATCTTTTAAGGGAAACCTCCCTGTTAATTAGATTTTGACTATGATCTTTTAGAAGTGAACTTTTATTGGCGTTTTTAGCTAGGAAAATAGAAAATCAGCACATCTGATTTTTCTGTCATAAATAAGGCTTGGTATCCTGTAATTAGACACAGTCTTAAATTAGGTTTGTTATCAAGTTAAGAAAGGGTACTAAGCTACCTCTTTAAAAAACTGTTTACTTCCAATTAACACAGCTAAAGTAAAATGTTTTTGTTGCGGCAATAAAGCATACAGAACTCATTTGTGTGTGTTAAAATATTGAACAATTTTCTGTGCTATTAGGAGCCTAAAATTAGTTTTGTTTTACATCTAATCAATTCACCGTAAACAGTGGGATCTTTGGTTGTTTAAAGACAGTGCATGCATTACAAATGCAATATCTATCTAAATAGAAATACAGATTACATTGTCTTCACAATTATAGATAAAAGTAATGAAAGTAGCTCTAAAAGGACGGTGATCAGGGTAGGAAGGAAAGAAGGAAAACAAAAAGGGTGACTCTTTTCCTGAAAGAATTTCAATTTTAATAACTTGTTAAAACTGGTTTGCCTGTACATGCATCTATATTTAGACATACACATAGACATATTTTTTCCATATGACCTCAGGAAACTTTATATAACTACTTCTTTAAAATACCAGATCACTATTGAAGTATATTTGGAATTAGCAAAATATTACCCGTAGACATAGTATTCTAATTATTAGCACAGCTGTAGATCATTTTTTGTATCATCATCTAACATATGGGCTATTCTTTTACAGTTGTAGCCATGCCTTGTTTTAAATTTTAGATTTAAATTGTACCAACTCTCATATACCTTTTTAATGAAAGATTTTGTAAAGCACTTGGTTACCATAATTTTTTTCTGAACTCCAAAACGATGAAAAAGTAATGAGAAAATATAATTTAAATTTGTTGTGGAAAGGAGAGACAGAGAATTAGACTGAGAGGAAGAAACTGAGAGAGAGAGAGAGAGAGAGAGACCAAGAGAGACCGAGACTGAAAAATTGATAGTAAATGAGGGAGAATCCCACAAAAATGATGAAAATTTTGTTTTCTGTAAAAAAAGCAATACTTGACAGGTTTTTCTCTAAGACCTGAAATTGAAACATTCCACGTTATCCATTTCACTTTCAAATATCTTGAAATTAAGGCATGTAAAGAATCTTAAAACCACAATAAGATTTAAGAATTTAAAAATATATTTAAGATTCGCAGTATGTAAATGTTTTTAATTTTTGGAGATGTTTGCCTTTTGCACATAGGTAGCCCAATCCACATAATAATGCTTTTTTTAAGAAAATCTATTTAGCTAAGGAATTGTTCTTATAATTCAGTTCTTTCTGCTGTTTCCAGAGATACTTCTCTTCCTTTCACTCTTGAGCCAAATTGCTTGGTATATTCTTCCAACTTCATTAACTTTATGAATCCTTTTCAAGTCACACTAAACTTGAAGAATTTTGTGCCATATCTGATGGCTTTTAATCTTGCAAATTCTAATAATATTTTCATCTTTTGTACAGCTGCTCCTAAGAAACTTTATCAGAATGAAGCGTTGTGTCATGGTGCTTGTAAATGCTGCATACTACGTTAATAGTTGCTTTGATTGGGATTCACCCCCAAGGAGCCTCGCTGCTTTTGTGGTATGATAATTCTTTATTACTTACATTGTTATTCATTAAATTCAGTAATCATAGCTGCATGTTTCTGTGGCTATAGTAACAGTTATGTTGATGTGGCCATTTTAAAACTCCTATTTTAAGACTTGACTGGACAGATTTGCCGTGGGCAGGAACCTGATGGATCGTTCAAGGTCTGAGTCCAAGAATACATCCCCCACCCCCACCAGATTTCCGGAAAGCAAGAAATCTCAGCCAATATATAATTTTCTCCATGACAGTCAAAAAGTAAAATTTTACATATTGCATAATTCCAAATCCCAATAACAGAGCCAAGAAAAGTCCTTAGTGTTAAAAAAAAATTAATAATCTTGACCACCCTTATTTTAATGTTATTGTTCTATAGATTTTGTTCAAAATATGAAAATCATTGGCAGTAGGATGCTGGTTGGTAATATTTTAATATGTGAATCAATTGGAAGTAGATGTGACCTATTTAAGAGACATTTTATTGTTTCTGAGATTTCCAGTTTTTAAAAAGGCACAAGTGAGAATTTGATAGATCCAAATAGTCCTCTAACAATGTTCATCTTGTAGCCTTTTACTTTGGTTATTTAAAAACTGCTGATGAGACCAACTAGCAAAGCCAGAAAATCTGAGAGAATACTTTCCTCTGTGCTTTAGCTGGGATTTTCCGCTCTCACGTTAGTTTTGCTTATTCAGGGTTTCAGTCTGAAGTTTAAGTAGAGTCCTTCTTCTGAAATCCTTTATTTTATTGTCATATTTGTTAGAAGATGAGTACCTTAGGCTTTCTTATAGTTTCCAGTTTAGCAGAATATGACTTTATGATGGAGCTCATAAGAAGAGCCTTAATTATAGTAACAAATCAACCTTTTAGTATTACCATTCAAATGAGTGTCTGCACATCTGTTTAGCACTTTGAGCTGGGTCCTCCTCTCAGGCCTTGTATAGGACTTTCATTAATGTCTGAGCACATGGAACAAAGAGTGTGTATGTCCCTTTGTGTTGTAAGTTACCAGAAAGTTAGGCAGCCTGCTTCCCATAGACATGTTGTTGTCTCCTTAAAGAAAGCAGTTGCCATCATCATTAAGTTTGGGAAAAGAAAATCTTCCCCTGTCAATATACTTTTAGTTAGCTCTTCCACATAATAAATACATTGGGGTACTGTTAAGCAACCTGGATTATGATTTTTCACTATCATAGAGACACTTTGATATTAATGAGGGAAAACTGACACTGAGTTTCTATGTATATTTAATGCCATTACTTCCAGGTTCCATGGGCCCTTATAACAGATGCAGTAATATTCTCCCAAAAATGCCACGATGCCATCTTTGATTCGCTCCTTCCAAAGTCATCCCGCACAACTGTTTGTGAAATTTGAAAACAGGGGAATCTATACAGTTATGTCATTTGTTCAGGAACATTCATTCGGAATGCTTTAATGTTACAATGTATTGTATAAGTCTTCATAAACTTTCTCTTCTAGAGGTCACTGACGTAAAACGAATTCAAGATGGCAGGCTTTTTTCATAGTTTCCTTTGATTAACAAAAATCAGGTGCTGAAATTCTGAGACACTTAGGTACATGTACATGATAACACTTGAGTGGTTTCATTGTAAGGGTATCCAAGTTCACTGGGAAAGACAGATTATAATATCTCTCTCAGCTGGCAGTCAGTTTCCAACAGCCTTCATCCTACAAAACACAAACTGAATGCGAGATGCTTGCAAAAAAGGAGGGGGAGGCCACAGTAAAGGTGGGATAAGGGTCTGCAGACACGAATGGCGAGAAGAGGCCTCACAAGTCGCAATGTGAATGTGCAAGAAGAGTACTTTTGAGAAGAAATGATAACATTGACAGTTCGTTGAATACAAGCCCTGAGTTACACTCTACTGAATGTGATTAAAATAACGAACAACAAAACTGAACTTCATTTATCTAGACCTGAGCTGGGCATACCATGAGAAGGGGGGCCCTGCCTTTTCCACCCTGGTGGCCCAGCATCACCTGCAGAGTATCTAGTACTTGGTAGGCTCCCAATATAAATGGCCATCCAGATCAACAGATCAACAGACCAACCAATAAACCAGTCAATCAATGTGAAATTTTTTGTTCTTAAGTGAAGAAACTCTTCTCCAATGATGCCAGATATATAAGGCTTTGCTCTAATAGAGCTAGTTATTAAATGATGATAGACATAGCCTAATGCTTTCCTTGGACTTTTCATTTAAATTCTAAACTATCTCATAATCCTATAAATAATAATATAATAATCCTCTATATAATAATAACAACCAATACTTATTAAGCCTTTATGTACCAGGAAACTGTTTTATAGACACTAATGCACGAAAGTGCTTTTCATGAATACATGAATTTAATACTCCCAATAACCTAACAACAATCTACAAAGTAGATACTATTATTTCCCCAATATGCAGAGGAAAACACTGAGGCACAGAAAAGAACCTTACCCAAAGCCACACAACAGATATTTTTTTCTTTCTAAAAGAGCTTTTAAAATATGTACCTTATAATCTAAGTATCATAACAATTCAGAAAAAAAAAATATTGTAGGATTTTTATTCATCTTAAGGATATTAAGTGATATATTTAAAAATGAAATGTTTCAAAGATCTCGTTGCATAACCAGAGCCTTTTTAGGCCAGTTTATTGAAAAGAACTGCTTTCCATTAGGAGAAGAGTATGAGCAGCACCCCATTGTTACAAACATATTGTTCCCATCATTCCCTGTTGACGGATCTCGGGTCTATTATTATAATATTGGTTCCACTTGGCCCACTTTTTCATAAATGCAGCTGCTTCACGGAGCACATGCATTTGTACCATTATGTGGCTTGGTTTTAGGCCCAGATCAGTAAACTTTATAATGTTTAAGAGCCTTTTTTTTTTTCTATTCCATTTTCTTTTTCTTTTCTAATTTCCTATCCAAAAACAAATGTAGAATAACGAAACCAAAATGGAAAGACAATGATCTTTTTGTCCCAATGTCAGTTAAAGTGGAAAGCCTAAGAAACGTAGGGCCAGAGAGGTTCTGGCCCCTTTGGCACTACCTGTGTGCTCTGGGAAGACGCTAGAGCCGGCTGACGACACAAAGCTGCGGTCGGCCGGGGAGGCGAGGGATAAAACAGAAGCAAACATGTTCCTGGGAATGTCCTTGTTTTTGTGTGCTATGAATTAGGTTTTTAAATTTTACTATGAATATTGTATGCCTGAGAGCAAACACAGACGTATGTGGCGCAGAAGGCCCTGCTTGTCTTTTGGAATCATCTATTGCAGACGTGGAAATGTCTCATAAATTGGGCCTAATTTTCATCAGGCTCTTGACCAGACATTTGTGTTCTTGCGGATGTCAGTGGGTGCAACGTGGAAAAAAAAAAAAAAAAAACGGAGTGCGCACTCTCTCTTTCTCTTCAGTACTGTCATTTCTCACTGTAATGAGCACAAAAATAATTGGACAACTGAGCTATCAGTAAAAGGACACACTTCAGTGTGCGTCAAAGAATTATTTTACAGGACAAACTTTAATCTTTAAATGTGATTGTAGATAATTTGTGGTACCATCTGTCCATTTGGAATTGTTTTAGCCTTTTCTGTCGTTATACAGTAAGTGCCGCTGTGTTTAACATTAACATTTGATATTTTACACATTTAATTTCTGTTCTGCTGTGTGGTCCTTAGGGAATGGAGTGCTAGTGCTACATGAGAGAGACAAAGTATTGATCAGTTAACATTTCAGCTACATTTATGTATGTCGCAAAATTAATGAAAATGCCAGACAAAAATGTCAGAGTGCACAAAAAGGTAGAATTTAAATTTGGTAGTTTAATGAAAAGTTTAAGATGTGCATTATCAAAAATGTCCTCTTGCCTTTAAAGTACAATTCCTAACAGAATAACTATAGGGAGACACATATTTTACTTAGAGGAACAATGAACATGAATTATGAAGGGATGTCAACCCTTCCAAGTATCTTGTGTCCCAGAACCGGCATGTTTGAATTTTTAACTGTTACTCATAAAATGCATTTGTTTCTGTTGCTATCTGGAAGGCTACTGGCTTCAACCCTCTGTGCTGACCAGCCTATGAGGCAGGCTTCCTACTGAGATTCTGCCCACCCCCCCACCCCTGGTTTTCCTTGGTATCCATGTGTTCCTTTTGTGTCAGAACTGAGAATTCCCTCTACAGCAATTCATCGAGGCCACTCTGGTTCATTACTCGTTCCTTTCTGGGTGCTTTTCAAATGCCTGGTTTTCCTTTGCGTCCAGATAATTTGTGCTTCACCTTCATTCAATCCCCATTTTAGTAAAGGATCACACTCGGGACAACAGCTACTCTCAGAAAAGCTGGGCCATTATGCAGGAAAAGAGAAAAAACAGAGATGATGTATGCAGAGAATGACATGAGGCAGCTCTGTGTAGCCAAATGATTTTTTTAAAAAATGGAGGAAGCACAAGCAAGGGAGGAGGAACTGAACTTGCAGAGGCCATGGGAATACAATGCAACGATCTGAAGACAATAGGCTCATGAGGATACCTTATCAGGTATTTTCTGTGTAGAAAGCCTGCTGCTATTAAACAACATATGGATTTTTCTAAAAGTTATTACAACAATAAGGACATTTTAAGTGGCCTTCACGTTCAAGGACCAAGAGAGGAGCATTGCTTAAGAAGAAACATCAATGTGCAAACAAAGGCATATCTACATCCCCTGTAATTCAAATCTTAGCGTTCATGTTAGTGAGCTATATAGGGTGGTTGTACTGGACATAGGAAAGGTAACTTTAAGATCCCAACAGAAATTTCTACTTTAAAAATCTAAGAGACATCAGCAGTAGCATACCAACAAAAGTATGCTTCAAATCTATGGCAATTTTCAAGTGATTTGTATAGAAGCTTTTGTTGGTGTTGCTACAATTATTTTTTTAGTGCTAAGCAGGAAAACTGGAAATGTTCCAGATGTAATTGTTGTTATTTTTCCTGCAACAACAAAACAGAAGGACCCTCAAAAATCAGAGAAACAAGTACTAAAGCAAAATGATCTATAACTCTTGTTCCTTCCTATGCTTGCATTCTTTAATTTTCCTAAAATTATATAAATCTAAATTTCCAAGCCCTTCTGTCCATCCTTCTTCACTTACGCTATCCTCTGACATAAACATTTATTGTTTACTAAACAATACTTCCAATCTAATTTACACAAATTTTAAAGGTACATTAAATGCTTCCTTCCCAAATGTGTGAGGAAACAAGAAAACCTACATAGAATTTCGTCAATTTAGAAGATTGTATATCTCCAAAATTACCCAAAATCAAAGACTATTGACACTTAGAAGGTTCCAGTACTACAGTTTCCTTTTCAGTAAATAGATCGTATGCCCAATTCATGGGGACACACTGACACTTTTAAGTCGATACTCAAAACATACATTTTTTTTTCCTAAATTTATCTGAATTCCAAGGAAGAAAATTTTTTTCAAGTATTGGACAATAAAAAGTTAGGTTCTCTTAAGCGATGGCAAAGCATTGCGTATAAATTTTGCAATTATATAAAAGCCCCTCAAAGATCAAAATTTAGAAGTGAGTTGAGTTTGAAGATTGATCACAATTAGCTAAAATCAACTGTGAATCTTAGGAAATGTAGCAAATCAGATATTAATGGGACAAAGCATTTTGACTAGATTTCTCGAATCCTTCTTGTGGAGTGTTGCTCTAGCTTAGTTGCTAGATCTATTTAAATGTGTAGTCTTTCTCTTTTGTGTTTTATCTGTTACATCTACAAAGGCAGCACTTCCTCAAATTGGTGCATAGCTCTCTTTAAATATTGCGAGCACCCTTTTTTTGTTGTTTATTTTAATAGATATCAGCAAAATGACCTCCTGCTCTTTGGAGGGAGATAATCACATAAGACACTGAGTCTACTACTCTCTGAAAAGCTTATTCCTCTTAAATTTTATTGTCTATTTACAAGAAGAATTTAATTCTTAGAGCATGTCAAACACATATTTTCTATTATCTTTACTCTCCTTTGTATTCAAAAGTAGGAAGTAGTAAAATGCTATAATCTGAGGATACATTCTTCCTTGAGTGATTTGGGGAAAATAAAACTATTTCACTTTTCCTCAGGTATAGTGCTGTTGTACTATATTATAATCAAACATAAACTGCTAACATCACGAACATAACTGTGATACCTTTTTGAATTCAGCAATTAGACTTCTTGTGAATCTTCATAGTTCAAGCAATGAAAGCTGGGACAGGAGGGGGTGCCAATGCCTCAGTGTGGTCTCCTCCTGGCTCTGTGGGTGCTAGGCCATTTCACCTCAGGCATTACTTATCAGGTAGTGTCAGCCTCAAGACCTTTGTGAGAGCCTTTGAAAATATGTTGCTTGGTCCAGACTTTATAACTGAGTTGACTAACGATCAAAAATTATAAAGTAATGAGATCACTCTCCATCCTCAGATTCCTAAACCAACTGAGGATATTCGTCCTCAGAAGAGCTTTCTACCTTCCGGCTTCAATTGAAACTGTCCAGGACAAAAGAGCAAGCCATGTTCTATCGTGAAATATTATTATGGAAAGTGTTGTGTTGTTTTTTTTTTGTTTTTTGTTTTTTGGTTTTTTTTTCAACGTTTATTTATTTTTGGGACAGAGAGAGACAGAGCATGAATGGGGGAGGGGCAGAGAGAGAGGGAGACACAGCATCGGAAACAGGCTCCAGGCTCTGAGCCATCAGCCCAGAGCCCGACGTGGGGCTCGAACTCACGGACCGCGAGATCGTGACCTGGCTGAAGTCGGACGCTTAACCGACTGCGCCACCCAGGCGCCCCTATGGAAAGTGTTTTGCAAAGAAAAACATTTAAATGAACGAGATAATTATATAATTTATTTTACTAAAATTTTGTAAAGTAATAACTCTTCTGAAAGATTGTAAATTATAAGAGAAATGCAGTCACTAATATACTTGAGTCCATAAGTTTACTCGACACATATTTCCATGCCCCTATGTATCAGGTAAATATGAAGAAATAGGAGTAAAGTGCTTTCCATTGTGACATTTTTCTATTTTGACCAGTTATGACGATATACCTTAGAATTATGAGTGTGTTAATTTACCGAGGGAAAAGCTGACCTGAAATGTTGTTAAGAAAGTTATTTCTGCTTTTTTGTTGCTCTTTCTCCTGCCACCGTTTTACCACATTTGACTACTACAGTCAGAATTGGATATAGACCCAGTAGTCAGTCTTGCCACAGTAGGTGTGTGAGTTTTGACTCCACGTTGCACCTTCTCCTGGGCTGTGATGACAGAGGTCCAACACTCAGCAAGTGGTAACATGAGAGATCAGTAAGAGAGTAAAGATGAAAGAGCAACCATTTCTCACATTCACACCAGTCACCAGCTATTGGCTCAAAGGGACATAATGAAGAGAAAATCAGAGAAAAACTAACAAGCAAGAAAAGATGGAAATTACATTAAACTGTCAGTAGATATTTGGATGAAAATGAAAGGCAACTCTGATTTTAAGAATGGAAAAAAGAGATGTTAGAGATAAAACTTTGTTTTCATTTTATATTAAATCAGTGTTTCTCAGTGGGTTTTTTTTCCATATTCAACCTCCTAAGAAGAAAATTTTCATTAAATGAGAGAAAATAAATGCTAAGGAATACTATTAGCTCAGTCAATGTTGAGTTTTGGAGGGGCACAAATCATTGTAATATCTAAGTTTCTTTTATTCTCCCCTAAGAGCCAATTTTTGCCCCCTTGGATGTCATATTACCCACCTTTGAGGATACATACTGTAAATGAGGTTTCACATGAGCTTAACTCTGTTTACTTTCATACTCTTGGTAGTAAAGTCTAGTTTGGATTTTCTGTACTTTGCATATAATAAAGATTATTCCCATAGGTAATCCAGTCTGAAGAAAGAAAATTTGTGATCTCTGTACAAAATTATTGACTATATTAGAGTCCAATTAAAGGAAAGATTTTGTTTAGCTTTGTAGAGAGTAAAGAATTGAATCTTGCCCTTATGAAACCCATACGAGAGTTTTCTTCTTTACATCAATTCCAAGCGTACATTGTTGTGCTTCACTGAAATGGAGAAGTGGGGTGAACATTAATTCTGGCCTAAGTAATACGACCTCCATCATTATGAGGGTTTGATGGGTTTTGTCTATACATTGCACTGTATTTATGACTAGTAGATAATCTTTATATTCTTAAATGAATATCATTATGTCTGAGATATAAAAGCATACTTCATTAGGCTTGATTACCTATTAGATCTTCATTGGAAGGGAAGGAAAAAGGTTGTAGAATAGGAAAGTCATTTAAAATGGTGAAGATACATGTTTTACTGGCTATTCTGCACGTCAAGTTATCTAGTTCCGCATAGGAATCCCAAAACTGGAACTATTCCAATTTATCAATAGTACGTAAATATATGATGTTTTATATACCACTTAGCTCTACACACATAATTCTAGTGCATTTTCTATTGTTAGGATTCTATACATTTCTCGTCAAGCAGATTTCAGGCAATGCTTACATGTTTGAGAAAAAGAATCTATCATTCAGTTTTGTCGTAAAATGTGGATGGATTAAATATTATTTTTCTTAGTCAGTTAAAGACATATTTAATTTTTAATTTAAAATAATAGATTGCCAGTCTTAAAAGTAGTCCATTAATTATCCACAGATTAATGAGGTTGTATAAAAGAGGTGCTACGTTTTGAAGCAGTAATGGTAAAGTGGTGACTGCTACTCAGAGAAAATTAATTTATAAATGCAGAAGTTCAGATGCCAGGGTTCACTTTTTCTGGTTAGGTGGCAATATTGAAAATTTATCTGGTTGTGTTTAAATTATTTTAAATAGAATTAGTTCTTCCATTGCAAGAGCCTCTTGCATGCCTCCTTCAGCAGGCTGGTGTTTATCAAAGACACATTTAACCCAGGTTCTATTAGCTTCTCCGGCTGTATCCTATTCCTTTCATTTTTTAAAATATTATCAGAATAAGAGACTCATGCCATAGTTTCTAAGTCTTAAATCTTGATTGGCTTGGTTAGTGTAGTTAAGACTAAATATTCTTCATATAGGGTTCCCATCTCCAAATAAGATGGAAAAGTCTGTTTTGTAAGATAGTTACTTAGACTTTGGAACACACTTCCCGATAGTAGCGATGTCATAAATAATGACATAGAGCCACTAATAAACCTAATCAATTCCTTTATAGAGTACTAGCTGCAGAATGGAAACATTGCATGTAGGAAGGAGATTCGGTGCAATCATGGCTTGGTGTTCAGGATGCCACCAACACACCTATCCCAGTCCTACCTTCAACATAGAGCACCTGCCTCATGGCAAAGGCAAGGGGCCTAGATTCTGTGGGGCTCTGAAGGGCGCAGATGAAGTGACAGAATGTTACACTTGGAAGGGAGCTTGGAGACCATTTTGCGGTAGAGGAAATTACTGAGGCACTCTCCTTCTCCCCCAGTCATGGGAAGTAGATCCTTCAAGACAGGAACATTGAAAAGATAAGAAGGGCAGAGAGAGAGGGGCTCCTGGGTGACTCAGTCAGTTAAACGTCTGTCTGATTCTTGATTTGGGCTCAGGTCATGATCTCACGGTTTGTGGGTTCGAGCCCTGTGTCCAGCTCTGTGCTGACAGTACAGAGGCTGCTTGGGATTCTCTCTCTGCCCCTCCCTCCCTCTCTTTCTCTCTCTCTCTCTCTCCCTCAAAATAAATAAATACACTTAAAAAAAAAAAAAAAGCAGAGAGAGAAATACAGATAGATCTGTCTCTCTGTCCTGAACTTTATATGTTGAATGTTCTTAATAAGGAAAACCAAATGTCTGACGTTGTCTTGTAGAGTTCTAAGAGTATAAAATTGGACTCCCAGTCCTTGGTATTCCCTGTTAAGGAATGTGTTCATCTGAGAGGGCTGGCATTGCCTACTGGAAACAGTAAAGCCATGTTCACTTTAGTTAGTATTATTCCTGAAGTTAATAAGTGTGTATCTTATGTTTTAATGAACTTTTCCATTGGTCGGGGTCATGTACACCACTCCTCAAACCACTGCAGAGATGAGTGCACAGTAATAAAGAACTCTTAAAGGGTTCACTGTGTGTCTAGGTGAGGCACATTTTAGACAAGTAATGTCACTTGGCCTCCAAGCGGTATAAATTACTTATTCCCAAAAGTAAATGTAGACTCATTAAGAATATATTTTCCAGGTTTCAAACATATATTGTCGCTGAGTTGCTTAAACAGTTTAAACTATCTATATTGATTCGTATTGATTTAATGGTAGCTAAGATGAAGCTGTCCATGGTGTAAGTGTTCATTAGACTAAATAAATGCCAAGAAAAAAAGTGTATGTATTTTGAATTATTTAGAAAAATTGGTGATCCAGCTTCATTGATTGCTCTCATCCTAAATGTCCTTCAAAATTCTGTGGATCAAAATCTTTCTAGCCTGTCATTAAGTAATATAATAGGATAGCATATCCCTTCACAACGTAGTAGAAGTACTAAAATAGTAATTTGGGCATATTTTGAGACAGCGTTAGAATTTGTAAGGGGGTTGTCCTCTTCATTATATAAATTATGTGCTGTAAGCTTGGTGCCCCAATTTATTGCTATTAAAGTTATTGGAGTGAAGAAAGCTAAATTAAATCATCTCTATGAAATGCTTTGAAGTCCTTAAGTACAAGGGCCCATGGATCATCTAGGCTTGAACGACATACACAACCAGAGCACAGGTTTTTGTTTCTGAGAGCTATGTCCCCTTCCAGAATGTATACCAATGTTGAAAACTGATATAACTTAAAATTATTATTTGAAAATATCTTACATTAGGTCTAAGGAAGAGAAATCACAAAGGAAATGTCTCGTCAGTGTTGGTGGAAAATGCATGAGTCTTCCTCCAAAAATATTTAATAATATTTAGACATATTTAATAATACCAGGGTTCTATTTCTAATTGAGTAGAATGTTTAACCTAAGTTTAAGGAGCTAGGAAATAAAATAGATTATAAACTGAAAAATGCCATTTGTCAGTATTTTTAATCCATTACTAGAACCAGTGACAGGAAATAAATTCAGGCTGTTCTGCTTGAGATGCATTTCAGTTGCCATTAACAGATCTTCCCCGTTTTCATGCACACTCAATAAAGCTGTGTTGAATGACTGATTCAGATGACTTCAGCGGCAAAACTTGAAGTTAAAGCTGTAATATTGTAACAGAAGCCCCCAACAGTAGTATCAGATGAAGCTAAGAATAAATGTAGTATATCAGGCATCATAAAGGAGTGAATGTGGGATACATTTATGCCCTCCTCTATCTACTAGGAGATTCATACATAAGATTCACACTCATTATTCTCGTCATCTTAATGAGATCAGTGTGGGAACATTTCTCTCCTTTCCCTCTTGACTGTCAGAAATGGGACACTCCATTATTTCTTCTTCCTCTCTCTACTTTAAGGTACTAGTTATATTTTCTTGGAAGGCCAGAAATGTTAACTGGTTACAGCAGGCAGCCCCAGAGTATCACATATAAAAGCTTAAGGACTTGTGGTAGAGACCACTGCATTAGTCTCTCTCTCTCTCTCTCTCGCTCGCTCGCTCGCTCGCTCTTGCTTTCACTCTTGTTTTCTCTCTTGCGTGTGTTTTTATTTTCTTTCAGAATTTTATCATCTGCTGTATTTCCAAAGGAGTTTGCCTGGAAAAGAAGGGAAAAGATCATTTCTCTGTGTGGAGGAAAATAGGGTACCTGAGTATTACCTCTAATTGCTATCTTCTTTCTCATTGGATCTATTGCCTTAATTAATTTTGCACACAGTCTTCTTAAGCCATTTCTGAATGCAATTGGTTCACGTGTCCCAGCCAGACAATATGTCCGGCCTTGAACGGAAAGAGGTAAAATGGGCAGGGGACCAACTTCTAATGCATCTTGTCCTCACATAAATTTTGAGATCTGTCAAGAAACAGTCACTATTTATAATTAAATTTACCAGGACAGATTTTTATCATGTTTTTAGATCACAGAATCCCTTCATTCTTATGCACGAGACAGCAGGAAGTTACAGAAATATTGTTTAAGTTATCTGGGCTATTGATTATTAATTTATATTATAACCACACTGTTTTTGGTACTGCTTTCCTTTAGAGGAGCCCATGTGTTAGAGGATTCCCTTTAACTTGATTGAAGAATTTTAAATAGGCATTTTTAATATTTGCTGCCCTCTTAATATAACTTGTTTAATGCACCACTGTTAGCACAGGGATTATGAGTTAATAAAAATGTCACAGTATTAGTGAATAAAACACTATGTAATTTTCCCCAGGTAATGATTAACAGCATAAGGCTATATTAACAATACTCTTAGTGTACAGTCCCTAAACGTATTTGATCCTCATCTTTTAGTAATTTTATACTGAAATTCAGTAATAAAATATTTGAAGGATTTAGTTAAGCTAGCGAATGTAAACTTCTCAGGTGCACCAATCTTTCGAATGATTTCTATTGTACTGCTATGTAAAATACCACTCTGTTTTAAAGTCAATCCAAAAGTTTTAAATGTTAGTTCAACATTTGCCTTATTGATATTCATAAAGAGCTGATTTGTCTCATCACAGCATTTGTGTAAATGGTTGAAAAATAATATTAATAAGCCATTAGGTCATTATTACGTAATGTTTTCGCTCACATAGATAAATGGGTTTCTTTTTCTGTCTTTCTTTTTAAATAATGTCTCCCTGCTTTGTTCTGTGGCTGCAGCAGGCTGTTAGTATGTATCTTTATACCATCAGAACGAATGAGATATATCTGTATAAATTATTGATTCACTTGAGCCTACCTCTGTAATTCAGAGCTGAAAACTCTGGCAGCTTATCTAATAGAATGATATAACTAGGAGACTGAAGTTACCTACCACAGCACCAATTGCCAGTTGGGGGGTCAAATGCCCTTTTACCTTTATACCTGAACACCTGCAAATTGAGCTGCACCCCATTCAGAATTTTAAGAACAGGTCCATTGTCGCAGGAAGTAGAGTTTGTTTCTTGGAGAAAATTATGCCAGTTCTAGTTCTGAATGAAAGACAAGGCTTTTATTACTCAAGGGATATTAGGGCTGACTGCTTTTTTGAGAAAACAAATTTGCTGTAACTTTATCTGTAATTTAGTCCTGAATGGGTGCAAATAGACTGCACATTGTATGGTGCAGAAAGAAGAAAATAGGGGTTTGTTAAAACCGTACAAGGGCTATGTAACCATTATATTTCCGAGGGAAGTCTTATCAGAGTTGCAGGTTATAAGGGGGAATAATTTGGTTACAGCCTTAGCATCAAACACCTGTTTTGAATTTTAGTTTAGAATGACATTGGAAAAGAAAGTTTTTGTCTAAAATTGTGGGTGATGAATTACCCATCTCCTGAAAGTTGCTGTACAGGCTCTCTTTGACTTAGAGACTGCCCCATCCAGAAACTTCCAAAATTATTACAATCACTCCTCATGAGGTTGAATGTTAGACTCAGAACTAGTCGGAGTGTGTTGACTTGCTTCACTTTTCTGAAGAGATTGGATTCATAGCTATATATGCCCTTTCCAATTAAAAAAGAAATCCTATGCAATATTCTTCACATAAGAGTCTGATTTAAGCTTTGCCACGGCTGAGAGCAGGATGAATGTTTTGAGTAAGGGACAAGAGAAAGCATGCTTCAGCTGATGAGCCTCTAGGTTAAATAGTGGGGGAATAATGGATCATATATTATTTGGAGAAACTCATCCGTCAAGTTGGCCACCCACTCCTTAGTCAGCAAGCTTAGTAGTTGTCATAGAAACACTCATTTTTACAGTGTTATAGTTGATCACTGACATGGAACCAGACTAGGTAATCAAACATCTTAGCCATATGCTTGTTCTGAGCTCCAACCTAGTCAATTAGCACATTTTCTATTAAAAACTTAGTTGTAATAGGTCTTCATTAGGAGCAGTTGCCATAATTGAATAAGTTACTCAATTACGTCCATCCCCCAACCTCATTTCACTTCTTTACAGAGTCCAAGTAGGAAGATATCCAAGAACCCTCATGAGCCCCACTTCAAGCAAAATTCATGGCCTTCACCTGAAACAAGCTGTTAGAGGTTGATTCAGGGTTTAATACTTATTTTTTTTTTAAACTATGTTTTGGCTTATAAGCAGGCCCTTGGTCTCTTCCTTTTTCTGTTTATTTCAAGATTTCTAGTATTTTTTCACTGAGTGTGGAGCGGGAAGAAGTCTATGGTAAAGCCTTATTGTGCAGTAATGTCTCTAGGATGCGAACCCCTTTCTACCCTTAAACCCATCCCTTCCTTCACCATTTTTCAGTCTTCCCACCAGATACCCATCCGAGCACATCATAATCTTGGGATTACTCCTGACTATCTGTATTATTGTCCCTGCTACCCTCTACCTGTGTCTGCCATATTTTATGTCACTGAAACCCATCTGTGCCCTGTATCATCTGATGATCAAGCCTGTTATCTAGGGGTGGGAGTGAACCACCTGTAGATAACATATGCACATTTTATTACTGGCCTTGTGGACAAAATATTCTGATTATCTTAGATACCCAAGTCCTAATTCACAAGCATGTGTAAAAGGTTGTAGTTGACTTATCAGAGAGCAGAGAGAGCACTGAAGTGGTGCCCAGGTAACACCATGTAGGAAATTTCTGGCCCTAGCCGCTCCCAAGAATGTTCTCCACGGTTGGTGAGAATTGTACCTCTGTCTTCATTGTAAAATTACAAATATGAAACAATCTGGAAGAGAATCGGTCATAAAGGTTTTCTGAGCTTGGTAGCCTCACTGTGCTTTTTTCTGTATAATACAAAATAGGCAAAGGCCAGTACCCTCGTGAGAAGTGTAACCACACTTACCTTTGAAATCACAGGGTTTAAACTTCTCTGCATAACAAAGCATCATAGCTGCAAAGTTTTTGCCATCAGAATGGCGTATTAAAAAGAAAAATAGAACCAAAGTCATACTAATGTTCCTGCTGCTGTCCATTCTCTGGAACATGGTAGGGCCCTTTCTAATACGTCCATCCTTGCTGACCAGGTCTTTGCGATTTAAATTTGCAGGCTGGATTCAATGTAAGAGTATAAATTGTTTCAAGGATGACAGATTACACATTTGGTTTCTTCTCCCCCCAACCCCTGTGTTCACCTTTATAAATTTTTTTTTCAAAAAGTAATGTGGTTTAAAAATCATTTTAAGTTGCCTAACATAAACGATAAAATCAAATATCGGATTCACAAACAATAGCCTTTATTGGTTTGTGACAAGTCATCCATCTTTTTACATTAGTGCAGCTTTCCGAACCAGATTATTTTTCATAATTGATAATTTGTGAGTCATATATTTGTTATCTGTTCTTTTCTGGCTTTGAAAATAGTGAACGGTGCCAAAGATCACTGTGCTTTTATAAAGAAAATTATTTTAGTGTCGTTTATTGGCTGGCATTTCTGAAAGTATGTTACCAATAAGTTCTGCAGAGAATGTAGCAAAGATAAAAGTAACATCCCCTCAGCTAGAAAGAGACTTGATGGGTCTAGAATTCATATTGATAATGCGAATTTAGTTTTAGGACTCATTCATGTTTAGCATGAGAACAGTGAAAATGCACAAATAAGAAAAAAGTGAATACAGTTCTGTGAGCTAAGAAAAAATAGTTTTGTTGCTTGTATGGACAATTTTTCTGATACACAATCCGTGTTAAAATGGTACACAAACATAGTAGGCTGCCTCGTTATGAGCATTACGATTACACCAACAGAATAATGGCACTATTTCTTATGATCAATAAGTTGAGTTGATTTTGATAAATAGCCTTAGGATAAGTATCCACCAACCATAATGTAATTTTTATTATTCAGCTTTATATTTTGTTCCTAAAGCCTTCTTAAAGGCAATAGGAAAATTTTTACCCTTTATTATGGTTTGTAATTATGTTATGGTAGAATTAGAGCTCTACATATGAATTTATTTACCTCAGGTAAATAATAATAAGGACTTGAAAAATCCATTTTGCCTAAGAGGGAAGAATTAAAAACTTTTTCTTCCCTTTAATTAATAATTCTCTCACACATCCTGAACATTCTCACTAATTCTGTTCACCATTATACTGACTGACAAAATATAAATCAGTTGCAAAAGTAACAACCCAATTTCTGGAGAACTATATGAGGAGAAATACCGTTAGGTAAATTAAATATTAATTTCACAGAAAATTTATTATGAATTTGCTTTTAGAAGTTATATGGTTTACCCTCAATCTTTATTAAAATTTCTCCTGAGTAATGTAATTATAGAAAACTATTTCTAATAAAAATATTACCTACTTGATTAAAATAAAATTGAGATCATTTAATCATTGCATAATTATATTATGATTATATACAGTTAAGCACCATATATAAAACATTTGCTCCTCAGGAGACACTAATACTGAGGGGGGAATACCCACCTGTAGTCTAATGCCTTCACCACTCTGCCTTCTAAAGTTATGGATTCTATCACACATGTTTACTACACCATCTAATTGCTTAAAATCCATACTTTAGTTGGGGGAAATGATGAACTATATGCAGTTGGCTACAAGTTATAATAAACTAGCATATTTGTTACTCTACAATGATTTTTCTTTTATGATTCTGTTATATTTGAACTCTTGAATTAATCACATTTCACCTAAGATTCTTACTCCTAAATATTTCAAGGATAGATTATAATTAGTATTTCATTATTCAAAACCAAAATCCAATTATAAAGAATAGTATTCTTTCCTTCCTCAAACTGAATATGTTCTAAATAGAGTTTAAAATTAAGAATGTGCGGAACCTCTTCATCAGATGGGCAAGCAGAATGTTTGAACTATATAAATAGTATTATAGCTTAGCATAGCTTTCCTCTATGCATATCTTGGAAAATGTTGACAATGTTGTTTAGTGATTATAAGAGTACGAGGAAGAATTTGCTCTACCTTTTCAGATGTTTCCCTGGCCTCATTTATGGCATGTGCAGTGATGATAGGATATGTTTATTTGTACATATGGTGTGACAGATTGTTGATGTGTTTTAACCATAATATATTATTCACTTTTGAAACCTACTCTCTTTAGAGTTGGAATTTCTTTATGGTTGAAGGAAAAATGCATTTCTAATAACTTGTCTTATAGTTTCAAAGATCTGTATTTTAAAAATCACCCTCAATATTTCAAAAACTGTGGCTGGTAAATAAATTACTGGGAATTCAGTGTTAATCACATTTTTTTGTCAGTGGAAATGAGATTGCTTTACTATAAGATGAACTACCATCTGAGCTTCATAACCAAAGTATTTGGTATTTTCTTAAAGAAGAAATACAGTTTAAAAATATACATAATCTTTAAATTACTCTAAATATTGGAAGTAGATAGTTTTGAATAAATGAATTATAAAAACTATCTAGAGTCAGGGAGAATGTAGTATAACCTGTCCTCTCCCCCAGCCACCACTGCCTTAGGAGTTTTGTTCGAGCCATAGAAACTGACTCCAAATTTTGTAATTGATTGCTCTACCAAAAACAATTACAATTATCAATACGGATTCTACATAGAATCTCTACATATATATTCAATATACGTGCAGAGGTATTAGAATACATTATTGAGACAGAATATATTTGCCCCGCAGAAAAACACTACGTTTTTCAGGAGGTAAAGAACCCTTCAAAAGAAAGAAGTGGGAAATAATAAAAGCTCTAAAACTGGATTATGGTTTTATAACAAAAACTGCCAATACACATCCAGTGTGTATTATACAATCTTTACATTCTCCTGGGTTTCTCTCATTATCAGTATATAATTTACATTGCCCTGAGAAACTACTGTTTGCCTCTTTTTTCCCCCCCTCTACCCTAATTGTTTTGTATGTTATTCTGCAGTTTGGCCTCTAGGTAGCAATCTTGCACCGTAGAAGCTCTCCACTTTCTCATTTATTTAGGCTGGAAAAGCTTACACCATTACAGATCTGTTAAATGTAAGCAGCACTATTTGCATAAATTCCAGACTTTGATGATGGTCTGTGGCCTACAGATTATTTATGCAGTTGTTTGGCCTTGAAGTTCACAATTTTGCTCAGAGGTGACTTTTCTTAGCATTGTGACCCCATGTAGGTGGGAGAGCGCTGAATGGCTGAGTGCATAACCTGGGATCTTGAAAATCATAAGGACTCTTGTCTGAAACATAATGCTTTGTTTCTCATACAGCCCTTCAAATAAAAAAAGAAATACACAAGTCTTCTAAAATATAGAGTAATATTTTAGGACTGTGTAGCAATATTACAAAAAAGTGCTTCTAGGAGTCAGGCACTCTCACAAGCAGCAAGACGATTGCTGTTAGCATCTCAGAACCTTCACCAGTTTAGACCCGTTTTATCTTATTTCTGTTAAAAACAGTTAAAAGCCAGAAGGACTGGCATTATTGTACTTGTTATTTTTAAACTAATACAACAAAATGCCACCGTGTATATATTTCTTAAGTGAAAACGAAGATCACTGCCTTCCTCTCTTCTCAGTTGTTTTTTTTTTTTTTTTTTGGAATAATTGACAGCATGTATTAATTCAAACAGTTGCAGAGCATGTGTTTCATACCAAAACGCACCTTTATTTCTAATTCATGGGTTGAAAATAGTACATGATATTTTTAGAAGTATAACTTTTATTTCAGAGACATAATTCTCTTTTCTTAGCGGGGGTATTTCTCCCATTTTGATGTTCTCTCCTTCCTGCCTGCCTTCCTTCCTTCCTTCCTCCCTCACACTGACTGAGTGCCCACTAAGTGTCCCGGCTCTGTTCTAGACCAGGAGTCACAAGTGGTTAGAGCCTGACTGGTTCTATATTTTCTTAAAGTCTTATTTTGCTGAGGAGGGAAATGGATTTTAATTACATTAAAATCTTATTAGTATATTTTACTTCGAGGTAATAAATCACACCTGTGAATGTCTAAGTCCATGACATTTTTGTGGTGGTCAAAAAAATACATGTTATAAACACTCATTCCTGTGTTCCTTTGCTACCAAGGAACTCATTTGGATTTTAGAGAATGGAGCTTGATTTATTTAGTTCAGGGACCCTTTGAACAAAATTCTTTCTGAGTGATGTTATTTCTTAAAATGGAAAATTATATTTATGTGGGAAAGAAACGAACCTTTGATTGTCACCACGATGTCGACATACCTCAAACCATCAGCATTTTTAGTTTTACCTGTTGACCAAATTGGCAACACAGTGCAGCTAGTTTATTTTGCAGAAAAACTACCCCATCGTCTGAGCAATTGTATGTCATCAGTTATCACCTTTGTTGATAAACCTTTAACTACTTTACTGAAGCTTGAAATTAATCTGATCATAAGAAACTTGTGGCTGTAATTGCATTGGGATCCATGGTGCCTACTTTTTATAATACTTGCAAAGGTTACAGAGTGCAGTTGCAGGAACAAGGAGAGCTTATTGTTTGTGGAGAGTAACCTTCGATTCCATGGATCAGTGGTTATTAGAGCTGCAGCTGGTTCACAACAAATATTCACATTAAGTGGTTAGATAGAGAAGTCATTTTCTCACAGGGTAACCCCCAGGGCTGGGGGTGGGGAAGCTCAGGAAGAAGTAACTAAGTGACTAAGAAGTTTTGAACAGACTGGTCACACTGGACAACTAACGTTAATGTTGTAAGGAGGCTTCTTCACTTCTTAATGTTACACATTTGATTTTGAATCTTTCTTAATTTTTTCAGACTTTCTGATGATAAGATTCAATGACATATTCTGTAGTAAAAGAATGTAGTTGACTTGCACGATGGTTTTAATCAGATTCAGAAATAGTTTAAATCATTATTCTTTAGTCTGCTCTTTTCAACTCTGAAAATGTTCTTCTTATTAGCTACAAATGTAGATCATGTGACAGCCCTTTTCTCCACCTGTTCACCACCCCTTCCAAATCAAGGCTCAGGCTAGGATACCAAACAGGGAAGGACCTGCAGTTTCAAGGGATCGGTTCTTACCTGAACTAAATGAGGCTGAAGTTGCAAATGAAAGAAGAAGAGTGGAAAAACAGGTGCTCAAGCAGGTGGGTTTGTGACCTTTTGCCATTACCTCGGTTCTCACAAAGTAATACTTCAGAATAATCACAAGAAGCAACAGAGCTCTCTCTGTTATAGAGAAATCTGGGCCATCCTCACACCAGAGCCTGACCCTCAGAGGGTGATGAACTTGACTTGCTGGAGATGACATTTCTCTCTCCCTCTAATTTGCATATGTATGTATACATATAGATAGGAGTGGTTATGGTCAATAAAGTTTTTTTGTGTGGTTTTTTTTTCACCTCCGGAGATCCTTTCCTGTGTTTGGGAGTAGACGCAAAGCAAAGAATCCATCCTTGTTCTCTGTGAAACCTCAGAGATCCCGTTTCCAGAGGAATAAAATGGATACATCTCAGAACCAAGGAAAACATCAGGAATTTTGATTTTTTACTTCTTGATCTTTTCCTTAGTTCTGAGATGTATCCATTTTATTGTTCTGGCATAAGATTTTTCTCCATTTTCTCCAGAGATGCAAAATTACCTTTAGAACAAAAATAGAAATATAGAAAAAGACTTAGACCTGGCACCACATAGGAAAAGCAACTCTGTCTTTTAATAGCTAAAGGATAAGTGGGTTCCATTTTTGAGAAATGGAATTTCTCATGTAATGGAATTATTACATGTATTAATAAGATTGTACATGTATTAATACATGTAATGGAATTATTACATGTATTAATAAGATTGTAACAGCCAGCTATTTGGCAAGGTCCAAGGAATTTTGAATAAGTTCTTAGAACAGCGCTTCTCAGCCTTTGATCTACATATACATCACCTGGGGATCTTATTAAAAACCTCAGTAAGCCAAGGGTAGAGCTCTTAGGTGATCCTGATGTTGCCGGTCAGGGACCACACTTTAAATAAGACTTTGCTAAAAGTCTTAACTTAGACAATTAAAATGTCAGTGATCTAGCACATAGGCTTCCAAATTTTGGCATGTTTCAGAATCAGCTGGAAGGTTCTTAAAAACACAGAAATCTGAGCCCAGATCCCAAGGTTTCTGATAGATTAGCGTAAGGTAGGGTGCAAGTATTTGCATTTTTAACAAGTTTACAGGTGATGCCAATCATGCTGATCCAGGGTCCTCACTTTGTGAACTAATCATCTGCAATCCACTCTGTTGGGTGCTTGTTAAAATCATCAGGGCTGTAATAAAACATACACCCACACACACCAGTTTCTGCCTTTCAATGATTCCGGTTTAACTGGTCTCGGGTAAGGCCCAGGTAAGATGAGTAAAATCCAATTCTCCTCACGTTATTTTATTCACTTTATTAATTTAATTTTTTTAAGAGAGGGAGAGAGAATGTGAATGAGGCAGGGGCAGAGAGAGAGGAGGACCGAGGATCTGAAGCAGTCCCTGCACTGACAGTAGATAGCCCGATGTGGGGCTCAAGCTCACGAACGTGAGATCATGACCTGAGCCGAAGGCATACGCTTAACTGACTCAGCCTCCCGGATGCCCCAGCTCACGTTATTTTAACGTGAAGTCAGGCTATACAATCCAACTGGGTTGCTTCCATGAAAGGATATAGAATACATTGAGAAAGGAAGAACTACGTCAGGAGAAGAAAGGTGCCGGTGTTTCAGAAGACCGAAGAAAGAAACCAGAAATTGCTGGAGGAGGAGGGAGGAAAATGGTAAAGATTCATTTCTTTTTATCAATATAAAGTGAAAATATAAAGTGAAAGTCAGTGAGGGAGGTTCAGAAAAATGTTCCTACAACTGGCATTTGGGAAGCTGCCAGGATTTCATTGAGACTGACATCCTGACACTTTTCAATCCATCTTTCTCTTTCTGTGTCTCCTGCCTGCCTTTCTGCCACCTTAAATCCGGAAGGAAAAGCAGGCTCTCGAAGTGGCATCTGTAGGGCTCTAGTGTTCTTGGAGTAGATGAGTGTAGCTGTAGAAGTAAATTAATGAAAGGAATAAAAACGAAATGTCCATGTTTGTTCAAATATTTAAAATTTTTTCCTGAGCTTTCCAACTCCTTCTTTTAAAGAATGGTGAACAAAAGCCTTGTCTGTTCCCAGCATTACTTGGTGTTGGTGTTAATGGGGGAACTCCAAGAAGGAGAATGAGGCGAAACATAGAAGGCTGATCTTTCCTGGTCCTTTTGGGTACTTAGCGTCTGTTCTATTTAGAGTAGACTGAGTAACTGCTTCCAGCTAATGTTTTTTTGGCTAAAATTTGGAGACCTAGCACAAAACAAAAACAAGAAAAACCTCTTTATGTTTGCAAGGACACAACCTTTGCATCTAGTAATCAGTCTGTTTGCCTCATTCACATGTGCTTGCCCCACACTGCAAATTCTCTGAGCCCGTGAATTTTTATCTAGTATTTTAACCAGTTCAAAGCAGTCGCTTACTTGACAGAACCCTTGTAAACTTGTGTAACTTCAGCTTTAGTATTGAATGTTTTGTTGATGCTTTTATTTTCTACGTAAACCACTGTACAGCTCATTTAAGGAGGAACAATTCATGGTCTCAACACCACTGTTAACAATTTGTTGGCATTTAGAAAGATACTGAAAATAAAATGTCACTAACCATTCTGACCTCCTTTCTTACATAAATTCCCACCCCACTGCTTCATACCAACTTTGGGACCAAGCTGGCAGAGGCCTTGCCGTTTCTCATGGCAGACATAATAAGCTGATCGCAGCACATAGGCTTGTGTAAACGCTCACCCACGTATCACAACCAAACACACCGCATAGCCGCCGTCAGTTATCTCCTGTTTGCTCTAGGTCTCTGGGGTGGTGTCTGCCTTCCCTCCTGGGGTTACCCTCTAAAGGACGAAGGAGTGGTTGCATTGGTCTCTCTGTTCTACTCAAGATGTGGTAAAGGGCTTTGTACATAGTAGATACTGCTTGTGAGAACATTGTTGTTGAGTTTTTTATTTTTAGGCTAGTCTAACCTAATGGAAAAATATATTTACAGAATTTTTTGTCATAGTTCTTATTATCTTTAATAAATCGTACCTCAGCTAACAGGAAGCAAAATATAGCCAAATAGAATTAGAATCAAGAATGGTTCCTAGCTATTTGGGATATAAACAATACAACTAAAATAAAAAGTAGCTTGTTAAATCCAAAGGAAATACTCTCTCCCTGGAAATCCTTTTTATGTTATTTTAATTTTCTTTAGTAAACTCTTTTATCAGGGCAAAAAATCAATTGCAACTCTCTAAATTTTCATAAAGCCTGACTTAGCGGTTTACACTAATGGTCTTTTCTATATTATTTCTATTATGTTTCAGCAATGAAAAGCAGGTTACTAAAACTTCTGTATATACTCAGTTGTGATATTTCACTATCATGATGATGAGAGATGTTCATTCATAAGATAGCATTCGCAACATTGACTTTGAGGAAGAACATTTTCAAGTACTTAGATTTGTCCTGTCATTTTCATAGTGCAAGGAATAAATTGTTTGTGGCCCTTTATTCCTTGATGATTTTTCCCAAAACTCACTACTAATTCATAAAGTTGCTGAAAATCTCCATAAATCCAGAAAGATAAAGTGAGAAGCAGACATGGAGAGGAAAGGTTGTTGTTGTTGTTGTTGTTGTTGTTGTTGTTGTTGTTTTTAGATGACACAATCCATATGTTAGCATTTACTGAAGAACTTGTTTGCTTGTAAAGTAAAACATCCCCTTTTTCATAACCACAATCTATAGACTGTGCACTGACTCTGTGTGTGTGTGTGTGTGTGTGTGTGTGTGTGTGTAATTTTGACATGGAAGGAAACCTAAAATCAAGTAAAAAGCTTTACTGGAATACTAATAGTTTCTCAATAAGTTTCCCTAATGTCTTCAGGGGGAGAAAAAAGACCTTAGCACCTTTTAATTTTGCAGCTGTTTTTACACTTTTATTTCCTCTCCTTTCCTCCCACATTTACACAAAAACCTTCTCGAGCCTCTTTTAAGCATTGCAGCAACTAAATCAATCCTAAGTGGCAACCACTTCTAACAGCGTTGTGTATGACTGTGTGTTAATTAGCTCCAGTAGATTATCCCCCGGTGTGCAGCAGGGTGTTGGTGGGAACTTCTCAATGTGCAGAGAGTGCTGAGGATTTCATGTTTATTTTCATGTATTGAGGCAAATTCTCAGTATGTCTTCAAATTATCTCCTTGGGGGTGTTTTTCCTGAGCTAATCCTGACAGAATCTTTCTGTCAGATAGGCCCATCATCAAGAACAGGAGAACGGTGCACATACAGGAACCTCTGTGCTCGGGGCTGTATGCAAATTTAATGCCCAGCTCATTTCTGTTTCTCTTACATGGATGACAGACGTTTTAACAATGTGTTCTACATTTCCCTCTGGGAATCCAGTTGGATTCCTATATGTATATGAGCATGTATATACATCCGTTCGGGATGTGTCTTTGAATACAGCATTGGGAACATATATGCATACAAATGTTTATATATGTACATAGGAGCACATTTATTATAAGTAATGTGGATATAGGGATGCACGTGTGAGGATGGAAAAGAGTCAAGCAGCTCTTGATCAGAGATGTGTCTACATCCCAGGGAGACTAATCAGCTGCTGAAAAATGGATAGGGTAGAAGAACTGATAAACAAACCTATACTGAATGTAATTCCACAGTGTTTGGGTTGCGAGTTGTGCCACTATAAAATGGTGAGTAGCAACAGCATAGAAAATCAGCCTCATTTCAGCTATTCTTAATGGATAAAGTTCGATCCTAAGCGTTTTTCTAATCTGAGTGCCGATCTTTGTGACCGACCATAGATGTGTGGCTTAAGTTCCCTTTTGCCCCCCTTTTATATGCGGTGGCCAACCTAAGTACTTTCTTGAGAACACCGTTGTTCTATTTTTGGTGGTAGCTTTCTGCCCCAGGGATGTGTCCTTGAGGCCTTGGCTTTATTCCCTAGTTAACTGGGCTGGCAACTTTGGGACAAAAGAAGGACCCATCTACTTCTCTCCTTTAAGCCTAGGATGCACGCCAAACAGCCAGCTTTATGCTTGACTGTGTCCTGCGGTACTCAGACATCAAGGATACTCGCCATATTGAGCACCTACTGTGCACCAGGTACTGAGATGCTTTACAGAAATGGCAATACCTGAGAGTAGAGCTCTCCATCAACAATCTCCCACACACACATAAAAATCCACCTCAAATCAACACAGATGCTCACCAAAAACATCTTGTTTAATATTCCAATTCAATTTCAAAGCAAGTCTAGCTACCTTTCACATAACAATCCTACCTTTCTAGAAATTGGGAGGCATGGTTATCTAGGTTATATTACAAATGTTACACTATTTTGTTTTGACAGGAGTATTTGAGTCCTGTGAAAGTACCCTTTATTTCGGAAATAGAAACTGAGTCCAAGGAGTTTAAATCATTTGTTCAATAGCACATGGATAGTAAGCCGTGACCGTCCCAGGTGTTGACCTTTCCCATCACAAAAAAAAAAAAAAAAAAAAAAAAAAAATAGGCAACAAAAGAGTTAAAGGGAAAGGATGAGAGCCATCAGAAATCCAGAGCGTCCCCGGAGACTAAAAGCCCCAATCATCTGGTTCTAGTGAGGTCAAAATCTCTTTGCACACTGTGAGTTCTTCTCTTAGAAGATCCACGAACAGTTATTTTCTCACACTCCTCTTGCCAGGCCTGTAGTGTTGCAACTAAGGAGTAATAAAGGAGAGAAGAGCATATTACTTGTCATCTCTCTTCCTCTCTATATACTCCAGGCTTTGCAATTTTGTCCTATTTTCCTGTTAATACCATTTGTAATCTTGAGGGAGGTTCTCTCTCAAATGTTTTTTCCATTCTCAGATGAATTTATAGATAGCTTCAAGAATACCCCTGAGGGTTGAAGAATGGGCGGGGGGGGGGGGGGGGGGGGGGCTTCCCTAGCTACATTATTTGAGTTTAAGGTAGGTGTCACTTTGAACCAAATCCAGTTTTAGCATATGGGGTTCATTTATGGTGATACAAGATTGATTCAAAGGACTTGACTTTGTGTCCCCTGTGGTGGTCAGATGCAGCCATGTTTCTAGTGCTTAGCCTGAGGTCATTACTCTAGATCTCTAATTATTACCAGAGGACATAATTAAATACTGAATCGAGGATATATAAAGTCCTAGAATTTGATGTGTGAATTAGTTTCTTTCAATTAGGGAGAATGAATATTTATTGAGCATATATTACATGCCTGGCAGTGTGCAAATGTCATCATGTGATCTTTATAATCATCTTTTAAGGAAGGTGCTATTATTTTAGCATTTCATGGAAGAGGAAATCAAAGCTCTGAAAGGCAAATTTGTCTGAGATCATAGAGTTAGACAGTGATAGAGCCAAGATTCAAACCCATTGTTTGAGTTTGCACCTCAGTGCTTCCCAGATACCCCATCATCAGTAGAGCAGAGTGAATATCCTTCCTAATGAGACCTAGGTCGCCCAGCCTGAGAGGGACTTTGGTGGACAAGATATTTTTTTTAAATGTCTTCTGTTATTTTTAAGGGAGTATAACTTAATCCTTCCATTTTGAAACCTATTCATGCTTATTTTACATTTCATTACAGTTACTACCAGTAAAGCAAAAAAACATTTCCTATGTTGTTTAGCCTTATCTCTCCCTACCCTCAGTCATCTGCTGTATAAACCTGAGTTTTTTAGTGTTGGGAGATGTAAAAACTCAACTGGGAGGAAAATACTACATAGAGGTTTAATGTCTTTGTATCCCTGGTTAGAAAGGAAAGCAGATTCCGGTGGGAGTGGGATATTTGCCCAAAGGCCTGGTTACAGTTGATCATAAAACATTATTGGGGGTGTCTGGGTAGCTCAGTCAGTTAAGCGTCCAACTCTTGATTTTGGCTCAAGTCATGATCTCATGGTTCATGGGATCAACCCCCACATCAGTCTCTGTGTACACAGCACGGAACCTACTTGGGATTCTCTTCCCCCCTCCACGTTTCTCTCTGTCTCTCTCAAAATAAACAAGTGAGCAACAACAACAAACCCTTTCTGGATATTTAACTGTGATGACTTCAATGTGGGGGCAATAGCCAAGTATCAGTACTGGACAAAAGCAGGGTATATTTTATTTTTATTTTATTTTATTTTATTTTTTAAATATATGAAATTTATTGTCAAATTGGTTTCCATACAACACCCAGTGCTCATCCCAAAAGATGCCCTCTTCAATACCCATCACCCACCCTCCCCTCTCTCCCACCCCCCATCAGCCCTCAGTTCTCAGTTTTTAAGAGTCTCTTATGCTTTGGCTCTCTCCCATTCTAACCTCTCTCTCTTTTTTTTTTCCTTCCCCTCCCCCATGGGTTCCTGTTAACTTTCTCAGGAAAAAGTGGGGTATATCTTAAAAGATTGAATTTTTGAGCTCTTGAGTTTCATTATAAGTTTATAGACTACAGGGACAGCATCTGAAAGTTTTCATGCCTCTGTCCCAGCACCTAGCATATGGGTTGGTTGATCAGTTTGTTAAAAGGTTATTTGGTTAATGATGAGGCAAGCATAGATCTTCATTGTCTTCTGCCTGGGTAATTCCAGACATAGTACCATAGGACTAATTCTAGGCAAAATAATGATGGAATTTTATCTTGAGTCACACTATATTACCTAGAGAAGTTAATATGAACAACTCTGAGAATCCTTTCAGTTCAATCAGTTTATGCCTAACCTGGTCAACCCTATCATCATCTTTCTGATCCAGTGTCCTCTTACCATTTTTTTTCTGCCTATATCCATCACATGTACTGCAGACACATACTGTGACATTCTCTTGTTGTTAGGGCTGCAATAAACTAATTATGTATTTAATATGTCTATCCACTCAACATTGATTTATTGACCACCTCCTATACATATATGGCATGATGGTGGATGCTAAGGAGCAGGTCTGGTAATCTGAGAGAGAATTTCAAATTCAGGTGGGTAAAGATTTAAAGTGATGCACTGAGATCTCTTTACTGCCCAGACTTTTCCAATGTATATTATTTCTACAGGAGTTTCTGGTAATGACATTCTAGCCATTGTCCTCAGACTGTAATGCTTTGAGTCTACTAATTTAGTGAAGCGTCTTCTCAAAGACCCAGGAAAAAGGTCTTGGTCCTACATGCCTCCCATCTGTCTTCCATATTATAGGAGTTCACACTTTGGGCATTATCAGTTATAAGAATGCCGTCATGAAACCATTACAGACTTGAAGAAACTCCTATGTTGCAATTCACTATGAAACAGAGCCAAAACAAAACATAACAGTTAAATGACTGTCCTTTTGGAATTAGGGTTAACACCTCTGTCTTAATGAAACTTTTATAACTTACATAATATTCTGGCAGGAAAGATGCTGGGTAAGTGCAAAGTATGATGATGGCTGCTGCTGTTGCTTCTGTGACATTTGGACAACTTAAACCATATGGCCTAAATGTAACTCTAGATAAGTGTGTAATTTTAGGTTGATTTTGTTTCAGAGCACTTGGAGGTCTGTTTGAATTAGGAGCCAAATCAAATCCCAGAAACAGGTGTATTTCCAAAAAAAGGAAAGGATATGTGTTACAGATGACCCAGTTAACAAATCACTGCCTTAAATCAAATAGTGATATGTAAAGGAATGTTTAAATATCGTTGCCAAAAGTTCCGTCCAAGAGCTGTGCCTCAGGATATCTGCCTTTCTGACTCCAAGCATAAAATGATGTTAAGTATACAGATTAATACTTTACCCTTACTTGAGCAAAAGAGTAATCTGATTTGGGGGCCCCTATTAAGACTCTTGAATGTTAAGAGATGACCAATCAATTAACCAATGCCCCCATCTGCACCCTAAAATACAAGGGCTTCAGATTTCAGATACTTACTTAGAGAAGAGACTGAGGGACAGAGAAGTGAAATAATTTGCCCAGAGACCCATAGCTGCTAAGTGGTGGATCTTCTACCCAAACAGACTAGCTCTGGACTCTGTTCCTCACCACTGTGCTCTGATACCTCTCCAGGGACCACGTGACTCATTTTTTCTTTTGTAAAAACCATAGAAGCTTCCTGGAAAGAGCTTAAAAGTCAGATTTTCAGTAAGATTTGCTTTTAGGGAAAAAGCACTCTTAAGGTTGGCATTGTTAATGGTCCTGTATACAGAGAGAATATTCCTAATCAAAACCTCTTTTCTTTCTGGCATGTAAATGGCCCCTTAAGTTTTAAGTCCATGATTTTTAAACGGCACAACAGGATCTAATAATTATCTTATCTTGTCCTTTTTTCTAAGAAAAGCAAAGATGTTATAAATAGGAAATGGCAAATTTTATCGGCTCCAGTTTACATAAGAAACTAAGGTTGCTGCTTAGGACAAAACCATGAGCCATCATGTGGGTCTTTTAAATCTATTCCAAAGACACAGGTTCAGATGAGTGAAATTATAAAATCACTAGAGAAAGGGAATTTCGTGGTGCAAAACTTGCAGCATTAAGTCTCAACCCCAAGTGTCTTTATAGGGAATCTCGGTTGATTCCAGCCACCATGGTAACCAGAAAAGCACAGGAGACTGGAGAAGGTGAAGAGATGCAGTAATGAAAATCCTAAAGTGCTTGCTGTCTTTACCGTCATGCTGTTGCTTAACAATACAATATCATGTTTTATGTATTAAATTGGTCCTCTGTGTGTGTTTTCTCCTCCCAGCTGGATAGTCAGCCCTTGAGGACTGGCATTTCTATACCTTTGGCACCTCTCAGTGATACAATGCAGACATACAGATGGATTTGTTATTTCATTCATTTCTTCCCAGAATCCAGTTTGAAGAGCTATATTGAGGAAAACAGCCTGAATGCAGATTGTGCCTCTGTCATGGTTTTGAGAAGTCCTCAGGATCAGAGCACGGACAGAAGCACAGCTTTTAGTGGGCACATATAGTGGATCAGGCGCCTATTGAGTTGCATACATAGATAGCATCTCTGCTCTTAACAAACAACAACTGTATAGATGAGGCCGCAAAGCCCAGAGTTGGGAGGTCTCTTGCCCAGTGCTATAGAGCTAGTAGAACAGAGCCGGTGTTAATGCCCAGGCCCTTGTAACTCCTTTATTTTATTTATTTATTTATTTTTTGTTAAATTGGTTGTCTTGAACAAGTTATCAAGCCTCTCTGACCTTCACTTAGCTCCTCTGTCAGAAGAGGGAAACCTAGACCTACCTGGTACGGTTCTGTGAGAATACAGTAAGAAAATATAAGAAAGAGGTATATTCACTGAACTTCCATAAGACACACTAGATAACAATCCGTTTTCCCTCCCTTGCCAAATCCCCAGCATCCAAACTCTCAAACTTTGGCATTTATAACGGCTAACTAAACTAAGAAAGATAATATACAATCATGGCACACTGTCATCCAATCCAACTGGGAGATGTCCCAATGAAGTTTTTTTGGCGATAGGTTATCTTGGGTTACGTTGTTCTGGAAAAACTGAAACGCCGCTGAAAGAGTTCGAAGGACATGTTTCCTGACTTGACCTGTCAGGCCAGTCAGAATGAGTATTGAATGAAGCCATGGTACTTCTATAGGAAGGGACCCTTCTCATAGGCTCCACCCTCTGCCCTGTCTGCTTGTCCCCTGTGCAACCTGAGCCCTCTACACTTAGCTGCCCCTGGAGTGCTGTACGAGGTCTCTTTGTTCCTGGTTATTGCCTCCTGCTCTGAAAATTAATTCATCACAGCTTTGAGATTTCATAAATGAAAACACTTAAAAGCCTCAGTATCTTGAAGGCTTTATAAACCTCAAAAATGGGGTTTACAGCAATAAAAAGCAGTACTAGTTTCTGCCTTGAGAAATGGATGCCCCATGGTCGGTATCTTTCTGTGTTGTAAAATCACTAGTCTTGAAATAATTCTAGAATATGCTTGAAAACTCAAAAAGGGCAGCTCGTTCTAGGGAGTCCCATGTGGGTAATCCTAAATGTCTTTCTTCCTTCCCCCAAATGGTGAGCTACCTATCTCTCTAGAATTTCTCTCTGTGGTTTCTACAGTGCACACTGGAGAGGCAAAAGCGTACATGGTCCGGCAACCTTCCTCTGTTTTGCAGTGGTGAAATTTCACTGCCATAAAGCCTGTGTTTCTTACTTTTACAAACTTGTCACAAACTTTCACCATAATGTCCAAGTCTCTCCTGAAGATTGTGCAAAGCGAAAATCAAAATTCTTGTACAGCTTTAATGATGACATCAGTGGTGAGAAAAAGATTATGCACGCACATACACAAATCCAGCTGGCACATGAGCATAAATAACAGTTTGGTGACAGCAGAAAAGTATTGATGCCTTTCAAATTTGATGTCTTTCCCTGAAGAAATTTGCTGATTTGCTGTGTTGAATTGAGGATAGTTCTCTCTTTTCTTGATAAATCTATTTTTTTTCTCACTTTCTTAAGTTATTATGCATTCGTAAACTGCATCTTGAAAGATCAGAGTTGTCATCACCCACCCCAATTTTTCTTCTGTAGATAATCTAGGGAACTTTTTTAACCTTTATTTTGGCACTTGATGAACAGCAAGATATTAATACATTTAACAGAAATGGGAAAAATAACTTGAATAGCCAACATCAGAGCTCCAGAGAAAAAAGTTTTGATAGCACAAACAAAGTAATAATACTGGTAATAAATTAGGAACATGCATATATTAGTATGCTCTAATTTAAGAGCCAATTATCTTTGTTTTCATTCTTTAAAACAAATTTGTTTTTTCCATTAAATATAAAAATGGTTCCACCTTCTAGCAACCCCTTCATTAAAACTATACAAATAATTAAAACAAAGAAATTACCACATAATTGGGCCATATTACGCATAATTTATTACGCCTTTTCAGTCTTTAGATAATAGTTTATTTGTATAAATAATTTTTATAGTGCTTAGGTGTTGTGTAGGGAAGATACAGTCTCTAGGATAAAAGAAGCAGTGTGATTACTTGATGAGGTGTTGACACTGCCTTTATTTTATTATAGCTACAAAGGTTGATTAGCATCATAACATTAGAATAAATCTGCATACAATTAAAATAAAACATTGCAAAAAAAAAAAAAAGGCACAGAGAACTAATTGGCCTGATTCAGTAAGTTCTCATATAGCTGGAATTTTGCTTTAAAAAATTGTTCACAATTCTTCTTTTGCTTTTATTTTTCGGGTGTGTTTTCTTTGACAGTTTTTCTTTACCTTCTGAAAGATATTTATAACTCCCCGGGGTGCACCAGCCTACTGAGATAACTGTGTTCTTAGATGCTTGAAGACAAAGATGAACAACTCACTTGTGGTGTGTGGTTATCTCATTATCTCTACCCACCCTGTTGTAGGGTATTGCTTGAGCTGCAGTGAACTGTTTGCCCTGCTGGCAAACAAGCCCCTTGCAGCTCATGACACGTGTTTTAACCGTTATTTAGGCTAGCTCTTCGCAGTGAGCCTGAATATGCCCTTAGGCTCCCAATGAAAAGGGAGCTTAATGATGTGTCAAAAATAGCACTACAAGGGCCCACAGTAAATTCAGACTTTGTAAGTACAGGAGCCAACAGGGCAGCTGAAATTTAAGGTAGTGTTCGGAATCAGACCACTTGTCATAAAGTCATTCTGAAGGGGTGTGCACGCACGAGTGTGTGTGTGTGTGTGTGTGTGTGTGTGTGTGTGTGTGTGCGCGCGCGCGCGCGCCCGCAGATAGCCCAGAGCAAGAGAAGAGAACCTGTGTCAAAATGACTGAGGGAAGAAGTCAAAGGATAAATCGTAGACTGTGAGTCAAAGAAGACAAATGCACTTTTTCAAAGCATTTTATAGAGGGAGATCTAAATGTTTTAGCTGTCGATCAAAGAAATCACCCATATATTTCCCAGGCAAAAATAACCTTAGGTAGAAATTAAGCTTTGAAAGCTAGGGAAGAAAGGCTCTGTCTTGTGAGAGTGTGGTGATGACTCATGAACTTTGTTCTCTTACACTGAAGAAAGCAGAGGGAGAAGTGGACAACTTTTCTCATTCCTTTGGCAATGTGAGCAGCTTTTCATTGTATCTTCTCTTAGTCTAGTTTGGAACAAATTGCATACATGAGGAAGGACTCCATTATAAAATGACTCCCAAGCATTTGTGTAAAGAAGGTGAGACTTTGTCTTTTCCAAGTGGTTGAATCACGAACTCAAAGTGGAAACTGCAGAAACCTTGGGGGTGCCCTAGTATTTAGAAATCGTTTAACACCCAAATCAAACATCAGTAGGTTCATTAAAAAATTGTCCTAGGTTGATACTTGATCAATAAAAAATTCCAAAGAAGTATTTGTTATTTAAAACTTTACTCTGCCCTTTCTCTTTAGCCTAAATATTATCAACATTAATGAAGTTCTTTTCATCTTTTTTATTATTTGAAATAACTGAATACCTCTGTATTTGCCACCAGAAAACATATATATCCATCCCATGAAATTCTTGTGGACATTTACACTCTTAAACATCTTAAGTTTAATTTGAGCTCATTAAAGCTTACATTAATTACATTCCACGAAGGATTCTTATTTTAAGCACCTTTGACTCCTAAAAACAAATCCCATAGACAAGATGGAATACCATGCACAATGGTTAAAATGTCAGGTGTCTGTTAGCTGTAAAGAAAAATTTCAGTGTATCCTTAAAGGACATTCAAAGATCACGTCTGGCATTAAATTTGAGAGTTTAAAAACTAAACAAGGTTGGCATAAAAATTCTTGGTAAGCATATTGTTGTGTATGGTTACAAAAGACAAATGTTTTATGATTTGTTGGAAGCATACAGCTGTGGCTCAGAGGTTCTTACTGGGTATTCTAGTGATAGAAAAATTGAATGAACTGGAAAATAATATGTAGGCCCATTTTGTCCTGTTCAGGAATATCCTTAGTTTAATGTCATCAACTCTGAACTACGTTATCCTATAATCATATAGTAGTGTAGAATTTTTCTTGGCCTTCCCATTTATCAACTTAATTCTCTGTCTGCGGTCTGGTGGCAATGCTGTGTTACTAATACTGGTGTTGAGCTCTTAATGTGATCCTGCACTTCAGTTGCCTCCTTTTTAAAGAAGTCTCCAGGGCAGCCTGGGTGGCTTGGTGGGTTAAGCACCCTTCTCTTGATTTCGGCTAGGGTCACGATCTCGCCACAGTTGCTGAGATTGAGCCCCATGTAGGGGTCTGCACTGACAGAGCAGAGGCTGCTTAGGATTCTGTCTCCCTCTGTCTCCCTCTCTCTCCCTCTCTGCCTCTCAAAATAAATAAACATTAAAAGAATTTTAAAAAAAAGTTTACAGCACAGTGTGTTCTGGCATAATCTAACAGCTCTTGATAAATGTTAGCTAATTGACAGTAGCAGAATGAAAATCCAGAGTCTTTGCTTTATTTATAGCTAGATATGAACCTGGATCTGGATCTAATTATCTTTAATTTGTTCATGTTTTACCATTTACAAAGCCCATTCACATGCATTATCTTCAAAACAATCTTGGCTGATCGTTGTGCCATACTGTACCTCACAACCCCCTTCATGGGTGGTGGATTTGGGGCTACACCTGGGAGCAAACCCAGTGCTTACTTCACCATTTTATAGCTCGTCCCAGTTGAAGAAGAATCAAGCACCTAAAAAAATGACCCAATTTTTATCTGTGTTTGTAAATCTCTGCCACGAAAGGAGGAAAGATGCCTAGAGTGTGACCCTGAAATAGTGCTTCCAGGTAGAAACATAAAGAATCTTCATCCTCCCAACATATACTTCCTCCTTTGGGAATGACCCTAATCAAACACAGAATTTGATCTGGAAAATAAACTCAAATTCTCCTATTTGGAATGTTGAGTCCAAACTGGATGCACAGAAATCAACAATTACATAGCCTCATACAGTTTCTCAAAGATGATCACTATGACAGGTAATAAATTTAAAAGATATTTCCACCTGGTAAAATCACAGACATCTAGCCAATAGGAACTTGTAAAACTCCTATCATTTCTTAATCTATAGCAGTTCCTTTAAAATTTCCTGGGGGGAAAAACCCTTCATTTTAAAAATAAATCTTAAATTTGAAAGTAAAAGCAGAGAAGCTATTTTCTAATACAGCAAGGGCTACTTTTAAAGTGTTTTGGAGAGTTAATTATAAATTCAAATTCAAACTTACTGTGATGTATAGAAGTCCATGTAAACAGCTGTGCTTCTCAGTAGTGTTTTCTCCCACCACCCCACCCCACCCCGCGTCCAGTCACCTTTCCTGTCCCTGGCTGTGGAAAGAAACAAAAGAGGATGATGTCTTTGCCTAGGGTCAGAAAAATATAGGAGTTTGGTTTTGGTTTTGTTCATTTGTGTGCTTAAGTCTTCTTTTTGTTTACTTCCATGGATAATAATAGAGAGGAATTTATTTGGAGTGGGAAAAAGCCTTTTTTTTTCTGTAAATGAACACCATGAAATCTCTCTTGAAGGCTGCCTCTGCTATATCATGTGCTCTAAAGAGAGTGGCCCCATTTTCTATCCACTGGTAGCATCTCCTTGGGTTGAGTACAGGAACAGAACACAGGATCAATAGCAATAAGGAAGAGCAGACCCTTTGCATGAAGGAGTGGTTCAAACAGGAAGAGGTACAGAAGCTTATAATGCAGACTTGGTGTTTGTGTGTTGGTAATACTCCGGGCTGGCACTTAACGAAAACGTCCTTCCGAGAGTTCATATAATTACATACTTTGGAGGCGGAATTGTGAACATACTCCATCCCTGTCCTGTGCTCTTTCTCTTCTCTACCCTACTTTTCTCTCCTCTGTTTTTCCTTATTCCTCTTTCTTCCCTTTAGGGAATCTTTTCCTCACCTTTCCTATTTCCTTTCCCCCATGTCTCCTTTTAGTCTCATCATATTGTGTCCATCTCTTCCCCTTAACTCACTAAAATGTGAAGCTGAAAAGACACGTGCATAGTGGTTATGTGTTCAGACTGTGAAGTCAGCCAGAAATCTGTCTCTACTGTGTGACCTTGGGCATTTTATTCAGCCTCTCTGAGCCTCACTTTTCTCCCCTGTAAATGGGGCTAGTAATATAAACTAGTTCACAGTTGCCATAGGACTAAAAAGAAAATACAGTAAAACATTGGTTTGTGAGCATAATTCATTATGGAAACATGTTTGTCATCCAAAGTACTTGTACATCAAAGAAAATTGCCCCATAAGAAATCATGGAAACGCAGCTGACTGGTTCCACAATCCAAAAATATTCATATAAAAATGATTACAATACTGTAATAGAATACAAAATAATAAAATACAAAATATAAAGAAAAATAAACAAATTAACTTGCACTTACCTTTGACAACCTTCATAGCTTGTATGAGGGAGACCAGAAAGAGGGTTATTGTGTAGGACGACTTTCACTATCATTAATGGAATAACTGCTATCTATTGGTTCAATGGAATCTTCTTTTCGTGCAACTTCAACAAGGAACCTAACGAATGGCCTAGAATGAAGTAAAGCATTCCTAAGCTAACTCTTGTATGGAGAAGCAAAGGATTGTCCATAGGTGCTTCGAAGTGACAAAAAATATACTAATGCCCGGTGCAGGCACCCTCCAACATTCTAAAAAATCACTGATTTCTGCCAAACACTGCAGCCTGAGACTCAGCATCCAAGGATGGGAGGTGATCACCTATAATCCCGCAGTGAGAGAGAGAGAGAGAGAGAGGGAGGGAAGAACCACTGGCTCAGTTGTGGTCATGTGACATTCAGCCTCACATACTACTCATATTGCAAAACATTGCTTGCTTATCAGGTCAAAATTTATTAGAAATATTTGCCTGTCTTGAGGAAAACTCACAGAAGAAGTTACTCACAATCCAAGGTCTTACTATACATAAAATGCCATTTAGCATTTTAACTAAATTTCGCATTCTAACTATTAAGCATTTAGTCAATGCCTAGTAAGTGCAGACTTTTTGTTTCAGTTTTAATATATCCTATCTCCTTCCAGAAAAATAATGGAAGTAGATGACAAGAATACATTCAGTAGGACAAGTGAATGTGTAAGTAAAGGAATCACACTGATGGCCAGCGACTGGGAGGGTAAATAAGATACTAGGGGTAAAGATGGCACATGAAGAGCTCAAGTACAGACAAAGGAAGATCAAAACTTGGGATCTGGGCTTCCCAGAAAGTAGATGAAGGGAAACACTATCATGATTCATAATCTTCTTAATATTTTTATATTAAGTCTATTAGTTGCTCAGTGAAAGCCCAATTATATCCAGTATTAAGATCTCAGAAATGCTTACTCAAGAGCCTCCATAAAGTTGAACCAAATCTCCAGAGTTCAATACAATTCTGTGCTTCATAGAATTCTCTTCTAATTTCCCTCAGTAGAGGCTGCTGTAACACCAGAATGCAATTCAGTAAAAGCAGATCTAGCTTCACGGGACATGAAATTCAGAGCCAGGCAGCCTTTGGTTTGAATTGTGACTCTGCCATTTCCTCCTGGGTGGTCTTGAGCAAGTGATTTGATGGTGCTGAGGTTGTTTCTTCCCCTGGAAAACAGCTCTTGACCCTGACTTTGCACAATTATTTTAAAGATTATTGCCAGTGTATGAAAAGCGTCTCTGTGCTAGGCACGTGACCACACATGATAACTATTATTTTGATGCAGCATAGCCATGGCGTTTATGTATGTTACTCGCAAATGGTTTGGCTAAACCCAAAAATAAAATTTAGAACATCTAAACGGGAATGCATGTCCTTCAGGCAACCTTCCATAAATACAATTTCTCATGACTGATTTTTGATAGGCACTGGGCAGCAAGCATTCAGCGTTATCCTCTTTTGACAAGTACTTGGAGTGCAAATATTCTGTTGCCAATTAGGGACAGACCATGCTTTAAGCCTCGGCTGAGATGGGAATATAGTTGACAACTCTTTTAAAAGTTGAGAAGCCTAACCAAAACATACGTCTGTAAAATGCCACCTCGCCTCCACATGGACATGGACTGAGAACGGGACAAGATTTTTCTCACAAACCTCAAAATCTGATGCCAAAGAGCATGACTGATTATTTTAGCCTGGAAAAATGTTAGAGAGTGCTGTGAAACACCCACCGCCTTAGGCATAAGCAAGGTCCCATTAGAAAACTTATAGCATCGCTAACCTTATAACTTCCTGTGAGTCCTCCAACAAAACCTGCCACCCTAGGTGACAAAATCCTGTTCAGAGTGGTTAGCTTTGTAAGCAAATATGGTGTAACAGGGCATCTGCCAAAAATAATTATCTGGGCTTTAAGATGTTTAATCTTAACACTATTTTTTAATACTAATTAAATACTAGATTGTTTAAGCTCTCACCTCTTTTGTGACAATAAAGCTATGCCATCAGTGCACTAAGAATGTACTCTTTCTCTCTTTTTTTCTCTCTTCTATTCTTGCTCTGTGTGCAGCTCAGTCCAAAGTGATAACAGGTCAATAAAGTATAATTTTTAAAGGAGATGCGGGCTGTTGCGAACGTGGGAAGAACACATCCCATATCATCTCAGTGGAATTCCTATCCTTCAAGACAGCTTGCCCACAAGATAACACATGGGAAAGGTTCTGTAGGATCATTAATGCCCGGAGACCTAGAGAACCTCATGCAAGTTTGTTCATCGTGAATTCTCATCCACTTTGAGAGGTCTCAGAATGAACTATTTGAAAGCATAGTGTTTGAGGCCAGTTCCCTAAAAGGTACAGAGGTCAGTGGTACCATGCTGTGCCAGGAACCCTCCTGCTCCTTAGATAAAATTTTGGCCTAAGAAAGTTGAACTGCAAACTATTAAGGGGAAATCTAGCTCATAATATCTAATAATATAAAAAGGTTGCTAACTCTAAAAAATAAACAATCACTACTATTTAGTGGGTTGGCCACATTAGACCTGTGCCCTACCCTTAGAGTTGACATAGGTAAACAAATGTGCAGGGCTAGAAATCACTGTTGAACAGATGTGAAGGCAGGGAATCTTCTCTGAAGATTTTATTTACCTCAGCTTCTGTGAACAATAGCACTGTGTGCCAAGAATGTTGCTGGAAGCCAATCAGAAACACAAGAAAATAAACTTGGAATAATTTATCTTGCTTTATCAACTGGGGTTGAGATCCCACTCCATTTACACCTCAGGAAATATGTCCCCAAAATGATTCCTTACCCTGAATTGTAAGGTCTAACAGACAGACTTAGTTCCTTCAATGTGGGTTACCTGAATTTACTAAGACAATGAGAAAAATTGAATTTGGGTGTTCAATTTCAAATTACATTTTGTCTGCTCATCCTACTTTCCTAATCAAACAATTGCCAGGAAAGTAAGCCCCACATTTTCCAGAACACAGAAGGATTAGAAACTGTTTTTAATTAACCAGGAGGCTATTGGGAAGGGAGAACAGAGACCTCCTTTCATTAAAGTGTCACCCACATAATTGCAATCTCTTCTCTTTCTTGACTGGAGGAGAAGAGGGGTGGTGGCATTATAGCTATGAGAATAACTGTGGCCCACAGCACCTCTTTTCTCCTCCAGGTCTCAGAATTACATTGAAGTGTTTGAACTGTCCTCTTTACCTTCTTTTATATGTGTATGTGTGGAAAGTCAAATTATACTTTCAGACATGTCTGGATCTGGGGATGCATGTGACTGAATCAGAACTCAGTTTCTTGCCATTTCTTGGCTTGGTTTTCATTTGTGCAAACATTGATCCCAAGCAAGATGTCCCTGAAGTGTCCATCAACACCCCCAGGTTTACAGTCTTGTAGCTTTTGGTCAGGAAAGAAGAGATTCTCTTTTTCAGTAGGTCCAAAGACTCAGTTGAGTCTCACTTGTTCTGATTGGCCCACCGTTGTTCCCACTACTATGACCAGGAGCTGGTACTGCTGTCATTGACTGGGTCTAGCTCAAGTGTCTGTACATCTGCAGCCAGAGACAGGTTCTGCTCCACCAGAAACTGTGAATTGGTGGTGGTGGAGGATTTCCACAAGGAAGTTCAGAGTGCTGAGTAAAAAGACAAGGGATGTCAATTGTACATTGATGGTGAATGGACCAATAGTTATTAATAAGGGCATTAATCATCATAGAGTTGAATCACTTATAAGAGGAGCCCCCATACATAAATAATTAGCTGACTTTTGGTGGGGCATGGCACCCTCTCGCCCTGCCTCCCTCTATTCACCGTCTTGTGTTGCAGATCAAGTCGGACTCCTCCCACTTAGACCTTGCCTAAGATTGGAATGGAGGTATGACAAAAGAATCAACAATGAAAGCAAAATCTCCCCAGAAAAGGGACTGTTACTGTCCTTTTTTAGGTAACCAGTTCATCAGGCACTAAAACCCTTGTAATTGTCAAAAAAGATGGTGGAATTGAAAGGTTGTGATGTAACAAATTTCAACCACTTCTGTATGGTGGGCCAGACGTATTTTAGCTGTTCCAAGGCATTGGGTGAGTCTTGAAGGTGAGAGAAGATAAGAGGTTTTCAGCAAGGTATGAGACTTCTCTGTTACAGGTCTTCAGTACTGGTTATCAAGTACATTTCTTACCTTTGACACCTGTTATCTTTAACATGGTCTTTAAAATGGATCTTAAAATGGGGAGGGAGAACTTCGTAGGGCAGATTAATAAAATGATGCAGTTAAGTCACATAATATAGAAATATTCTTTTACATTTCACAAGCTTTAAAAATATATCTTTTCATATGATCTGGAAAAGAGGCTACAAAAATTGTCTTAAAATCCTGTCAAACTTTACTATCTTGTTTCTGGAAATAAGATTGTGAAGTAGAGTTTAAAAATTGTATCTATTGTACATGTAAAAAAATGCTTCACCCTCAACTCAATTTTCCTATCTGCAGTATGGGAATAAAAATAATTAATTATCAAGGTGAAAAAAAGTTAATTGGTCTCTTCGGGCATAGAACTGCTTATATATAATTACTCCTTCATGGTAATAATTTTACTTAATTAAAATTATTTAAAGATGACTTCATTTTCAGTTCCTATTGAGGTTTCAAAATAATAAAATTTCTTAAATGTATTAATAGTGTAATATTAATCCCATGTAAAATTATTTCCTAAGAAGTGAGATAAACTATATCATTAACAGCATTTAATGAACTTTCACATTATAACGGGTATTTCCATTCTACAGTTGAGGGGGAAGGGTGCATAAGTAATCACTTAATAATTATGGATACACACTTCCCATGGGGTGAATAAATAAAAGCATGGATATAGATACAATATAAATTTATATACACACATCTTATGTTATATCCAGACATACACTTGGAAAATTTATTTATACATAAACTACTTTACTCTGAATACTAAACTGTTGCAGCTGCTTTGGGGCTCTCATCATCCATAAAGTTTTTCAATAGAAAAAAAAAGCCTAAATTGTTACAAAGGAGAAATCTTAGAACACATTTTTAGCCCATTTTAATCATTTCACTGTGTTCCTTTCTAGGTTCTGCCTATCTGTAGGCCAGTAGCCCTTTATTTTGCATAGACTAGACATAAAGAAGAGAGAAACACAGCTATAAACAATCCAGAGGATTCCACGATATTTGATGAGATAGGTATTTTTTTTTTTTTTTTTAGTGAGTATATTGCCCTCTCTTTGACACCAACCCAATCCTCTTGCTCTAATTTGCAATGAGGTACTCTTTTCTAGTTGCTATTTAGAAGCCATACACCTCTCTCTCCCTGCCTCCTCAAGATCAAGCCATGGCTAGGAAAGAGAAACATGTCTCACTGTCTTTATTACACTAGTAAACACTGAATCCAGAGTTGCCTCTGAGTCGATGTCTTTATTAGAGCAGGAAACGTGATGAACACTTCTAGACAGAAGTGTGGTCAAACACGTCTGAAAGGCAACTACGTAAGTGAAGGAAAGGCAATGTTGCCACAACAGTGAACCTCTGAAAGGTGAGCTGGATTCTGCCCAGAGTCGTTCACTTAGAGGACAAAGCCACACCTGTCGCCTTGGGAGATAGAATCGCTCAGTGGCACTGACAGCAGAACAGGGAGCCAGTTTAGATTGCAGCAATTGATAGATGGAGAAAATGGATGTAAAAACAATGGGAAATCTGCCAGGGCTCACCTGCTTTTCCATGCTTGATATAATTTAGTTAACTTACAAACACATGTATTAAGCTTCCCTGTGGAAAAAAAAAAATTAAGAAAAGTATGCAGCGGTTTAGGAAGATAGAGGATTTTCCTAGAGTTTTAGAAGTGCTCAAATAAAAACAGTTGGAAGCAGTTTTCAGATTTATTTCACTTTTCCTGCTGTGTTCAGCAGTTTTCATTTCTATTTTCTTGATGTAATATACTGAGAAAAACAAACCCAACCAACCAAAGGGAGCTGCTGACTATTGCTGACCAGAAAGATAAAACAAATGCCTCTTAACATTTTCCTGCCATTTTGGTGGATGGATGGGCAGGGGGAGAGGGAGGTGGTGAGAAGTTTTATTTCCTAATAGGTGGTACTGTAGGTAACTTGGCAGTAGAGATCAATGAGGAATCCACACGAAAACCTAAGACTCTAGGCCCACATTGAAAGAGCTTCCCAGCACAATTATAAAATAGAAAACACTGTCATATTTATGCAGCAGTCCTTTGTTTTGGGCAGGAAAGCTGCCAGTGCCTACTCTGTCCTCATTCTCCTGTACTAAGATTTGCTTCTGTTTTGCTTTATCCAACTTATTTTTTTCAGCCTGTTGCACTTCACTATCCTTCCCCCCTTTTCTGTTTTTTTTCACATCCTAAGTTTTCCTTAGAATCCCTTTTTCATTCGGTCAGCTAGCTCTTGTTCACAGGGTAAGGAATTCAACATTTTCTTTCCCCAAATTAATCATATTTCTCACGGGAATTTATTTTTTTTTTTAATTTTTTAACGTTTATTTATTTTTGAGACAGGGAGAGACAGCATGAACGGGGGAGAGTCAGAGAGAGAGGGAGACACAGAATCTGAAACAGGCTCCAGGCTCTGAGCTGTCAGCACAGAGCCCGACGTGGGGCTGGAACTCACGGACCGCGAGATCGTGACCTGAGCCGAAGTCGGCTGCTTAACCGACTGAGCCACCCAGGCGCCCCTCTCATGGGAATTTAGAACAATCAACATAATAGTCTCACCTTAGGGTGGTAGTATTTTATTATCATTTTCATTGCCTGCCTCTGGGACATTTCATTCCCAATTAACAGTGATTGATGTTGGTGTTTGATTTAACTATTTTAATAGTCTTTGCAAAACTTCTCTGAACTCAAAGGAGCAAGAGCTGTCCAAAGAATCATAATGAAGGTAGTGCCACCAAGTAGCATTTTAAATATTTTGGGAGTAAAGATACATCTGAGATCTGTGATCATTCATTGCCTTAGCCTAGGTTTTCTCAGTTCTTTGTTTCAGAATTTACCCTGCAGAAGTTATAATTTTTAATTTTACCCAACTGTACTAAAATGTAATTTATATACCATAAAACTCACCAACTTAAATATGTAATTCACTGATTTTTAGTACATTTACAGAGTTGTACAGCCATCATTCCAAAAAGATCCCTCATGCCAGTTATAATCACTCCCTGTTCCCACTTCCAGCCTGTAGCAGCCTCCAGTCTGTTTTCTATCTCTAGTGATTTGCTTTTTCTGGACATTTCACATAAATGGAATGGTGCAAAAGTAGTCTTGTATGTCTGACTTGTTTCATTTAGCATGATTCTGAGTCCATGACACAGGATGTGTCAGTAGTGTCTTTTTATTGTTGTAGTATTCCAATGTGTGGATATAGCACATTTCACTTTCCACTCACCAGGTGATAAACAATTGGGTTGTTTCCATTTGGGAGGTGTATTGTGAATAACGCTGCTATAAATAAGCATTCATGTACAAGGCTTTATGTGGGCATATGTTTTCATTTCCTTTAGGTGATAACTAGAAGTGGAAGTGTTGATTCATATGTTAAGTTAAAGTTTGTTTACCTTATTTAGAAACTACCAGACTGTTTTCCAAAGTGATGACACCATCTTACATCCTCATCAGCATTTTAGGAGAGTTCCAGTTTCTCTGTATCTTGACCATTCAGTACTCTTGGCCTTGATTATAACCATTCTAGTATGTATGAAGCAGTATTGCCTTGCAGTTTAATTTACATTTCCTTAGTGACTAATGATGTGGAGCAACTTTTCATATGCTTATTAGCCATTCATGTGTTTTCTTTGGTAAAATGGCTGTTCAAATCTTTTGCTCCTTTTTTAATTGGGTTTTTGTCTTTGTATTATTTTTAAGTGTTCTTTATATACACTGGATACAAGTCCTTTATCAGATACGTGATTTGCAATTACTTTTTCCCAGTATGTGGCTTGTCTTTTCATTTTCTTAATAGTGTCTTTTGAAGCATAAAAGTTTTTAACTTGAATGAGGTCTAATTTTTAAATACATATCTAGATCATGCTTTTGATATTTGCAAGTTCTTTGCCTAGCCTGGGATGCCTGGGTGGCTCAGTCGGTTGAGCATCTGACTTCAGCTCAGGTCATGATCTCACAGTCCTGAGTTTGAGCCCTGCGTCCGGCTCTGTGTTGACAGCTCAGAGTCTGGAGCCTGCTTCGGATTCTGTGTCTCCCTAACCTCTCTGTCCCTCCCCCACTCATGCTCTGTTTCCCTCTCTCTCTCTCTTCTCAAAAATATATAAACAAAATACATTTTTTAATTATTTGCCTAGCCTAAGGCCACAACTATTTACTTCTATGCTTTCTTCTAGAAGTCTTATAGTTTCAGCTCTATGATCATTTTGTATTAAGTTTTGTATATGGTAATTTTATTATTTTCAAAGATTCATTTATAGCATCCTGCTAATTTCCACAAAGATACTTAAAGATACCTTTAGGAAGGTTCTGAAGGCAAGTAGAAGTGGATAAATTTTTTTGGTATATATGACCTAATTGCAAACTTATCTTTTGTTTAAAAGCCACCTGGGTGGCTCAATCAGTTAAGCATCTGACTTTGGCTCAGGTCCTGATCTCACGGTTTGTGGTTTCAAGCCCCACTTAGGGCTCTGTGCTGACAGCTCAGAGAGTGGAGCCTGCTTCAGATTCTGTGTCTGCCTGTCTCTCTGGCCTCCCCCCACTCCTGTTCACTCACTCGCACTCGCTCGCTCTCTTTCTCTCTCAAAAATAAATAAACATTGAAATTTTTTTAAATAAATAAATTTACTTTTGGAAAATAACCACCTATTAATAGCTCATATTTTTGAGAGGACATTAAATTCCAGAGAGTTCAAGAACCCTCCTGAAGCTTGTGAATAATTTAAATATTGAGCAAGGTAGTCTTTGAGTCACTGTCCCAACAGTGAATATCCAAGTAAATTTTCCCCAAGAAACTGATGATCGTCACATGGGAGTTTAACATCAGAATTATCCCATCTGAAGCTGTGATCATACCTCCTTAATGTCCTCTTTTGTTGAAAAAGAATGTAATACTTAATCAGGAAAATTGAAAATAATAACATGCTGATAGAAGTCAGAAAACCTTGATTAAAAAAATACTTGAAGAAGTTTAAATGTTTGTTGAGAATCATACATCAGTACCATGTGGCTCAACAAAATGTGTCCACTCCCAACAGATTATTTTTAGAAACGAGGTTTTACAGACAATCAAATACAACAACAAAAACGCCTGAAAGATAATACATGTCAGCATATCCATGTCAATGAAGTGAAAGCTTTTCTGAAAATGAAATGGCCTTCTTTTAGAACTCTGGAATCCTAAACTACCAGACATTTCAGGAACTATTTTGGCTGAAAATGATATGAGAGATTTTTCTTTTTCATAATTTTTATTACAGTGGAAATGGTTTTTGTATTTCTAACAGTTTGACAAGAGCTAATTACAATGCGCTCATCTGCTTGGCGGACTAATTTGAGCCATCGGGCATCAACACCATAGACATGCAGCAGCATTGCAAATGATACGCATGCTTCCCTTGCTCCAAGAATTTGTACTTGCTATAAAAGAAAACAGATTTGGACAGCCCTGAAAAAGTTGGGTTTGGTTTGAAGAAAACATTTCAGAATTACATTAGAGCTGGCCTACAAGTGAACTAAAAATACCTGCTCATCTCAGTGGTCTTGGCCCAGGGCCTTTCCTTTTACTGTAAAAGTCAGGCTGTTGGAACAGTTGGAGTTCAGCTTGCTTGCTGTCTAAACTAGTGTTCTCTGATAACTTCTGTTACCATTGAAACACAAGCCCTGTTGCATTTAAGAGAATGTTTGGAGGTGTGGAAAATAGCCAAGAGAAATGTCTACTTAGTGTTCAAACCTCTAGGCTTCCCGTGCAGTAACTACACCACTTAGATCTGTTAAGAAACGGGAGAAAGACATTCATCAGTAAACATTACACAGCAAGGCTAAAAGATGGAATGGAGTAAAGAAGGCTGTTAAAATCAGCCCAAGATGATTATTTGAATTGCAAAGAGAAATGTTCAGACATAGCTAGAGCTGCTAAACATAACTCTTGAAGTTTTTCCAGAACAGAGGGATTGGGGGGAATGAGACCAGTGAAGGAGAAAATTAGAAAATTATAAGACAGAATAGGAGATGAAGTTTCAGAAGCTGGCAAGATAGCTGAAATATATGATATTATTAGGTCTTAAATATATTTATAAAGGTGAAAATTTTAAAACACGCTTTCTGACTTTGGCTCTGCAATTTTAAGATTGAAATGAAGGTATTAAATCTAGACAAAGAATAACCAACAGTAACCACTATGTTGTATCATGAAGGATTAAAAAGAAAAATCAGAAATCAATAGCCTAGGCAAGATATTCATGGTAAGTTGAATAAGTCTGAGTGAGATAATTTGAGTGGAAATGAATCAGAATGGTACCCAACATCCCAAAATTTGGCAGGGTACAGCTCTCTGCATATCAGCTGCTGCATCAAAAAGCAGTCACTGTAATTGATCATCCACTTTTTTAAAGGCATTCCTATTCAGTGACATAGAATGGCGAGTATAAAGACTACAGTACTAATTTTTAAAGTAACTTGTATCACAGACTTTACTAACATGTGTTTGGCTGAGTATCCTATTTTCTGGCACAGTATATAGAACAGAGGGAGTTTCCCCCCATGAGCAACTGAAGTGCCAGCTGTTGCCCTAAATATTGTACCTGTTCATGATGGAGATAGCTTTAAAGCCAGATTTCAAGCTTAGGGAAAATTTTACATTTTGTACAACAGCAAACATTGGTATGAGATTTGTAAGTCTACTCACAGCATTTACACACACAAAGAAGGGAGTTGATCAAGAACTTACTTCAAAAATAGTAATGGTAACAGATTCATTTCTTTAAAAATGTAAAAGATGACTATCTTCAATAAGCCTTAACAAACCTTTACAGCACTTCTAAAGCCTAGAAAAATACACAGAAACGGCACGTGTGTATGACAATACTCCCAGGTAATATTGTTCAGAAGATATATGGAAGTATATTTTAATAATGGTGTATTTTTATGACAATATCCCCAAATAATATTATTTAAACATTTAATCCAATAATTTTGTTAGTAATAGTTTAGGAATTAAAAGCAAGGGATATCAGAATGCTATACAATGACTTGAATATCACGAAAAAAATATGCTTTTTTCATTAGCCCTGGAGGCATAAATAAAAAAACAAAAACAAATTGAGAATCAACATTACAGTACTTTCTTTTTTTAAATGAAAGTATGGAATATTCTTTACCTATACTAGTCAGATAGTCATGGGTCCTTCCAGAACCAGTTGAAGCCTTGAGAAAAGAGACACTAGAGAAAGACAAATTTCAATGAACTTAACAGCCTTAACACATTCTTACATGTTTCTTTATATAGTCTTTAGATATTTTTTAAAGCAGTTGTTCCTTGCTATGTATTGATCTGTGTATCTGCCAGAATGACTTTGCATGCAGCCTGGTTTCGAGTGAGCAGAACTTCTATGAATAATAAAGCTATTGAAATGAAAAACTTGGGGCGCCTGGGTGGCTCAGTCGGTTGAGCGTCCGACTTCGGCTCAGGTCATGATCTTGCAGTCTGTGAATTCGAGCCCTGCGTCGGGCTCTGTGCTGACAGCTCGGAGCCTGGAGCCTGCTTCGGATTCTCTGTCTCCCTCTCTCTCTGCCCCTCCCCCGCTCATGCTCTGTCTCTTTCTCTGTCAAAATTAAAAAGAAAACATTTAAAAAAATGAAAAACTTAACTGTATTTGGTACTGTGGTAGGCATTAAAAACTACTGGGTAATGTACTAATTTCTAATGAAAGGGACCTCAGAGAATCAACATTCTCCAGGCATCTATAAGCATTTGTCACTTTCATTCTACATCCCAACTTTTACTAACATTAGACGCACAACATTGCAGGGATTTCTTATCAGTTATTCATGTGTGGTTGACGTGATGCTCAAGTTGGACATACTCTGGGCTTTACATTTTGGAGTTGTCAGTGTTCTCAAAGCAAAGCCAGAGCCTTTCATCTCTGACTTTGATAAAAATGACATGAAATATCAGTACAAGTTGTAAGCTGAAACAGAAAAAAAAAATCTAAATAAATAAATAACTTTCCAAGCCTCCTGGCTGGCAGGTTATATTGATATAATATCTCCATCAAGGAAACTAGTGTGCATTATGCTATGATTAGTTGATAGCACCATCTTTGAAGTTGTTTTTGGTCCATTTTGTTGTGGAGATTCTTCTGTAGCTGTTTCCGTGAGTCGTATGTAAGACATCTTCAAATGAGTTCTATCTAGTTGTCACATGTGCTTCTTTACTAGATGGAGTCAAGCTATGCTTTTCAAAAAGGCTTGGGTGTACTAAGATTGTGGACTTTAAGTTTCAAAAAGCAACTTCAAAAACCCAGTGCACAATTTCACGAAGTAAAGAATTAGAACTTACTGATCTGTATTTATAAGTTGTCTAAGTAAACCTGAATAAACAAAGACTTTTCAGCCTATCAGCAAATAATGACCTAAGTTATAGTATATAATATGCATTCAATTCAAAGCTTTATCAACACATTAACCAATTTCTCTCTCTTTTTTTCCTACCCCTAACCATATATTCCTCCTGTCACCCGAAAAGGGACAGATGGTTCTCTTGACATATTTTTCGAAGTCACTATAAGGGATCATTTAGTAGAGTGCTTGAGTTTTTGCTCTAAACCCACAAAATACACACACATGCACGCACACACACACACACACACATAGGCACAACAAAACACAACAAACCACCAGTCTTGGCAGTTTGGTATCTGGTTGAAACTACTCACAAAGAGAGCAGTAGAGGGAGCCATCTCAATTGTCATTCTAGCTGAGAGAAGGGAAGAGAAATCATTGTATATGAGCATCTGTATGAGGCTCATTTGAACATGATAATGCTCCTTGTACCATTGTGGCATGACCCCAGGAAACGGCATAAGTTGGAGCAATCCATCGGGTCTAAGGTTGTCACCATTTCCCTGCTGTTTATTTTAGAAAACATTCCAAACAAAACAAAACCTCTCTTCAAAAGAGCAGCATCTCATACTTTAAAATCACCTTGGAAAAGTATCACTATGCTGGGAATTAATCAAATTCATTTTGCCTATCTTCTCTCCTCTTTTCATTGGAGGTGGAACAAAAGGCTTTAGTGGAACCAACCAGAAATAAAGACCTTAGAGCAGGTGGTGATGCCATCTGGATATTCAAATCAAGGGAAAACCACCCCCTTCCCAGAAGATGAAGTTCTGAAGACTGATGATGTGCAGAGTCTGACTTAATCCAAGGGAGGGTAAATGGGCAGAATGGGTTAACCTCCAGTTCTTTAGCCATATTTTTCAGAAATGCTAAATGTTAATAGATGGGGAGAAAGAAACTAGAGCAAACGCTAATGACTGAGTGCATTTTTTTCTATACTACTGCCTCACCCTAAGTCCTTCAGTCAGAATTCTTGCCATCATCTAGGAAATATATCTGCCCTTCTTCTGTATACATTTGTTTGTACGCCTACCATTTCTTCTTTGCTAAGTTGGGGATGGTCTGTTGTCTATGTGAAAGAACTGGCGATGTTTCTGAGAGGCATGCTGGGAGCATTTGGGACAGGAAAATTTTTCACTGGGCAGGACTCTTGCACATAGTTCAGGGTGTTTCGCGCCCCTAGCCTTACCCAGGAAATGCCAGTGTTTCCCTGCTCCCACCCCGCGGTTGCAATGAAAAATATCCTCACATATTTTCAAGTGCACCATGGGGGAGGGATGTGGCAGCACAGTACCCAAATTTTTGAAAGCTGATGCTTTCCCCTTCCTTCCTTCCTTCCTTCCTTTCTCTCCCTGAGCCTAAAAGGATTTAAAGAAGCATCTGATGAGACTAATTTGCCAAGAGTTCTTTCATTTGCTTCTTACTCTCCTCTTGAATCATGTTTTTTTAATTCAAGAATTTTATAACCTTGTTGATGGCTTTTTCTAAAAGAAAAGCTGTTATTTTTAGGTGTCGCTCTACATTCCCTAGCTTTCTTCTTTAAGGCTTGTTTTATTGGTAGAGGTGAAATAGTTTCTTTTTAAGGATTAATTACTGGAAGCAGTTTTTTATATAATGCTAAGCACCTTAGAATTGTTCCTCTTGTTGTTTTGGTTTGTTTTAAAGCACTGTACTACCCAATTCCTCAACAGGCAAATGGTAGGTATTTATTACTTTTCTAATTTGAGGCCTCTCTCATATCAGAGATTATTACCATACCAGATGCTCTCTGTTAGGGTAAGCATATATGTACTTTTGATACATTTCCTCATCCTGTTTTTTTTCTAAAATAGTTATTATTGAAGGATAAAACAAACAGGAAAACATCAGAGAGGGAACGCTGGGTAAAAAATGGGTTAATACTGTGAGGGCCTGGGTGTAAATGTGTTAAGTTTAAGAAAAAAAAAATGAATTGAAATTAGGGAGGAAAAGGATTTTCTAAAAGGGCCATGAAATAATTAATTGTTTTGTAGGAGAGGGCCTTTCCATGTAGGCAGAGAATTTTTTCTTCACTTCTTTCTGAAGAGACAGTCAAATAGAGAATCTCATCTCTTAATTAGAAAGAAAAATACTCATCAAACACATCTCATCACTAGAGAGCTAATGATCCACAGCTGTTAGTCTGAAAGGGCAGGCTTTTTTCCTGAACAGTAGGAAGTGTTAATCATTTTGGATGAGATTTCTTTTTAAAATATACTGTAGTTTGCAAAAGAATAGGATATTCAATATTCCAACTTAAATGATTTTTTTGAAGTGTGCTCCCCCAGGGGAACTGTCATGTGTTGCGCTGAATGATCATTGAATGCAGGCATCTTCCAGTGCACTTCAATGAGAGCATCAATTGATAGGATGATGTGAATGGCCCTGTCCTGCCTGGGACTCTCAAGACCCCAGGCTCAAAGAAAGAAAAATCCTGCATGTCTTACATCTCCTAAGAAATGGTCTTGCTCTAAAATCTTAGTATTTTGAATCATTCCCTCTACTTTATATAATTTGCCTTGTTTAAATATGAGCAAAAAGCCTTAGCCCACCTTCACTTCGCTTCTTAGTAAAAAGGGTTTTTGTTTGTTTGTTTAATCTTCATGTGAAAAAGGAAGGCTTTTTTTAATCTGAAAAAATGTAATTGGCTCATTCATTTTTCTAATCTCTGGCTTTATGGTCACCTTGCTAACCTCTTCTAAACATTTTGGATAGAAGAAGACCCCATTTAACAAAAAGCTTGTGAACAGCCAACTCTTGATTATTCAGAACCATGCAAGATAGTGAGAAAGGGGAAGAATGAAATTGGCTCCCCAAACCTCATTTGACCATTAGTTTTTGACCTCTCTGCTGTGTGAAACCTTTAACCAGAACACCTAAGAAGTGGTGTTCCATTTCTTTGCACTAATACAAAAGTAGGTATCCCAGAGTAAGAGTAAGGAAAGAAATAAACATACAGGAAGTCTACAAATTAAATGATCAGTCAATAAATAATTGATAACTGTAGCCCATCAATATTCAATAAAATTCTTTACCTTAGAGGCGATGGAGCATTGGTGGAAAAGCAGCACACTGGATTGAGAGTCAGAAGACCTGGCTCTGCCTCTCAGTAGCAGGTGTCCCTAGACAATTCTCAAATTTGAGCCTCAGTTTACCTATTTGCAAAATAACACAGTATCTTCTGCCTTCTCTGCCTACCTTTCAGGACTTTTTCCCTAAAGTTCTTTTTTGTAATGTGATACAAGACACGAATGATAATAAATTATATTATTTACCTTTCCATAAGTTATGGATTTAAAAAGAAACATTCTGAATATTTATGATTAAAATTTAGGTTACTTTTAAAGTCTGGCCCAAATTAAAAATAAACAAACAAAAAGAAAGCCTAGCCCAAATAGACACCAAGTAATTGCATTCTGTAATGTTGATGCTAATATCATAGGCAAGACAACATTGATTTAGATGAAAGGTATATGGATTTAAAAGTGAAAAAAATTAGGGACAGGAATTAACATTCACAAAACTGCTAGTTGAGAACAAGATTCTTTTATATCAAGGGGCATGAGATTGTTAAAAATGTTAACATTTAAAAGCCTGATTGTTTTGAGTTTAGATTTCACACAATCTGCAATGTATGCTAGTGTCATTTACTAGAAATAATGAATTTATGTAAAGACTTGGATTTTTCTTGTTTCAACTATTAGCAAAAATTTTAACTGCAAGCCCTCTGTTTAACACTTAAGATTTCCTTCCAGCAAATGCCTTTCAAACACAAATCCCTCTAAGAAACACTCCCCATCTGCTATAACTTCTCAAAGAGGAATTATTATTTTGGCCATTCTTGGAGGATTAGTCTATAAAGTCTTTGAATTTTGCAGAAACAATTTAAATAGGAAAAGCATTGAGTTGAAAACACTTGTACTTAATGAGTACTTTGTGATAAAGTGTTTTCTCATACTTTACATGAGTTGTTCCCCACAGCCAACCTGTGAAATAGGCAGGTGTTACCATCTCCATTTTATAAATAATGGAATAAAATAGAAGAGAAAAACTGATTTGCTCAAGGTCCTGTGGTCAAATAGCAGAAATGGAACTAAAACCACTTCTTCAGTCTTCTAGTCCATACCATATTTATCATACACCATTGTCTCCTTGGAAAAAAGGATGTGTATCAGTTAGCTTTTGCTATATAACAAACCACTTCATAATTAGTAGCTTAAAACAACTACCATTTATTTAGTGATGATTTATGAGTGAGCAATTTGGACCAGGTTCAGTTTGGTTTTTGGAAGTAGGGGTCAGGATAGATGCTAGGACTTTTATGGTTTGTATTCATATTCTGTGAATGTGTCAGAGATTTTTTTTTTTTTTAATCATTCCTTGATTTCTTTTTCCATCCCATTTTGGCCTGTTATGATATCTGACTTTTTTCTCTCCAATTTAGGAATAAATGGAGTCAGGACCAAGGATAGATCCTGTATGGTCTTGGCTTTCCTGAGGTTTCCCAGCCATTTTTCTTGTACTGCCCTAGTAGGACACTGAGGACCTGGTCTTGAGTGTTACCTTGGCTTTCTGTAGGAAAAGAGGAGAGGATCAATCTCGGTGCAGATAGGCCCCAGGGAGACGAAGCTTGAGTGTGGAAACAAGAAGCTAAAAGGCACTTTTCCTCCCTTGAGGCCTCTGTTAATTAGAGGATGCTCTCCAGCTAACAAGTATTATAATGATCACTAATATCATAGTGACTGGTTGCTTTTTTTTTCTTAGTGATTCCTAGTAATCTGAATCCAGAAACCATGTCGTATCCTAATTTTGAGCACTATTACATAGCACATAGGAAATATTCAATAAGTACCTTTTATTGTTAATCTGTATTTATGTTCTTTTTGTCTTTGACCTTTTGAAATCTCCAGTTAGATACTGAGAAAGAAAAAAAGAATGCTTTTGTATGTAGAGTTTATTCAGAGCTCCCTTGTTATTTTTTAACAAAAAGATACTGTCAACAGCAGATGATTTACCTAATCATCCAACTATTAGATTCTTAACGCAAAATAGAGAAGATTATTTTTCTACTGCCAAGATCCATAAAACTAATGAAATTCTACTTTATTTTTTTTCTCTTCTATATCTTTCCCCATCCTATGTTCTGGTGCCCATGTTGGTAGGGCATGTAAATACCATAGGTATTAATTAGGCATGTACAGTTCTGAGTACTGTATTTTTTTAAATGTTTATTTAATTTTGAGGGAGAGAGAGCACAAGCAGGGGAGGGGCAGAGAGAGAGGGAGACAGAGGATCTGAAGCTGGCTCCATGCTGTCAGCAGAGAGCCTGATGTGGGCCTTGAATTCGCAAATTGTGAGATCATGACCTGGACCAAAGTCAGACATTTAACCCACTGAGCCACCCAGGCACCCCCTGAGTGCTGTATTTTAAGAAAGCTTTTGCTGTATGGATTTGGATGTGGTGAGAGGACTATGCCCACAATGGAGATGTGCCCAGTGAACCATACCTTGTGACTGGTGCTTTAAGTAACTAGTAACGTTGAATCTAGGGAAGAAAAAGGTATGATACGTGTCTTGATTACTTAGTTATCATCTAGAAAGCTTATTCTATGCAATACCTGTCCTCCAGCTAACACTGAGACATAGGCGTCCCAAGTAACATTATTCTGGGTGACCTATCAGAACTCTAACACCAGTGAGTGGACATTACAAGATGGAATATATGCGTTTAATAGATTTAAAATAATTAGAGTTGGTGCTGTTAACTGTGGAATCATCTGAGTCCCATCCCTGAGGCCAAAACACACCAAGTCAAGTTTATGACTGCATAGCCAGAATGGATAGAGAATCTTTATGTGCCTCAGAGAGAAACTAGTTAGTGGCATCCTAGGTTATAATTCTTTTTTCTTTTAATTATTTGTAACGTTTATTTTTGAAAGAGAAAGAGTACAAGTGGGGGAGAGGCAGAGACAGAGAGAGAGACACAGAATCTGAAGCAGGCTCCAGGCTCTGAGCTGTCAGCACAGAGCCCCACGTGGAGCTCAAACCCACCAACTGTGAGATCATATCCTGAGCCAAAGTCGGATGCTTAACGGACTGACCCACCCAGGTGCCCCCCAGGTTGTAATTCTGAATACGTTTTCATGAAGTTACTTGATGCTATGTAGTGGCTGTATACTACTTTTACTAAACAATAATTAGGTAGACTTCTGTTAAAAGACTTGGGAACCTAATGCCCATTTATTCATATATTCAGCAAATATATATTTATTGAACACCTACTGTGCCCAAGCACTGTTCTATGCTCTGGGGATAGAACGGTGAATAAAAAGAAAAAGTCCTTATCCTTAAAGAGCATATTTTCTGGTAACAGCCTAAATTTTACTAATAAATGTGTAAATAATTAATATGGATCCCAGCCAAAAATTATTTTCCCTTTTACATGTGTTCATGTCTATCAAATTTGCCTTAATTCATTTCCTGAATAAAGAATTATCTTTTAAAAACATATTTTAATAGAATAATCAAAACCATCAATTATAATTTGTATCATCTTTACATATATTGCATAAGTTTCAAAACTTAAATAGAAATATTTGCTTTTTCTGGAGATCCTTCTACTTCTCTCATGAAAGAAAAGATAAGGCTTATGTCTCATGCATTGATATATTTGAGATTTTTCTTATTCATGAACTTGAATCTATAGTTACCATGTAATTCTGTCTAAAATTCATTTCTTGGGTTACTAAATCATTATTTTTTGGTGTGGGTTATAAATATGCAATTATTTAGTAAAATATATAATTTTCAGGATTTAATGTCACATAAAAAATAGATGGCACAATGTCATGAAGTCATTTTAAATATTAGGAAAGGGATGTTAAAGGTTATAAGGTCTATAGTCCTGTGTTTAGAAATGAAAACACTTTGGGGCACCTGGGTGGCTCAGTCTATTAAGCATCCGACTCTTGATTTCTGCTCAGATCATGATCGCAAGGTTTGTGGGATTCAGCCCCATGAGTCTTTGCTGACAGTGCAGAGACTACTTGAGATTCTCTCTCCCTCTCTCTCTACCCCTCCCCCACTCGTTCTCTCTCTCTTTCTCAAAATAAATAAATAAACATTAAAAACAGGGTGTTCTCTACCACTCCACACAAGTTCATTTTCTCTGCCATCTTAATAAGCTGTATGCTTGGCTGAGGTTTATTGAGAAGGCTGCAAATGGTCCATGCTGCCATGCCTGACAGGAATGTTCTTAGGGCATTGCTCCTAACCCTTCTGGCCTGTCGAATGCAAGATGTCTGTATTACCCCAACCAGCTGGCTCAAATCTCCACTTATACCATGGTTCCACTAAACCTTAGCAGGAGGATGACTTTCCACTTCTCAGTAACAGAATAAGTACTACCTGAGGACTTTAGTTGACCATAGTTGACTTTCTGAGTTTCAGAAGGTATTGCTAAACATTTACACAATAATACAAACGGGTTTGAGAGCTTATTGGGTACCAAGCAGTGTGTTAACTTCTTACCACGTCTCAACTGTGTAATTGTCACAGCCTCTCGGGTGAATACTCTTATCACCTCCATTTTACAGGGGCAAAACCTGAAAGGAGGATGCATGTGGTGCCAAAAGTTATGGGACTAGTCAGCATTAGGAATAGAATCCAGCTCTTCACTCCCTTCACTAAATCATCTGACTTAATGTTGCCTTATTTGGTAGCCAGAGCCACAGACCCAGAGAATTCAGATGATCTCTTCAGGATTACAAGACTTGGGGGGTGGGGAGTGGTGGGGTGGGTAGGGCGAGTCACACTTGGTACACAGTGCTGGTTATTTTGCACTTCTTGGTAGCAGTGCTTTCATTCATAATGTGAGATCTTTGCTCTCGGGTGCGGACTTGGTATTTTCATCTGCCTATGAAGCGTGTTGCATTGTGAGACTTTTTTTAAAAGTCCATGATATTAAATAGTGATTCATTATTTATCATCAAGGCAGATAGAGGCTGTATCTGACAATGTAGTGAAGCTCGTTGGGCAGCCTTTTTTTTTTAACTGTATTTTGTCCAACCTAACAATAATTTCACTAGGGGAGAAAAATTAAAATCGCCTCATTGACAGTGTAATGATAACAGTTTTCCTTCATAGAAATTAAAGTAAAAATCTTAACAGTAAGTTTCCAGGGGTCAGTTGTGCTTTTAGAAAAATGCCTAACAAGTTCTCAAGTCTTTGTTTTCAGGATACATCTTTCCATTCTGAAGCATTTAGTTTTATGGTTTTAAAGTGGAATATGGATAAGAGAGTCCATTTAATGAAAGTCTGAGTTGACTCATCTTTTTTTCTCTCCTTCTCCTCCAGCTCTTCCTCTTTGTTGTCTGGAACTTTGAGCTCTACATGATACCACTGGTTTTGTTGTTACTATTGACATGGAACTACTTCTTGATAATATCAGGGAAAGATAACAGGCAACGTGATACAGTAAGTTTCTACTTTCTTATTCGTATGTGTTTTTGTTCTTATTCCGAGTCGCTCTGACAAGGTCAACATCGATTCATTTTTACAAACTAGAAATTCTGTTTATAAATACTCACGTTTGGATGAGAGTTTTAATCAGTTCAAAACTAACAATTCTTTGGTCCTAACAGAATAAAAAGTATCACCTATTTCTAACATGACTTGTCTTGGTAGGAACTAAAATCAAGAGCCCACCAAAGAATGAGCTATGATTTTTAATTATAAATGGATTATTTCAAACGAGTATTTCTTTTGCTCTCCTTATTTGTTTTTATGTCTTAATCTCGAATTTAGACATAATATCATGAAATTATTTATGATCAGACCGAACGAATGTATTTTATTTAAGACATTTCTCTGTAGTCTGTCATTGGAAGGAAGGAATGATTGATGGTTGTTGGCCTGGAAAAGTGCATAAAGTACCTTAATTCAATGAACATTCACTGAACAACAGCAAATATCTTTCTTTGTGTCAGGGTTGTATTAGAATTACCAGCTGGAGGATAAAGAGCTTTCTTTTAACCTAGGAAAAATTATACTGAACCCACCTGCCCTCTCTGGCATTTTCGAAAGTTTTTAGAGTCTGTGAGACAGCCTTCTCTCTCAAAAAGAGTTCTAGACTGAGAAGCAAAAGCTAGCCCCACATTATTATCATATCTGTTCTGCCAACTTTCATTCCCCTTAGATTATCTCAGTCACTATACCCTTAGCGAACATACAACTTCAAAAAGCTTTCCTATATGTAAATGAATGGAGGGAGGGGTCTTCTCCAAATAGGACATTTGCGATCTGATAACTTTATAGATAGTTACTGAGAAGACTTTAAAGGTTTTTCAAATGTGGGAATCTATTTGGTAGCTGTTTGTCTTCATCAGATTACATAGATTTTTTTTTTTCCGCCATTAAGAATCTACATTTGATTTCCAGTCAGGAGTTGCTGCCATCTACCATGTCCATAAGGGTACAGGAACCAAAGTTGTTTGATCATCAGTTGAGTAACATTATGTCATACTTTATTATAATAGCATCATCACAGTTGCAAAAACATACCTGTGACCTAAAACAATTTCCCTTTTAAACAATTCAAGCAAAACACACTTTAAATGGTAACAGGGAGAACCAATTTCTTCAGGATAATTTTCTTTATCATCAAAGTAAAAGAAACATCCTGATGCATAGCCATCTACTACATGGCAAAGTTGCCAACAAAACACCATGTTTATTTTCCTGTTTAATTTGTATATATTTCTGTTTCTCTCACATGACTGTATGTTTGAGGGAGGGGACTCTGTTCATCTTTGTACTTGCCACTTTCTCTGGCAAGTGTTTTGCAAGCTTGAAGTGTTGAAAACATTTTTTGTAAGGTTTAGCAAACCAAACATGAGATTGTTAACAGAGATTTTAATGGTTAGGCAGTATTAACAGATGAGAAGTTATTATTAGCAAGGATTTTATGGAGATATATATATATATATATATATATATATATATATATATATTTAAATTTCACACTGAGAGACAAGCCCCAAATGCCATAAGCATTGGTGTCATGGGGACTAATAGGTGCTTTTATCAATTAATCCAGGATGTTTTCTTTAAGAAATGAGACTCACTCAGACAATTGCTTTTTTGCTGCGTTTATTTCGGGGAGATTGTCGAGAGAGAAGAATATCTATTTTTCATTCAGTTGCCTTGAGACAAATTTGCAAATAAGATTATTTGCAAATAGGAAAAAGTGGTAATTTAATTCCAGCTTCTTAATCCTATGAGGGGGCTTATCTTCAATATTTAGTCATTGGTTTGAGTATTCTTAGTGAAAAATTCTGTAACTGTAGAGTTTGCTTGTTATCTTCTCCAGAATACACCTGCCTTGTCTGGAAAGGTCCACTTTTACAGGGGAAATAGTAGTCTATCATGTATCCTCTTGGGTTTACAATTCTCTAGGAATTTTTATGACTACTGAAAAGTTACTACTATGTAAATTTCTCTACTGCCCTTTTCCCCCCAAAATATAATTCCAATATTGTATTTACCAAATCTTTTGTTTTAGACATATCTCTAAGGGAGTTCCCCTTTAGCCACAAACATTTTATTCCTTCAAGTTTCATGAAATGCCAGCTACGCTCCATAACTCTCAGTAACTGCTTTTTATTTGCCCACACTATCCACATATTCTTGTCTTCCTAGATGCCAGAGCAGCAATCACAACATTTCATTCAGTTTTTTACTCAGTGGCTCCATCGAGACTTTATGTAATTTTTAAATCCAATCTGTCTAATTATGTATCTTCTGTCATACCTAACTGTGCATTTGTACTGGTTGCTCCTTTTGAAAACAAACCTGGATTACACCTTGCAGCTTACAGTTTATGCACGTATGCACGCATACACACACACACACACACACACACACACACACACTTCTGTACATATACATATACGTTCATACACACATACATACACATATATGTAAATCAAGGGAAAGTGTTTGTAGGGGCTGCCGTGCTCTGCCTAACTGACTCTACTGCATAGTGCATAGCACTGGAGGAAGGTATTTTGCCCTGAGTCCTTATTAACCACACCACTGTGTGATTCTAGAAACCTTTCTGTTTTGAGAGAGAGACAGAGACAGAGACAGAGACAGAGAGAGGAGGAAGAACGAGGGTGGGTGGGCTGGCAAATTTTCTGTCATTAAAAAGAAAAACATCATTTGTACATTCAGCTGAGAAAATTCAATCAGGATGAAAATTATAAAAGAAAAACAAATCAAACTGACCTTGAGCTTTGTATGCAAGAGAAAAACCAAAGTATCATTTCCATGATATAAGAAGTTGAAAAAAAAAGAAAAGAAATACTGTGAGAGATGAAAAGTGCATCAGTGGGTAAAAATTCTGTCTTCACCATATGGGTTGATAGTTGAGATTAATACCAAAATAGGAAAGGATTTCTTTGTGTGTTTATTGTTTATTAAGGAGACCATTTCCTTTCTTGGATGCTTAAAATTGTAGGAGCTAAAACCCCCTATCTTTTCTCTACCGTGGTGCCTGTTCTAGTTTAATGAGAAAAATGAGATGTAATCCTTGCCAAGTAAGTTTTGTTGCATTTAATGAGCTGAATCCTTTGAGAACAGGGTAAGGAAACAGCCGTTCCTGAGGCTAATGCTGTAGGCTCAGAGGTGCATATGAGAAAGAGGCGTGGTTAGAAGTGGTATTTCACCTCTGCTGGTTCCCAATTGGATTTGTTAAAAATAAGCAGTCCTACATCTGAGTCTACCTACACTCAGACCATGACATTAAAATTTCTGGCATGAGAATTGTTAGGCTTTTCCAGAAAAAAAAAAAAAAAAACCTGTTGAATAAATACATGCTTCATTCAGATATGTCTCGGCAATGAAGGGGATATAAAGACAGGAATGTCATACTTGTCTTGGTTTGAGCTGTCACTCCAAACCCTGAGGAAAATTCCCTCCTGCAGCGCCCATTAGGCTTGTCCCAACTACCCACATTATAGTTACTGTAGACCGAAATTTTTAAGTTAAAGAGTAGATGCCAGGACGTTGCCTTTACTTGGGGCTTAAACACTACTGCATGCTCATTACGCCCTGGGCACCATGTTAGGCACATTCTTTCCTCATGTCCTTCATCTCGCCCCCAGGAGAGAAAAGCTGATTATATCTGCCTAGCCAGTGGGTTGGGTCATCCTAAGTGCCAGCTGGTGGTCTCTTCCTCTGTGGTAAGCAAGGGAACATTCTCATGTGGAATAAGCATGGCCATAAGAGCCCTTCCTTGAGAGAAGGGAATCAAGTCTCAGAGAAGGAAAGACCTGGGTTGGTCAAGCAAATCAGCGGTCTCTTGCACCTTGTGAGGCATAGGTTTCATTATTAGTACTTTACATACAGAGAAACCAGCCAGCTTACCCAAAAGGACACAGAACAGGCATACAGTTGGAAAGTAGCAGAATGGGTTTTAGAGTCTGTCAATCTGTCTGAAGTTTTTACCTCTAACCACCAGTCAAGTGCATTACTCTTGAGACTGTATTTTGATACATCTCATGTCTCCCTGGATACCTTTAGAGCAAGTTTCTCCCTTGAGCTTTAAAAAAGCCAGTAGCAGGGCACCTGAGTGGCTCAGTTGATTGAGCATCCAACTCTTGATTTCTGCTCAGGTCATGATCTCACAGTTCATGAGTTCGAGCCCTGCATTGGACTCTGTGCTGACAGCACAGAGCCTGCTTGGGATTCTCTCTCTTTTCTTCTCTCTTTGCCTCCCCCCTGCTCATGGTGTCTGTCTGTCTCTCTCTCTCTCTCTCTCTCTCTCTCTCTCTCTCTCTCTCAAATTAATAAACATTAAAAAACAGTAGAAAAGCCAGCAGTATGAATTCCACCTTCAAGCATGCAGATTGATGGAAAACCTTCATTTTCCCCACTTCGCCTCCATATCCTCCTTCTCTTCAGGGAAATGGAACAGTTATTTATTAAGCAACTTCTATGTATCAGGTATCCTGCTAAGCCTTTTTATACACACTATCTCTTTTAATTCTTTATAATAACTTTATCAAGTAAATTACTCTAAATGGTTTTATCATCATTTTACAAATAAGGAAATTCAAAATCTAAGAAGATAAATAATGAACTCCATAGAGTAAGTGAGATAGGAACCTAGAGTGTACCCTGTTCTAAAGTCCCAGGCTATTTCCATGGTATATTCTTGGGCATGCCCTTCCCAAGGGCTTACTTTCTAAGTGTTCAGAGCCTTATATGGAATCAAGTATCCCCCCGAATCCTTCTTATGAGGTTCCCCGTGACCTCTCAAAAATTGGTGTTGGTCCCTGTTTGATCCCAGGTGACCCCACTGATTTCAAAATTGTTCATGACCTGTAGGACCACCTTCAATCCACCCAGGTGAACATGGATGGGAAGAGTAAACCAGAGATGAGAATTAGTGATTAAAAGACTTTTAATGTTCTTGATATACAAAAATTCTTCAAGAGGTGTTTTTTAATTATACTTTAAAAGAACATTCATTTGTACTGTCATGATACTCCTCCCACATAGCAATCTCAGTTGCCTAATCAATGGAGGCATTAAAAGACTAAAGAGTAGGGTAAATCAATGAAATCATTCTCTGATTCATGATGTGACTGTGACACAAATTGAGCCAAATTCTGCCTTGCTAAAATACTTTAGTAAATGCTGAAATGTTTTGTTAGCTTCCTTAAATGGCAAAGCCCTCAATTCTGCTTTTCCCCTTTAGAATCATACTATTATTTCTTGTTGGATCTGTTCCCATTAAACCCAGAGCACTTATTTATAGAAATAAAGCTTATGGAGAGAGAATTGTCTTTGTTGCTAGAAATGCCGGTGGTTGGACGACTTGGGATGGTCCACCAAATACAAGCCAACAAAGAAACATTTGCTTATTTGACCTGAATTCCTGTAAACCAAATACATTTGTCCTTTTCTCAGCCAGCTGCAAAGAAGTCCATGGTGTAATATTTGAATAAGTAGAGTATTGAACAAGTGAGATATTCCTAACAGAATCTAAAGAGGCTGGCCAAAGCAGGCTGAGAAGAGAGGACTCCATAAGCAAAGCACTTTGAATGTACAGTTAGACCTTCTCTGCTTCAGTACTTTATCATTCACAGAAAGTAGCATAGACCACAAGCCTCCTCTGTTTGCATCTCAGTACCAAAAAAGACCACATACTTGCTCTTAACAGAAGCAGCACTGAGTCATACAGCCTGTAAACACATCTAAAAATGGATGATCAGTTTTTTCTTCTTCCTGCTTATTTCAACAGCAATTTTCTCAATTTTTTCAGAAGGTCACCAGCTTGCAAAAATCTGAGAAGGACCATGAAAAGAACCAGACCTTTAGTTTCCCAACACAGTCACTAACATTAAAAAAAAAAAAGTAGAAACCAAACAGCCAATCAGATGTCAGTAGAAAAGTTTATCCCCTATGACTGCCCTCAAAGCTGTTCATCAACTGCTTAGCTGTGCCAGATAATCAGTCACCGGACAGATTGGTGTCCCCAGACACCAGTGATCATCAATGATCGTCACCTCATCAGGCTCTGGACACTGACCAATAGATTTCTACAATTTTTCCACACTGCTCAAATGCCCCCCACCTCACCACCATGCTCTTATCCCCTCAGTCTCAGTAGATGCCAAGGCCTGTACCCCGCAGATTTCTCTCAAACTCTAGCCCCTAAAGCTCTCTGAATTCACCCCCAATTTAAGGTTGCCATATTCAGCCAGTAGATATACAGATGCCCAGTTAAATTGAAATTTGAGATAAACAGAGATATTTATCCTAAAATAGTATTCATTATTTATCTGAAATTCCGATGTAACTAGATGTTCTGTGTTTATCTGGCAGCTTTATCCCAACTACACCTTGAATTCTTACCTCAAGACCTTTAGGAAGATGAGCCCTTCTGAGACAAACTTCTGATTTTCGGGCCGCTTTGGTCTTTCTCCAACATCTTCAAGCATGTTGTGGAAGATCCCCTCACAGGCAGACCCCATTCAACCATACCTTCAGTTCTGTCTCCCCCGAATTCCAGCAGAATTGTTTGTTTGTATGTTTTTTTTTTTGTTTTTGTTTCCAAATGCAGAATGTTTATTGAACAAAGGGTGAGGGTACTGGGTGGAAGAGGGAGTTACAAACATGAACCAGGCAGTGCCCCTGCTCTTTTGTCATTTCTTTTACCCACAAAACCATGTTTCACCACTTGGGAGCGCAGGAAACCAAGGTTTTGCTGCTTGCAAAGGCTCCCACGTTGAGGCTGGACCAGAACATGGTTCTAACTGGCTCCCAGGCCAGGATTCTGTTGTTCTCTACTTGCATTCCACAGGCGCCCATTCAGCAGGCCCCTAGAGGGCAGCAACTTTGTCCGTGTAGCATAGTAAGAAGCAGGGGGAAGGAAAGAATGATGCCTTTCTCATCATGTAGATGGGTACCTGGGTTACCCAGGGGAAGCAGGTAACCTCTGCAAAGCCAGTAAATTTGTGTGAGACAAACATGGTGGTCCAGGGAGGAGCAGAGCAGGCCAGATCTCGAACTTTGTGGAAGCACATGTGCTGCGCCAGGCTCAAGTTGTCCTGGAAGCCACACATGCTTCTGGGGGACGTACGTGTAGCCAGCCACCCCTGGCACAGTTTGTGGTGTGATTACGTGACAGGTGGCTGGAGCTCTTGAAGTGCTGGCCAAAGGAGCCACATGTGAAGGGCTTGAGGTCCAAGTGTGCTACATGGTGGTGCTGCAGCCAACCACTGAAGCCGGGTCTCCCCAGCGCCTTATTCTGGGTCTGCCTCAGAGGCTCCTCCTCGAGCTGCACCAGGAACTTGGAGGGACCTTCTTGGAGTTGACCAGCAGGCAGCAGCTGGTCGAGGCCTTGTGCGCTCACCAGGGGACAGGGAGGGGGTAGGTAGAGAAGGCAAGGGAGGAGAGGAAGGGGGGCGGGGAGGAGGAGGAGAAGGAGTAGCAGCATACTGCTCCTGTTGCTGCTTCCCACCTTGGGGAAAAAGGAAGCTTTGAGGGGTGGTGGATGCAGGAGACCAGGACTGAGCATGGCCAGGATAGCAGCTGCATTGGAAGCAGTGATGTCTGGAGCAGAGTGTATTTGTGGTTTCCCAAATAGTGATACATTCTCTCTATGCGTTCTACTCTTTCCTTAAAAATAATATATTCATGGCATTGGCATGTCATTTACAAAAATTGGATCACCTTACATGCACAGTTAGTACACTTACTTTTACATTTACTTTTTAAATATTTATTTTGAGAGAGAGGGAGAAAGAAAGAGAGAGTGAGTGCATACAAACAAGGGAGGGGCAGAGAGGAGGAAGAGAATCCTAAGCATACTTGGCGTTTTCAACACAGAGTCCAAAGAAGGGCTCGAACCCATGAAGCCATGAGACCATGACCCAAGATCATGACCCCAGCCAAAATCAAGTTGGACGCTTAATGGACTGAACCACCCAGGTGCCCCATTACATCTACTTTTTATATCAGCAGCATATCCAGAGGATCCTTTAAATCAGTGGAAAACCCCATGATTATTATTAGCTACATAATTTTCACCATATGAATAATTTTTTCTTAAACACTCCTTTTAGAAGTATTTCAGATATTTCTTCCATCTCAATTAATGCTGTAAATAAAATTCTAACCAAATCTTTGGTCAGGTCTCTGGTAATGCCCTTTAGGACTATCGTCATAGGAGAATTTCTGGGTCAAAGTCTGTGTACATTTTAATTATTTTGGCAGTTAATACTATTTTGCCACCCAGTAAGATTTTAATATTTCATGTATATGTTCCTGGGTAACCACCTCACATCTTTATCATTTTCTCTACTAAATCATCCCTGACTTTCTCACTCTCTCACCCTACCACCAGCATGCCCCTACCAAGTCATACCAAGAAGATAAGTGAACTGACCCCTCTGAGATCCCATACCTGTCTCACTATATTGTAATAGTCACCTCACTGTGGGTGTTTATCACCAGGTCGAAATTGTTCTCATTGTAACTTACGTTTTTGTATCTACTCCCAGAACAGAGCAAGATGTCTCAGACACAGAAGTGTAGCAGTTCTCAAAAAATATTTGATGAATGTATAAATATTTTAGTCTAATCTTTCTTTCTGGGTCAAAAATTGTCTAATATTTTTGATTTAAGGAAATTATTTAATGTTTATTTACTTAAAAAAATTTTAGCATTTATATATTTTTGAGAAACAGAGAAAGAGCATGAATGGGGAACGAGCAGAGAGAGAGGGAGACACAGAATCTGAAGTAGGCTCCAGGCTCTGAGCTGTCAGCACAGAACCTAACGCCGGGCTCAAACCCATGAACTGTGAGATAATGACCTGAGTCAAAGTTGGACGCTTAACCAACTGAGCCATCAAAGCACCCCTTTTAATGTTTATTTATTGTTGAGAGAGAGACAGACAGACAGACAGAATACAAGCAGGAGAGGGACAGAGAGAGAGGGAAACACAGAATCTGAAACAGGCTCCAGACTCTGAGCTGTCAACACAGAGCCCAACGCCAGGCTCAAACCCACAAACCACGAGATGATGACCTCAGCCGAAGCCAGACGCTCAACTGACTGAGCCACCTAGGCATCCCAAAAATTGTCTAATTTTTATGCAGGACTATTTCCATTCAACAAAAGTTTATTAAACATCTACAGGCGTGTCACTAGCTGTTGTTCAAAGATGATTAAGAGAGGGTCCCTTCCCAGGACAGTTTGTGGTCTAATGAGAGAAACAAACAACTAAGTCAAGTACATGAATATAATAGATGCAATAATAGGGGTGTGTATATGATTTGCAGGGTGTGCAACCAAAAGGGGTTTAGATCACCCCAGATGTATGTGCATGTGCTGCATATGTAAAGAAAAGGGGTCTGTTCATCTGTGACCACAGTTCTTATTCCACCCTTCAGTCTGTCCCTTTCACTAACTCCATGTTTGCCTTTAATACTTCTTCAGTATATTGGCTGTCTTTCTACTCTATTCTCAGACTGTAGCAAAACTTCAAATTGGAAAGATAAAATTATAGAACGGTAGAAGATGAGTGTTACCTGTACGTGACATCTCAGTTCATACAGAGAAAGATGTAAAGGAAAACATTTCTATTTTTAAAAGTCAATTTACTAAAGATTCTCCTCACTGGAAGGCATACTTGTTGATTTGGATCTGTTAAGACTCAGAAGAAAGGTAGAATTAAAGTTAGCGGTAGCTGCCATAGAGGATGCTTGTAGTTACTCTCGTATCTTGCCTGAATCCTTCCCACCTTGTTCAGATTCTCCAAAGACGCATGTGAGAGATAAAGAGGGGAGCTTCATTCTTCTAGAGGATTCTTCCCTGAAAGATAGCTCCTTTTCCACCAAATGAATTGTCTTGGCAACCTTGAAATAAACCTGAGTATCTTGCCCCCATAAATAATGGATTTTCTCTTACTTGGGCCCCAAATCACCCCTGGTGTCTCAGAAACTCCTTGAAAAGCCAACTTTCTAAACTCCCTTCAAAGCCTCCCGTAGATCCAAAGAACTCATTACCTAGGTGATTCTCCAAAGTGTCCAACCCAGGCGTTTACCTGTATGTCAACCAAATGTTTTTATTACCTTTGTTCTTCCAAAAGGTCTTCCCCCACAGTTTTGTCATTTCTCTAATTGAAGAGGGAGCTGAAGGAAAGAAGAAAAAAGGATACTCACAGTTTGGGTCTCAGTTCCCAGGGTGGATATGTTATTCTCCCTCTCCCTCTTTTTAGTGGTAGCCTGTTTGTTGTTTGTGAATGATTTTGCCATCTCCTTGTAGCTAGCCAAAACTCCTTGGAACATTATGGTGAGGGAGGTAGGATATACAGTCAACAGAAGCACTTTGTAGTGTAGCTGACTCATGACCCCTTGACTAGTTTGCATTGCTAGTCCTGATCATTATACCCTTTGTAGTGGGTGGTGTCGGCACAGGGTTTCCTGTGATATTTGTGGAGATTTATTGTCCTGGTTCGGAAAGGTGACAAGAAAGTGCAAGACTTCAATTAACAAACTAAAAGTAGAAACCAAATGGTATGTCTTTATCTGCTTGTGGAAAATGTTTGTAAATCAGAACTATTATAGGGGTCCAATAATTCTGAGCGTTTTATATTCATAATTTTTTTAGTGTTATATGATACACATTTATCAAGGGCATGCAGACTTAAAGCCTTTCCACCATCTTGTACATAGAACTGTAATGGTACATGTAGGTAACCAAACGAAAATATCCCTTCAAGGGCATTTTCCGTCATTGTTACTGAATTTATTTCATCATGCAAGAAAAAATAACTATCGTACCATGCCATTTGTTTTTTTAAATAGCCAAATATTTTGGTAGCATGCTTAAATGGAAGAAAGTCAGTTCATCTAAACGAATTTCCAACTGAGCGACACTCCCACAGGCAGCATCAAAAACATCTTAAAAATGAGTGTCGCCACTACTCATTTCCAGGTGGTTGAGGTTAAAAGACCAAATTTTGAAATTAGGAAGACATGGATTTAGCTCAAGACCTTCCCCCTTGTTGGCTGTACAAATTTACTCATTCCCATGAGCTGCAGCTTCCTCATCAGCAAGAGGGATAGTACCCACCTTGTTGAGGTCTTGTGAGGATTGAAGAGACAACCTACTGTCTTATACTGAGGACCCAATAAATGACAACTAGGCACCTGACCATGTGGAAAACAGGACAAACCAGGGTGACTATAATGAGGGTTTAAACATTGTATGTCACTTCTTCTCTTGAAGAGTTCCCTTGTAAATGCTCTTGAAGAGGATGGTTTTCTATGACCATCAGTCTTGGTTTTAGGCTTATAGACAAAGACAGCACTGTCACAGAAAGACTTCCTGTGTCTATAACCCCCCTGCTATGTGTATGGAAGTCCCACAAATATAAAAACTGTACTTTGTATCAGAAAACAAAAAGCAGATGAAGAAATTTGACCCATCCTCTACAGATGAAAGCTTCTTCGTCACTGGTTTTACAGAAATACCATAAATAAATGCCGTTTTCCAGATCATATCAATAGATATTTGAAAGAAACATTTTTCTTGTTTATTGTAATACAAACCTCCACCATACACAATGCATAAAGACCAGGGCCAGCAGCGCTGTGAGCAAGGAACAGGGCATTTTTCTGAAACCATCTTTGAGTCCAAAACCACAATACACCTTTCTAACAGCCTCTCTCTGGATGTCGACTAAGAGAAGGAGGAAGGTAAACCCACACTAGCATACCAGGCCTGGGCACAGGGACTAATTTTAATAAATCAGAATAGAACATGAAAATGTCAACTTAATCAAGCATTTAAATTTTATTAATCAAGCCTAATTTTTATGAGTGCAAATAATCACTGAAGCTGGACAAATTTGTTCTCGATTGCATCAGAAACATAATTTTAATATTTAATGGACTGATGAATTTAAATGGAGAATTATCTTTATGAAACATGCTCTTCATAATTTGCCATTAAATGAGAAATAAAAAAAATCAACATAAATCTTACATAAAGGTTATTTAACTAAATGTTGGTACTATAAATATTATAAATGCATTATGCACTAATTTAGCAATCATACAGTACACTACATAAAGCAGACATGATAAGTGGACCAGGCAAGCTTTTCCTAGAATATAGAGCTCTTGTGTTATATTGTGGGAAGCTCATGATAAAACGGTTACGGAGGTTTTATGTGAGGTTTCGTGAACATTCTTTTCATTCAGGCTTTTATGCTACAATTCGCCATTCACCACAGACATTCTTTCCAGTTCAAATGTAGGTCTAAACCCACATGGGCTTTCTTTTGTGAGGTGATTATTCTTTACAAAAAGAGATAAAAAATATTTTTATCATTATTATTTATAGAAAAAGGATATAAAGAAAAAAAACTAAAGTTTTCTGACTATGATTTTTTGACATTCAAAACGCAGTCTCTTTTCAAAGTTAGATTCTTCTCACATAATGTTCTCAGGCTTCAAAATATTCTAGGCACAAGAAGAACAAAAGAAAAAGAAAATCAAATTAGTGTCGGAATATTTTTCTCCACACATGTCCACCTATTCCCCTCACCCCTCCATTACCCCCAACAGACTGCTTAAAATAGGGAGTAGCGCTGAATTTCTGTAAAAAGTGAGTCAAACCTAATAGAGCAGTATGGTCCAAAAGTTTGCGAACATTAATCTCCAAGGTAAATGATTGTTGTCGTTGTTTTCAAATTCTGTTGTTCGCAAAGTGTAGCATTTTCCTCTTTTCCATGTGCTAAACCTTACATTTACCTGAAGAGAGACTTCTTGACGATTGCAGCTTTAATGCTCCCCAACATGTCTGCAGGGGTTAGAACAATGCACGTTTCTGAGAAGAATGTAGATGTGGTAAGTCTAACAGAGGTCACACGGCTCCCTCCTCTTGCTTGGCAGAAAATGTTTTAAATGGATAATGTGGACTCTTGATGAGATACTTAAAATAAAAATTCCTACGGTGGCTTTAGAGTTTGAAACATTTAAAATTGTACCCCTCCCTTCCTTTTTTTTAAAACAAATTTGTGCTTCTGGAATGGAAATCTGGTTTTATAGAGAGAGGCTCGAGTGCATAATTTTCTTTTTTATTTGAGATCTGTTTACTTTGAATTCACAGAGAAATTTGCCTTTGAAAATACTAAATTTTATAAAATAGATTAGCGCTACATCTAGTGGTCTTTTAATTTCACTTCGCAAAGCATATTAACCAATTCAATTTGGGGGGCTTTTTATATACTTCTTTTCTAACCTGACCAAAAAAAATAGTTTCAAAAAAGCATTGTTATTTAAAAAGCACACTGTTGGTTAAGAGTTGACCTATTTTTCCCTGCTCAGTCAAATTAATATGCACCATCCTAAAGACACCAAGCTTAGAATTTTTCCTGCCAGCAAAAACACAATACATTGTGAAGCCTTTAGATGGAGACATAGTTCAAATAAACACTAGAATTCCTTTCACAGTGCTTTGTGTAAGTCTAAGAATGAACATTTAAGAATACTCAGAAGGAAATATGAAAAGAAATTCATTTAAGATGCTTATACTGATTATAGAATTTATATTATATTTAGTCTTTCATAATGGAAGAGGGTTCCTGCATATTAAGCTGACACTTAATAAAATAAAAGGTTACATATTCTTGACCAGTAAAGTAAATTTACTGCCCTTGCACCTTACAGCAAAGCGTATTATACTGCAAATAAGAATGTTGTTGTTGATGATGCAGAGTACAGGCTATATGTAATCAGTGGCATGCATCAAAAGTCATCTGATAGCCACATTAAAGCCACATTTCCTATTAAGAATCAGACTAAATTACAACATGGCACTTCCCAGAATGAGCCAAGGAAATGCATTCTGCAAGAAGAAATAATTGTATTTGAGTGTCTCTGTGAAAATCAGGAAGTCTTTTAGCAGTAAGTAATAGTGCTTTTCTTTTTAGTCTGCCTTCTTTTGTATTGCAATATATTCAACCTCACTGGCAAGCCTATCACACTAATTATTATTACATCTAGTGGTTCAGTTATCTTGATGACTACTGTGGCTGAAATTCTCCAAGGTCAAATCTTTAATAGCGTGAATCAAACTAAGCAGCCATCATACATCCAGTTGCTTTTGAGATATACTAGATGAAACAGTGTATCCCAGACCTGTTTACGACTCTTCTTATTCCTGCAAACGTGGAGTAAATTACATGTGCAGCTTAATTGCGCCATTCATTTTGCAAAAGTTCCTTCTCAAAAATTTCGTGAGAAGCAGATGTGCTGTTGTGAAAATGACAGCCCAAGCACACCTATAATGATCTCATTGACCACAGAAGTCTTTAGCTTGACCCCTGGTACTTTTCAGTGATCTGAAATAATCTGACTGGTTATAGGCATCTTCTCAATCCATAGACTTTCAATAATTTCACATATTTACACATATAATAAATTCATTGGCACACAAATGCATGCTCTGCTTGGTTTATGCACACACAAAATGGTATAAATGAACTCCAGACCATGTTGAAGAATACCGTTCTCTCCAAATTCCTCTATATCTCTAGGGTGGAAATAGGCATTTAGTTTGTAATGTGTCCAAATATAAGCATCTGTACACATTTGGATGTTCTCTGAATATGAAATTAAATATGAAACTTCTTTCTTTTGTGACAATTTTCTTTCTTTAATTTTTTAACATGCAGTTGCACATCTGGACAGCAGTGATTTCTTCTTTAATTTAAATGTGTTGCTTTTTTATAGACCGTGTTTGAGTAAAGCAATTTGAATTGTGCAACTATTCATTCTGAACATAGCAAAACATCTATTTAATTCAAAGATTATTCCCAAGGAAAAAAGTAAACAGATGAAAGAACCCGGTTTGTGTCAGCTTTGGCTTTTGAGAGTTTCTGGCCTTGTGGTACTCAATCCTTATCTTACAAGAGTGACATAGCCAGGATCCTTTTGGTTCCTTTTTCTTTAAAGAGTTATAAATAAGTGGAAGACTTCATTCCTGGGAAAATCATCATACAGAGTATTTCTAGAATTATTGATGGGCGTTTTAATCCCCTTTGGTCAGTTTTGTCTTAAAACATGCACCCTAAACTGGCGTTAAAAAGCAGTAATTGGGATTCACTGCTCCATGATGACTTTAACAATGAAGTTTACCCGAGTCCACTTTTTCTCATCCCTTCACCACCTCAGTCATCCTTTTCCACATCCCTTGGTCCCTTCCCTTATATATCATCGTCTGGTGCAATAACATTAAACATGTCATGTTTTTATTCAGATTACCAGCACCATTATTAACATTTTCAGCCAAATAAAATTTTTATTTCCTTGCAAATCATAAAGCATTTAAGTTGTGTTGAATTATAATTAAAAGTCATAATCTGAAAAGAGCTCCTATGCACCTATATAACATATAGATTCTACAGATGCAATCTTGCTCCATTTGAAAATGGATTTTTAAAAAGTGCAGCCACATATTATGTTTTATATGTTAATGACAAGTGTTCAGCAAATATGGAATATGAAGGAAGAAATATTAGGCTTTTAAAAACAACATTATCTGCTTATTCTTTGGCTGTAATGTAGCTGGCATGCTGCATTTGGGGCTGTCTACGTGTGTTTTTAAAAATGTCATCTTTATTAGTATTACGTTCAAGGAATAGTACCAGGGAATCAGTTTCTTTCAAGACCTTCCTCCAGCGTGTGGCATATAAGTCTGTGACGAGCGACATTACAGAAGGTCATGTCACTTTTAACTGCTTGCATTACATCTTTCTGATTTCCCTAGTGCCCTTCCTTTGTTTGATTAATACTACTTGCTTTCAAGCAAGGTATCAGAAAGCATAATTTGGAAAGAGAATTCTAGAGCCGGTCTGAGATATCCCCCTTGAAGAAAAGGGAAAGGGGGGAGAAAAAAAAAACTTGGTAAAAATTTATCTTTTTTTAACACATGTATTTTTTTTTCTCAAGGAAATCCTGCATATGTGTTGTTATTAAATTATTGTTGACAAATGTTTAGGCAACTGAACTTAATATACTTGCAAACAAAACTATGTAGTCCTTATGGGGTTTTATTTGAAGAGGAAGGAGCTGGAGTTTGAGACGAAGCCTCCTTTATTTTGTTTTCCTTTTTTAAGTGTTCAACTCCAGCACACTCTTTCAAAATGGTAGGTGTTGTTTGAGTTCTCTGGGAAAGGTTGCGGTTTTGTGCAGTCATTAAATGCACTTCAGTAGTACATACAGTTTGTTTTGAAAAGCTCAGTCTGCAGTTTCAGTATTCATTGCATTTGGCCAGGGCTCACGTCTCCAAGCACAGCCCCACTTCTGAGATACTTTTGCCTTCCATAGCCTTCCATGGACCGTTAACACCTGAAAATTAGCAAAAGCATTATCATTTTAATTGGGAATACTTATGCAAGCCTCTACCTGTGTCCCATTGTGTGTTTCTTAGTGTCTGTGAAACATGAATCGAAATTTTGTATGTCATTAAGAAGACTGAATATTTTGCCCAGGAAAAAAATACATAATTTAATTTTTAAAAATTACTGTTTAAAATATTCTTGATGCTATTTTTCTTTTCACTAATAGCTAACATTTCTGAACACTTACTTCGATACAGAAACTGTGCTAAGGACTTTAAACACATGATTTCATTGGATCCTTAATCAACACTGTGGGATAGGTGCTATTATCTCCATTTTCGAAGCCACCTTAACTTCACCTGAGCAAAATGTAATAGTGGGATAATTCTGAAGCAGCTTAAAGGCATCCATAGGAAAGCATCAGTATTATAAATCCTCGTTTGTAGATGTTTATGATGTAACATTAAAAAGGCACTGGAGAAGGGGAAAAGCCCTCACTAGAGCGCTAAAACACAACACAAAGGCCTCTCGCTAACACAACACTTTTCTGCCAAATGTAAAAGCAAATGGTTGTATTGGGTGGTTCTGGCTGCACATTTGTAGAGCAATTGTGCGTAGCCAATTACCCACTTGTGCAGGGTAAGAACAGTTTGGGTTTTGCAAATGAAGAGCCTGATTCTGAAGACCTCTTTGAGTTGTTCTTGAACATAAGATCCACAGCTGATTTGGAAATTGTGTAAATTAAGCTATTGGCTTGTTTTGTTTCAATAATACTTGGGAATTTTGAAAATTAACTTGAAGGTAGTACAAATCTCCAAATATTAAAGGTTAAATACTTATGGTTTCTGTGTCCAGGCAAATATTTGAAGGCATTTTGAATATTTGCTTTTATTAATCTGTATCACTGATTAGGTATAGGTCTTGCCAGACAACTTAGTTCACTTCTGTGAGCTAGTTCAGTTCTTTTACATAAAAGCCTATTGAAAGACATAAAGAATATGGGCACCTGGGTAGCTTAGTCGATTAAGCAGCCAACGCTTGATTTCAGCTCAGATCATGATCTCAAGGTTCCTGAGATCAAGCCCCACGTCAGGCTTTGCACTGACAACACAGAGCCTGTTTGGGATTCTCTCTCTCTCCTTCTCTGTCCCTCTCCACCTCTCTCTGTCTGTCTCTCTCTCCCTCTCTTAAAATAAATAAATCAATAAAAACTATAAAAGAAAACAAAAAAAAAAGAGATATTAAGAATTGTTGATGCAATCATTTATTCATTCTATCAACAAATATTTCTTGAACATTAGTATGCCCCTTGCAATCTGTTAGGCACAATCTGACACCATTTTTCTTTCCTAGCACCTGCAGTATGATCATACATACTAAAGAGAGGCATATAATACATTTTTAATAATAACTAGTGAAAACACTGAGTTTATGCAAAGGAATAAAAGTATACTGTACTATTCATTTCTTTTGATAAATCACTTTGTGTGGGTAATTTAAGGAAAACATGACTTAACCACACCACATCATTCTGTTTTATACTTTTAAATGTATACAACTTTACTGAAAAATAAAAATGGATAATAATGACCAGCCTAAAAAATTACTTAATCTAAATCAAAACTTTTAAACTCGTTTTATTAGAGACACAAAATTGTAATCATTTTAATAAAACTTATGAGAGTTAGGTGACTTCATCCCCTGCCCCAATAATTGAGCAAGGGGTGAGAACTGCCTCTGTGCTATCCCACTGTCTGGATTTGAGTTCTGTTTCAGCTACTTGCTGTGTTAGGTGAATTCTTTGGAAGAATGCAATGTACTGAAATACTGTCGCTGTTTCTCCTATTTAAACCTCCATCAAAACTAGCCCAATTTGGAATTGCCTAGCTTATAGCACCTTGATTATACATTGTTACTATTACTGTCTATATACTTCTGAATACTTCAAAATTGCAGGAAATTAAAAGCCAACATGAAAGATTAGCTTATAGGCTCCATTTAAATTCTATTGGATTATAAACCTCTTGAAGGCTGACATGAGTATAGATGAAATTTCTGTGTTTTTCATCTTTATATTCCTGCATTACCTAGCACTGTGTTTCTTGGACAAGGAGCTTTATAATAAATGCTCATGGAGTTGCTGAGTATAGTTAGAAGTAATGTTAAGAGTCCTTTCTTGGGGGCGCCTGGGTGGCGCAGTCGGTTAAGCGTCCGACTTCAGCCAGGTCACGATCTCGCGGTCCGTGAGTTCGAGCCCCGCGTCAGGCTCTGGGCTGATGGCTCAGAGCCTGGAGCCTGTTTCCGATTCTGTGTCTCCCTCTCTCTCTGCCCCTCCCCCGTTCATGCTCTGTCTCTCTCTGTCCCAAAAATAAAAATAAACGTTGAGAAAAAAAAAAAAAAAAGAGTCCTTTCTTGGTGAGGTTTAATTGCTTTATATGTCTTCAAAATAAGTGTAAACTCTCACCAGATATTGGAAACAGTACTTTGTACTATTATGGTTCTTTTGAAATGCTGAATGTCCAAATGAAAGACCACAAAATTCTACCATATAATAGAACTTTTAAAGCAGGCCATTAAATTAGGAACAATCTCAGAACACCTGGGTGGCTCGGTTGAGTGTCTAACTCTTGACTTCAGCTCAGGTCATGATCCTAAGGTCGTGAGATCAAGCCCTGCATCATGCTCTATGCTGAGTGTAGAGCCTGCATGGGACACATTCTCTATCCCCTTCTGCCCCTCTCACCTGCTTGGGCTCTCTCACTCTCTCTCTCTCTCTAAAATTAAAAAAGAAAAAAAAATAACTTAGGAACAAGCTCACAAGCTGTCAGATGCTTTAGGTTCTCTATTGGTTTATGAGAAATGGAAGTTTGTGTTTGGGCTATTATTTTAAATAAGTTAATGCTTTTAGAATATTTGAGAACAATTATTAGATCACTGAAAGTCCTGACATGTTATCTCAGTTTGTGTAGCTCTTTGCATAATACAGTCTTAGCTATTGAAGTTTTCACTCATAACATATTCCTGTCTGTATCATAAGCCACATGAAAGAAGTACTAGCTGTCTCCTCTATCTTTTAAAGTTGTGAGCTCTGGGAGAAAGATTTAAAAATATTTAATAACCTTGATTCTATCAAGTTTATTCAGAAATCGAGATACAGACTGGATAAAAAAGAAAAGCACCACAAGAATTAGAAATTATATGAAATGGCATAAATGCAATCAGAAGTTAGCACTTACCTGAATACCAACCCTCCCCAAAGTTTTTTAAAATTTTTGGTTTCCATGGAGAGAGAGAGAGAGAGAGAGAGAGTGAGTGAGTGTAGTGTGTGTAGGTACATAAAACCATAATAAAACACCTGACAGAGTGAAATCCCATTTGTAATACCACAGTTACATATTAATCAAGGAAAGGGCAAATTATTTGACAAATCCAAAATGAAGATTGCATTAAGTTGAAGTAAGGAAACTAGCAGTCATAAAAAATACATTCATTAAAATATCTACCTATAGGGGTTATATATACATATCCTATACGTATCCTATACGTTTGATTATTGAATACATTTCTAATTTTCTTTCATTGTCCATTCTCATAATGTAATCCTTGTGTAAAATCAAGAATTAAAATTAGAGTTTCTGGTAACCCACAAAATCACAAATACAGAGAGATAGTCAGAAGTTGACATTTATACATAAGAATTAAAATTTGAGCCTTGATGACCCCAAAACCACAAACAACAGAAGAAAAAATAAACAAATGAGACTACCTCAAACTCAAAAGCTCTGCACAATGGAACAAATGATTTAACACAATAAAAAGACCACCTACAGAATGGGAGAAAACTTTTGCAAACAATATATCAGATAAGGGATTAATATCCAAAATATCTGAAGAACTCAGTCAACTCCCTAACAACAACAACAACAACAACAACAACAACAAACAAACAATCCAATTTAAAACTAGGCAGAAGAGGGACACCCAGGGTGGCTCAGTTGGTTAAGCGTCCAAATTCAACTCAGGTCATGATCTCATAGTTGGTGAGTTCGAGCCCCTCTACTGGCTCTGTGCTGACAGCTCAGAGCCTATGGCCTGGTTCAGATGCTGATCCTGTGTCTCCCTCTCTCTCTTTGCCCCTCCCCTGCTTGTGCTTTCTCTCACTTTGTCTCTCTCTCTCAATACTAAATAAATATTTATAAATGAATGAATGAAGGAATGAATGAATAAGTAAAAATAGGCAGAAGAACTAAATAGACAACTTTCCAAAGAGAACATCAAAATGACCAACAGACAGATGAAAAGATGCTTAACATCACTACTATCCAGGAAATGCAAACCTAAACCACAATGCAATACCATCGCTATATCAAAGTCTCAATGAGTTAATGAACGTCTCTTAGAATGGCTGTCATCAGGAAGAGACGATAGGTCCTCTTAAGGATGTGGTGAATATAGAACTTTATACACTATTGGTAGGAATGTAAATTGGTTACAACACTATGGAAAACAATGTGGAGGTTCCTCAAAAAAATAAAAATAGATCTGCCATATGGTCCAACAATTATGCTTCTAAATATATACCCAAAGGAAATGAACACAGGATATCGAAAAATTATCTGTGCTAACATGTTTACTGCAGCATGATTCCCTATATGTTGCCAATATATGGAAACAACCCAAATGCCCATCAACAGGTGAATGGGTGAAAAAGATGTGGCATGTATACGCAGAGGAATGCTATTCAGTTACAAGACAAGAAGATAGCCTCCCTTTTGTGAGAACATGGCTGGACCTTGAGCACATTATAACCAAGATAAGTCAGAGGAAGAGTGGTACTATATGATAGCATTTATACATGGGATCTAAAAAAATCAAATGTATACAAAAAGATAGTAAAATGGTGGTTACCAGGGAATGGATGGCAGGGATAGCAGTGATGGTGTTTAAGGGTACAAGCTTATGACAGGTATTAAGTAGGCCATCAAGATCTGATGCACAGTATAATGAACATAGGCACTAATAGTATACTATAATGTATAATGTATGTAATACAAATACTGCTACATTAGCAAACATATTACAACATATAAATGTGTCCAAGTAACACACAGCATACTTTAAACTTATGCAATGTTACACATCAAATGTATTCAATAAAAAAAATTTTTAAAAGTAAAATTTGAGCCATGGAAGATACTAGCTTTATGCCATAGACCACCAGCATAAATTGACAAACAGACAGTATACTTAAAGCTTGGTGAAAAGTGAATTCGAAATAGCGGAGTTGGATTCTGCTTAGTTATCTAGCTCCAAACTTAAAGTGCCTCATTAATACAGACAGTGGAGGGGCGCCTGGGTGGCGCAGTCGGTTAAGCGTCCGACTTCAGCCAGGTCACGATCTCGCGGTCCGTGAGTTCGAGCCCCGCGTCGGGCTCTGGGCTGATGGCTCAGAGCCTGGAGCCTGTTTCCGATTCTGTGTCTCCCTCTCTCTCTGCCCCTCCCCCGTTCATGCTCTGTCTCTCTCTGTCCCAAAAATAAATAAAACGTTGAAAAAAAATTTAAAAAAAAAAATACAGACAGTGGAGTAGGTAAAAAAGGATAGTTCCTGATTTAAAGCATCTCTCAAATTAATGTTAGTTTACCTTATGCATAGTTCAAATTCTTTAAGTTGTCACGGAACATTTCACACAAATAGGGTTTCCCTGAGTGGGATCCACTTCCCTGGTTTCAATCAATTAAAGGCAGAGCATTTCCCTAATCCCTATCTCTAGATCAAATAGTCCCTCTCCATGAATCTGTTTCAAATGTTAATAAAGTTTTCATTTCCAAAAGGTTCAAAATGACAGAACAAAATTCTCTCCTCTTAAGAGCACGAAAATGACTTCTGTTTCTGTCTGCAGGTAGTGGAGGACATGCTGGAGGACGAGGAAGAAGAAGATGACAAAGATGACAAGGTAATTATCTTTCCCAGCACTTGGGTACCAGGGGATGGGGAAATGTAGACATGACACTGTTTTCACAGACAGTTAAAAAAGGAGTTGAAGTGTTTGAGTCCAGAAAATTGGACAGCGCTGTTTATCATCCTAACAATGCCACTGCATGTTGCAAAGAAGGAGAGAGGGCTATAAATCCTCTTCGCTTTTGTCCAGAGCTGGGTCAAATATTTTTCTGCCAGGAACAAAAAAAAATAATTCAGCTTGTCTGAAATTTGATAGCTCTCGTGAAGATAACAGCAGTGACAACTGTTTTTGAAGGGCAAAAATTTGTCCTATCTTGAGTATTACAAATCGGGCTACACTTCGGAGGAAGAGAGAAGTGAAAAAATAGCAGCCTGCTTAAGTTCAACATGGATGTTGTCATCTGTAATTTTCAAAGAATTGCTCAGCAAAAGAACACACGTGTGTGTGGAGGGCTTCAGAGGGCATTTACATAATCCCAGTGCTCATGGTCCTTGCCTAGACTTGACTTGGGGTAGCCCTGTGGCTCCTTGGTCAGGAAAGCCCATTGACAGGTTATTTTCTGATTGCTGGTTGGCATGGGAATGATGACCACGGTAAAAAAAAAAACAAAAACAAAAACAAAAACAAAAAAACAAAAAAAACCCAGCTAGTTTCTGGAATCGCTTGGATTGGCTGTCCCCTGTGTGGAGAGGGGATAACTGGAGGGATGAATTAGAATGACCTTGAACCACTGTGGTGGTGGTGTCTCGGGTCAGAAGAAAGTCTTTTTATGGCAAGGAGGATAGTGATGCTGGTTTAGCAAAATCCTTGGGCATTTCTAGATCGAAAATCTAAAAGGTGCTAGAGTGAGATTGGGAGGGAAGAGAGAATATCATTCATTATTTCCAAATTTTTTGGCATACAAAACCAGATTTTGACCTTCACTGGAATCTTATTTCTATTATAATAAAGCAGTGAATTTTTGGAATAAAGGAGAACAACAGTATATCTTAATTTATGCCCTTGACCTTTGATTCTAGTAGAGATGTACAGTTATATCCTTGTATAAGAATTCACATGCTGGAAGCAAGCATTAGAAATGTAAAAAAAAATTCACAGCGATTAGTCAAACTCCCACATGATTTTTTCTTGACTAATATTCAATGCTAGAAGGAGAATGAAAACATAGACACACACACACACACATACACACACACACACACACACACACACACACACACACTTTCTCCCATCTAATGTTGTTCCAAATATTTTTAAATTGATAGAGATTTTATGTGAAATTTTTCTTCTGTATATCATTTGGTCATTAGTGACATCATCAAACATAAACTAACAAAATCTCCTTCCTACAAAAACATGTATGTGCTTGTTTTTAATGTTAAATAACATGAACATACACTTCTGGCAATAAATGATATGATTTATTGTTAAGGTCAGTGTTAGAGCGGTAGAGAGCTTGTATTTTAACTCAACATGCCAGCCCCAAATCATCATTTCTCTGCTGATAAACACTGAGCTGCCATCCATTTATGGCTATTTTCCCTTGCTTGTTGCTGCTTTATTATTAAAGCCACCATAAAGATTCATTCCAGCAGCGGGCGTTTCTCCAGAAATGTTAATAAATGGAAACCCTTAGTGAAGTCTAGTACTTCAATGTCCCTGCTTGAAGTCAACCTGTATTTTTTTTAGCCAGTTTGTTGCTACTCCAAACCACTAATCTCCCCTTTATGGTCATTTTTTTAAACAGAGAGGATGTTAGGAGTGGGAAGCAAATAACACTTGGTTAACCACCTCCCTAAAACCTAGATGTTGAGTGGAGCATGCCAGGTGGAAACAGCACCAGGTCTCTAGAGTGGCATCTATTGTCGTCTAGTGTTTAGGGGTCTGGAAATGACACCCTGGTTCTAACACATTTGCAGATCTGGTTACCAGAGTTGATTGAAAGTGAGTGCTTAAATTACTGTGTGAATTCTACTGTATTCTTGCGTGCAGGACGCTGACAAACAGTGTGTTTTCCATATGAAAGGGTTGTGAGCTGATTTTCATAAATCCAACCCTTTATTTGAGGGATATATAAGGAGGCTTTTCTTTTCCAGTCACAATGCAATTGATAGCATAAAAATCATACCTGAACAAAAAGAAAATCTCAAGTATAATCATTTACCAAAGACTTTTAGGGGCTTGCGTAATGGAAGAATCCTAGAGTGGACGTGTTAAAATAAAAAGTTTTTACCATAAGAAATGAAAATATGAAAAGATCCTTCAAGTTTCCATTTACCAGCTTCTGTCTCTTGAGTGGCTGTCATAGTGGCAAAGGTTGTAAGTCTTGGCTATCAGTGTGTCTGAGTGAGAGAAGGGTAATTTCCTACTTTAAAAAATTCATTGGTTCCTCTGTTTAAAGTTTGTGTATAGAGTTGTGCGTAATGGAATTTCAGGAGAAAACAAATGTGTTTTTTTGCCGTATGAGCAGGCACTGACCTCTAGCTCTCATTATTTCTCTGTTTTCTCATATGGCATAATAGTGGGGTCAGGTCAGTGAGTCCTCTTATAGGATAAAAGTAAAAAAGATTAATAAATGTGCCAAAGCCTCACTTTAATTGAACCTGAAGCATATGTTGCAAGTATGTAAAATATGTCCCAGATGTTACACCAAGGCTGGTTTCTGGGCTTTCCCTGATTACCACAAGGCAGCTATTAGTCCTATAACCTTTGGACTTGGGGGTAAATGGGGTATTACGTGGCACAGAATGAGAGCACCTGTTTTCCATTCAGCAAAGACCCCTGGCAGGCTTTGCCTAAGCCTATCCATATGTTTTCACTTAGCAGATTGTTGGGCGATTATGAAAAGTGTCTTTCTTTAGAGCCAGCATTGATATTAGTCACTCACAATGAAAGGGCAAGTCATTGGCTACTTGACAAGGTCCGTGTGGGCATAAACCGAAGTCGTTTATTTCATTTCAGCTCGAAGTGTTTTCCCTCAACATAATTATATAGATGGCAAAGACACAGGTACAAGAAGTTGAAGCGGACACAGATTATAATTACTTCGCATAACAGTTTCGTAAGAGCTTTTCTTTAGTGCTAACTTCAGCACCTGGGAAGACTTCGGTTAAAGTTAGTAAAAGCTAAGTCACGATTCACCTGGAACCCCAGATCCTAAAGCTTTTCCATGCAATGGGCTTTTGAGGATTTTTTTTTTTCATGTGTCCTTCTTTTTTTTATTAAAACAGCTAATCATTCAGGTGAGAGTTTGTGATCCTCAGACTTAGCCTTCATTCTAGGATCCATTGTCCACATTTGCCTGAATCTAAAGTTGGGTGGCTTCTCTCTTAATCCAATTCCACGGTTTTCACAAAGGCAGAGAAGATGGGTTTTAAATGGTGGTTCTTAGTTATGAATCATTGACTTGTTTCACTTATCTGCATTATGTAGTAGTACTAGATGAAGCTCTACCGGAGATGAAATTTCTCCTGAATTAAATGTTAGAAAGACATCCTACTTTGTTCTCAGTTCCCTTTGTTGTAGAGCCTTCTCTCAGCCATCAGCCACAAAGTCACAGTTTGATCTGATTTTTGACCTGACACCAAATCCTGCCTTTGTGGTTAATAGAATATCTTAGTAAATACTTAAGGCTTAGCTAAATTACCTAGGTGGACCTATCAATAAGCCATCTAATAGTGTTTTTGACCGTGTTATTTATAATAATACATTGGTCAATCTGCATAATCTAGACATCTAATTAATGAAGATCAGCTTTCGTTTTGTAGCTTAAAAAGTTTAGGCATGCTTCCCATGGTGTGTTCTACCCTTGTAATGGGATCCAGCTGCAATATCAGGAAGCAGAAGATAGAATGCAGGTTTTCCTCAGGATAAGCATGGATTCAGACGCATGGCATACTACTAATGTTTATTGATAAAAGATATTAAAGTGTTCAGGCATTTATGCTTGCATTGCTTCTCCTTTTTCCTCAGCCATTATGTCAAGGTTACTGTGTTTCAAGATAACTAGATGCAATGAATGAAACATATCTGAGTTACTTCAAAATACACAGATTGTTTGCTTTAATTCTTGAAATCTCTGTTTTCTGCTTTGATTCTCCAGCCCTACAAATGCATACAATATACCCAGGATGCATACATCTCTGCATCTCAAATCAAGGATGGGATGGGGGAGGAGATAGCTCTGATATGTGATAGAAGAAGATTCTAATCTGGCAACATGTTCTAGTTATATTTCATGAAACAATTACATGGTGGGGGAGCCGATCAAAGCTTTGGAGAAAGGCAGGGAAAGAGAAGTCAAGAAAAAAAATTATTTAAAAAAATCTTAATTCACATTTAACTGGAATAGCATTGTATTAGTTTATTAGTTTTCTATTGCTGCATTGCAAATGACCACAAACTTAGAGGCTTCAAACAAGCCACATGTATTAGCTCTCAACTCAGCAGGTCAGAAGTCTAGGCATGGCTCAACTGGGCTCTCTGCTCAGAATCTCACACTCAAGGTGTCAGGCTGAGTTCTCATCTGAGGCCCTGCAGAAGAATCCACTTCCAAGCTCATTCGGTTTGTTGAGAGAATTCAGTTCCTTATATTTGGAGGACTGAAGCCTTTGTTTTCTTGTTGGCTTTTCACTCCCACTGGTTACTTTCCATGGTCCCTCCCATCTTTACATCCATCCATGGAGAAGCTCCCTTTTGTCAAATCTCTCTAACACTTTAACTCTCTTTCTTCAGGAAGAGCCTGGTCCCTTTTAAGGGTTCACCTAATTAGATCATGCCAACCAAAGATAATTCTTTCTTAAAGTCCACTGTGCCATCTAATATAACCTAATCATGGGATGGCTATACCATTATATTCCTAATTCCCTTCCCCTACAAAGTGAGGGGATTATACAGAACATATACACCAGGAAGTAGGAATCTTGGCAGTCATCTTAGAATTCTGCCACTGCATCTAGATCCACTCAGGCTCTGGAACAAAAATGGAACAGTCTTTGTGTTCCTTGTATGTATCTATTGCCAGGCAATGCCATAACTATCTTACAGTAAACAAATTAGGAAAGCCTGCCTGCACAGACACATCCTTTCAAAGATTGTAGGAAACATCTCATACCAGAGATACAAACTGAAATATATTTTACTGAGGTAAACTTTATATTTTAAACTGAGTTATAGTACAGTATGTCCTACTTATTATCTAGTTCCCTGGGGTGAGGGATGGTTGGGCATGCAGAAAGCCTGATGGGAAACATGTTCTTTCCCCTTGTTGCTTCCTTCTTGGGAGAAGAACAAAAAAGAATAAAATAGGCAAAAAGCAAGGAAGGGTCCATTCCTCCTTTAGGGGATGTATTGGTGCTCAGACCCGCTAAGGTGATAGATAGCACACTGACCTTGAGTCAGCAGGAACACTCTACTTCATCTAGAATCATAGCAACATTCACACTAGAGGATGCCCAAGAGAAGTGTCAGAAGGATGCCTTGCTGCCCCATGGCTTTCTGCCTCCTGCAAGGCAGGAAGTCTTCTGAGTTTGCCTGCACAGTCACTGCCCTTACCCTGCCTCTGCTGGTGTTGCCCCTGCACAGCCCTTGGGCCAGAGCCCATCTGCCCCACCTGGCTGGACCCCTAAGATGAAGCTCTGCAGCCTTGTGACTCTGACAGATGTGTCAGGGGAGGTGTCCACAAGGATTGGGGTTTGCTTGATAAGTGCTGTGAGCCAGACTCCTTAGTAAGAGTTCACAACTAGGGGCTTCTGGCACCAGGGCACCCAGGTGTTTCTCATTCCAGGACTCCCCTGTGGGCCAATAAAATTCCCAAGATCCTCCGAACAGCCCCACACACTCAGCACATCCCAGCCCATCTTCTCCTTGCTCCTCCTAGTTCAACTTCATTTAAAAATGGGGAAAGTGCTCCAGCCAAACATGGGTGCATTGCCAAAGGTGATACAGATAATAAGTGGCAGAGCCAGGGCTGAAACTCAGGTTTTCCAAGTTTAGCATCTTTATCCTTCCTTAAAACTAATTTTTCCTGGAAAATAAAAATCAAAGAACAGATGCAAATTACTTTAAACATGCTCTTTAGGCATTCTGGTAGCATAATCAGGGAGTACAGCATCCATCCCCAGCCAGGAGCTCTTTACTTCTAGGTTTCCAGTTCTTCACACTGCTTTCGTGTACATTCAGCCCTTTCCCACTATACCAGCTAAGCAGGACTGTGGTGAGCGAGTAATAACCCCTCAAAGATGTCCTGCCAGAAGACAGGACATCTCTGCAGCCCGAGAGAGGGTGTGCCCTGTAATGTAGGCTCAACAGCACAAGAAGCAGCTGAAGACCCAGAACTACAGCAGCAGAAGGAGCTGCTGGACAGCACCCAATGTGGGGGAGTATGGAGCCAAGGCCAGAGCACTGGCGCTAATAAAACAAACTGATGGGGGGCAGGGGGCAGGGTAGGTTGGAGGGTTGAAGGGCTACACCAGCTTTGAAGACGGAGGAAGGTGACCACAAACCAAGACATGTGTGCAGCCTTTAGAAGCCGGAAAAGGCAAGGAAGAAGATTCTCCCCTAGAGCCTCCAGAAAGAAATGCAGTCATGCCCACATCTTGATTTTAGTTAGCCCTGTGAGACCCACTTCCAATGTGCGGACCGCAAAACTATAAGATAATAAATCTGTGTCATTTAAGCCACTAGGTTTATTCATTACAGCAGCAATAGAAACTAATACAGGTGCCTTCCAATGGCATCTTCCCCCCCCCCCGCCCACACACACATATATATGTACATTTTAAAGCACTAGATCTAAGCTCCTAATTTTTCCTTATTAACTTAATCTACTCTTCTATATAAATATGGCTACACAGTTCTTCATTCAATATGGAAACTAAAACAGTATAGCAAAGCAAATATTTTTGTCCGAATTGCCTTAGTTTTTATTCAGAAAAGCTTGTCCGAAGATGAGAGTGGGTTTGTACCCATCTCTAGTGCACGTGCTTACTTTCCTGTTGAGGAGCCTGTATTATTCATTGGTGACTACAGCACCAAAGCATGGTTAACTTGACTTTTCATCAGGAGAATTTCACTTCCTTAGATCATTCATTCTATTCTAGAAAGCATCAGGACAGAGGGTATTAGCCCTATTTAGGTCACAGACCCTTTGAAAACCTGAAGAAAGCTGCAGATTTTTTCCCCAGGGTGGAGAAAAAATATGTAAACACGGAAAAAAAAAAAAAAAAAAAAAACTTTTCCATGCCTTTTTGTATTGCAATGGATGGAAATTGAATTATTTTTCAGAGTAAAGTATTTTTATAGAGTCATACCTCTGTTCCTCTCACTACCTTCCTCTTGACATTAATGCCTATTTTCCTCAAACACCTGAGATAAATGCAAATTTTTCAAGTAAAAATAAAGTTTAGTTCAGCTCAAAAGTAAGCTTCTACAAGAAGGCTGATGTCTGGCTTTGATATTGAAATTATGGAGTGGTTTTTGACACAGCAATAGGCTTGTTATTTTTGACATCTGTTTGACTATGACTTTTCAGTTGCATGGCAATACGTGCTTAAAACACTGACTTGGCAAAAGAAAACAGCAAACAAAATGGGAGCTGCTGTGGCTTTATTAGATGAGGGTTAAGCATAGACAAATTCCTAGAGTTCTCCAAAGACCTTGTTGAATTCCTATCATATTGTGCTGAGGATATCATGTTTTAAATTGTTTGCTTCATTAATGCCTCATCATTATTTTTTTTAAAAAGGATTAAGGGGCACCTGGGTGGCTCAGTCGGGTAAGCACCCAACTTGGTTTCACCTCAAATCATTATCTCATAGCTTCGTGGGTTCGAGCCCCACATCGGGCTCTGTGTTGGCACTGCAGAACCTGTTTGGGATTCTCTCTCTCTCCCTCTCTCTCTGCCCCTTCCCCACTTGCACTTTCTCTGTCTCAAAATAAATAAACTTAAAAAAAAGGATTAAATATTCACGATTCCATGTTAGGGTCATTGGAGACAGAATTAGCTTTTGAAGAGTTATGATTCCAATTGTCTGTGGGTTTCCAGCTGTAAACAAATTGAAAACTTTCATTACTCCTTGTTCCAGTATTCAAAAGTATTTCTCCAGCCTCAGAAAGCTTAGGTAAATGCCCCAACATGCCCTTCTGCATGGCAGTTGAGTTAAAAGAATTTAAATAAGAAGATCGCCTTAGATAATTTGGCAAGAATAATCACCAAGTAAAGCAAACCATGAATGGACTGTTTCCTGTGGTTTATTCTCATCATTGGATTTCCTTTGCCTCAAAAAAGCAGAACTCATATTTGAAAGTCAATCACATGTTTCAAGACAGGTCCTCTGGAAAGCTAGTTATCGTCTGTACTGCAGCAATGAACTTACTCTTATACTCCCATTATTTGACAAAACCTCTTGAAATAGTGTGTCAGCTCTGGCTCTCAAGAGGTTGACAACATCCGTAGAAACAGACACAACTTTTTCAGGATCGCTGGCAGAATCGTTGACACTGGCTGACACCACTGCATGTTGAGATGAGAAGCATGTTTCTTCACCAAAGCAGCAGAACCAGATGTGTTGCCAAGCATCACAGATGCTCTATCGGAGCCCAGAGTGCCAAGATTTTTATTCTGCCTGAAAATTTGTTTGGCAAAGAAATTCTTCACCATGTTAAAGACATTGACTCTGCAGATTCTCAAAGAAGTTCACAAAGTAGGAATTCTTTGATTGTAAGAACTTGTCGACAGGAGTTGGCTATGCAAATAGAGGTATCTATTTGTATTATTATGTGCAAAAGGGAGATATTAAAGACATGTCAGAAATTCTGTAGTGTTGACATCATTTGATGAGAACGCAACTTCAAGAAATGTGTGGCTTCACCAGCATCTTTCCAGTGACATGTAGGTTATTTTTCTTGGTGATATGATGGATGCAAAAAATATTTTAATACAGGTCTTTTTTTTTCCTTGGGGCAAATCCAAAGCCAGGTAAAGTCCCAGTTGTTAATAACCAAAATGTATTTATATAAAGAAAAAAGATACACAATGTCCAATAGATTTTCACAGTAGGCAGCCTGAGCTACTCCCTTTAATTTTATTGGTTGCATACTTCTATTGGCCAGAATCCTGCCACGTAAGAAATACTGTACTTTTGCATCCCATTAAACTCCATAATTAATAGAAAATCAATAGATATGAAAACCTCATGGTACTGTTTTTTTTTTTTCTTTTGAAATTTTCCTACTTAAGCTAGACTCGAGGTAAACAGAGATGTATGGCTGTAGTCATGTTAGCACCATGTGTTTTCTTAGATTCCTATCCATAGTAAACCATTCTAGAGGTCTTAACATTATAGTGACAATATTACCTATCTGTTTACCTTCGATATCAGATTGCTCGCTGTTCAAAATATGTTTCCCTGCCTAGTGATCTCCGGCCTGGCCATGTATCTCACTTTGGCTGACCTAGGCCATTTCCCAGCCAAAGGTTCAAGAGCCATCCTTGGCTCTGCCATCTCTCCTTTCCTTCTGAAACATAGCTGGAACTGTCCGCATAGGAGGTCCTTGTTTAGTTTGAATTCTAGAATAAAGGTGATGTACAGCCAACCCATAAGGGCATGTAGTATGAACAAAAAATAAACCTGAGTTTTTATTTTTATAAGCTTTCATGATTTTGAGGTTTTTGTTTTTGTTTTTGTTTTTGTTTTTTTACCATGACGTAATTTAGTCTAGGCTGGCAGATAAAATATTCGTCCATATTACTTGGTGTGAATCAAGGTGTTAATATTATAATTTCAAAGAAAACAAATTTTTTAAATAAAACTAATCAAAGTCTCAGAAAGGAAAATTTAAAATATTTTTTTCTTCTTAAATTCACAGATCTACCCACAGACCTTGAAGCCCAGTCTCAGATCATTCTGCTGTTAGGTCTCTCTCATTGAAAAGTGCTTTCTTTTCCCCATAAACTTAAAGTGAAGGACAAGACACTGGGCAGACAGATAAATATGGCAGAATATGGACCTTTCAGGAATCGCTGTCTGATGGGACCCTTGATTATGTAAACTAATAACTACAATACAGTGAGAAAAATGTTGTCATAGAGTTATAAAGAGTTTGGGTGGGAAAAACAGGAAGGTGACCATCTTCACAGACTTGTCAGCAAATGTTGCACAGTAGAGGTGGCATTTAGTTTAAGTCTTGAAGGATGAGTGAGAATGTACAAGGAAATGTGGTATGTGAATTCAAGGAGTATTTGGTACAGTAGGAGCATAAAGTGGAGGAAAATGACACTGGAAAAGGTAAATTTAAGATTGTGAATGCTTTAGCCATCAGTTAAGAAATTTGAATTATCTTCAAGCAGTGACAAATCAAAGGCTCTTTTAAAATAGGGAATTGTCATGATGACATTTGTGCTTTTAGAAGGAAACTCTGTCAGGGCACCTGGGTGGCTTAGCCGGTTAAGCATTCAACTCTTGATCTAGGCTCAGGTCATGATCTCATGATTCATGGGTTCTCCCATTCTCTCCCTCTCTCTTTCACTCACTCTCTCTCTCTCTCTCTCTGTCTGTCTCTCACTCTGCCCCTCTCCTGCTCATGCTCTCCCTCTCTTTCTCTCTCTCAAAATAAATGAATAAATTTTAAAAAAGAAGAAAACTCTGCTAATGGGCAGGTGATGGAATAAGAAGGAAACGAGACTTGGTCACCTGCATGGCTCAGTCATTTAAGCATCTGACTTTGGCTCAGGTCATGATCCCAAGGTTTGTGAGTTTCCGCCCTGCATTGGGCCCCCTGCTGTCAACACAGGGCCCACTTCTGGTCCTCTGCCTCCCTCTCTCTCTGCCCCTCCCCTGCTTGCATGCTCACTCACTCTCTCTCTCTCTCTCAATAAATAAACATTAAGAAAAAAAAGAAGAAGGAAATGAGATTCGAAGTAGAGAAATATGCGAGGAGGTGCCACGGTATTCCCAGCAAGAAATAATGTCAGCCTGCACTGAAACAGCAGTCATGATAATAAGAAAGAAACAAATTTGAGAGATACTTTTAATAGTAAATGTACTAAGATTATTGAAACAATTTATGTTCTATAGAATAAGGGAAAATTTAGAGTTGCTGAGGACTATAAGATGCTTGGCTGAGATATCCTTGTATTTGTGAAGCACTTCACATGTTTCAAAGTACTTCCATTTCTTTACCTTAATTTAATGTTCACAATAACTCTGTGTATTGGCTTATCAAGTATTATTCCCATGCTTCAGTATCAGGAAGATTAACTTGGCTAGTGGGGAAGTAGCTAAGATTAGAAACCAGATAATGAGACTAAAATAGAGAAGTAGTTGAATCTGAAAACAAGTTAACTTATCTAAGAAGAAGGTTAAGTCTGGGAATTAGGTAACTCGTCTGATGATGAAGAAACTGAGGTCAGAAAACTAACTCTCTAATTAACTTTCCTTCCTGGTCATGTTGTAGTAAGGCCTGTTGACCCACCCAGAGATGACTACTAGGTCACTTGGTGTGCAAAATTGCATATTCTGGTCAGTATAGACAGAAAGTGTCCTCCGTGCCTGCCCAGCCCTCTTTTCCTTCAGCACTAGGTCTTAAGAGAGCCTTTGAAAAAATGATGGCAACAGGTCCATATTCAGGACCTCTTCCCCATTTAGTGTGCTTTCACTAAGTGAACGCAGATCCAATGTGGAAGCAAGAAGTATCAATGTAAAAGGATGCAAAATATTTTTGATGCCTCAAAAGTTGGTTCAGAGGAAAGGCATGTAACAGCCATGCTTATTCTAGCTTTGATCTAAAACTTTAGGAAAATACGATGCAGGAGGATCATGGGTCAGTTGAGAAACCCCTTCTATTGTCACTATTTATAAAATGAAAAGACTGAAGCCTCTGAGTAACTCTCTCAACGTCACAAAATAAGCGAAACAACCAAACTACAAACTAGCCTGTTTGTCTCCAAAGCCCGCCATTGTTTTGCATAACAACCTCCCAGTGCCTACCCCCTACAAAAACCCACTTAGTGACTAAAGTAATAATTTCCATTCTTTCATTATTCACTGGCTTCACTGGGCTCACCTGGGCAGCTCTTGCTCGAATCACTCTTGTGGGTCTAGCCAGCTATCTGGGGCTGTGGTCCTCCAAGGGCTTGACTAGGCTGGACATTCCAGATGGCTCAGTTGGATGACTAGGGGTTGTTGCTGGCTTCTCATGATGTGGCAACTCAATTCTAAGAGGGAGAATGATTCCAACAGTGAATGTTTCAAGAGATCCAAGCAGAAGCTGCAAAGCTTTTTATGATGTAGGCTTGGAAGTCCCAGAATGTCACTTCTGTCATGTCCTACTGGTCAAACAAGTCACTAAGGCCAGCCCAGATTCAAGGAGAGGATGGCTTTGGTTCTACCTCTTAATGAGGAGTGTCAAGGTCCTATTGCATAAGAATCTAAGAGATGGGAGATATTATGTGGCCATCTTTGGAAAGTAAAATCAGCTACCATTTCTAAAGAAGAAAAGCTCCTAACAGATGTCCAGTAGCATTAAGGTATATGAAGCCTGTTGCCTAACAGGAGACTTTCTCTTTATCTAAGGTTTATCAGCATATAGTGCTCGATTAGGTTATCTCAAAACTTAAACAAGCATAGTGCCTTCAAATTGCCAGGTGTATCCAAAGTTTATAATCCCGTATATTTTTATTTCATTTTTTGTTTTTGATTTACAAGTGGAGAAGCATCAAAGGACTGACTGAATTGTCATTCTCTACTTCGCTAAAACCTGAAAGTGCTACCTAAATCTTTCTTCTTCTGCTTTGTCCATAGATAAGAATTCAGCCCAGAAATTTCACTATCTAGCTGAACTCTCCCTTGAAGCTAGTTGGTACGTAGAAAGGAGTCATAAAAAAAAATCCTTTTTAAATCCTATTCAGACTATACTGGGCATCCATTGTCCTCTACCAGTGAAGGAAGACAAAATGCCACTGTCCAGTGTCCTGGAAGTCAGGCTTTACTTGCTCTGACTGGCTGCCAAAAATGAAAAGCCAAGTGAGGAAAGGAGATTGCAGAACATTTCCCTATTAAAGCATAAGAGTTTCTTCTTTTTAGAAAATGTAATTTGAAATTGCCAACAGTTCACATCTGGTATTTTACTAATTTGTTCAAGGATATTTCTCATAGGATTTAAAAGATGACTGATATCTCTGAAAATTTTGTTGTACAAACTCTAAGTAGCTCAGTCAAGACTCTTTTCCAGGATCCTTGGAGCTAATGTTTTTCTGCTGTAGTGAGGTAGCAGGATGCAGATATTAAAATCAATATTGAGCTCATCATACACATATATGCTATTTCTTGGTTCTGGTATCTGACCCATGTATTCTGATCACAATGATTTGGAAACAGAGACAGCATCTGTCTTCTCTGTGATTCCACACTAGAATATTTTGGAGACATACAAGGCAATATAATAAACAAATATACAGCTGCTGCAGTCTGATAATGTAATATTTTATTGATTATCCAAAAGAGTAACTACCCTAGGTATTAAGTTTTCTTGTCACAACCTTCAGTGCCTGGGGTAGTTGAACAAGTTCTTTTTTTCTTTGAGCTGACCTCAAAGTCACATAGTTTCTGAATCAAGGTCCTCGGATTTCATACTTTGGCAATTTCTTTCCTTTCTAATGGGGTATATTAGAGAAAATGTGTCACCTTTTGCACCATGTAATACCAAATCAGATCAGAATTCATGCACAATTATGTCAGTGGAAATCTAATAGTACAGGCTGGCTTATCTCTAGATAACACATGGAAAAATAAACTTCCCCGACTGACAGATTTACTTGATTTTTTTTTTCAGATAAGTTATTTGTGAGTAATCGAGCTAAAGAATGTAACTGGATTATTTTTCATACTATAAAAAAAAAAAAGACTCTCAACAGTAAAATGGTTGCTAAGTATCCAAGCTCTGTCACTCTGTCCCCCCCTCCCACACACACACCCCTTTTTCTTTGAAAAAGTTCCTGGATAATGAACACAAAAAAAGAACAAAAAAAATTTTTTTTTGCATTAGCTATATTTATTAAGAGGAAGAGGTCTAACAGCTTTAGGAAAACAAAATTTACATAAAACATTTATGTAAAAATAATGTTAGTTGATAGTTATTGATATTTAAGTAACACAGGCTAGGTGGTAGTCTACCTGGGAATGGTATTAGGCTGCCTAAAAAGCCTTCATCTGTGTTTCTCTTTTATAATCAGAAAAAGTCAAAGCCCATCGGTAATCTGAAGTCGTCTTGAAACCAATTAAAATAATTTAAGATAAGTTGTACTGCAAATGTGCTTTTTAAGTGTTTTAGACTTAGGATGTCTTAGGGATGTTGTAACCCCTTTTTAATGTTACTATTTATATATAACTACCATGTGTATAGTATTACACCTTTAATGCACTGTACTAGCTGTCACTTGAAATTAAGTGCAAGCATGTTCTTTTTTGGCCTTCAGTTTCTCCTACATTAAACGTTTAAATAATGGTACCAGTAGTAAAAGGGTGGGTAGCATTCCCAATGGAAACTCACTTCTGCATCTGGTTGCGTTGTGTTCGGGTTTCTGCACAAAAGATATCGCAATATCGCAATCTCTTAGTGTTTACACACCTGGCATCCAGAACTCTACCTGATGTCTTTTCTCAGGAAATTAACGGAATCAAAGCTTATGGTAGGCACGTTTGATAGATATACCTTGTCTGTAGAGATCTGGTGATAATTCTATCAGAGTTTGTCCCTGGTTGATCATATATCTATGCATTTTTATATCTTTGTGGTTTTCTTCACCAACTCTGTGCTTGCCTCAGTGCCTTCATTAGAAGGTCAGGTTCTTAGGATTTAGTAATTCACCTTGAAAACGTACTGTAAGTTGAATGTATCAAGCATGAGTTTTCCCCACTCAGCATGAATTTCAGAGCATTAAAAAAAGACAAACCCATAGCTAAAATATTTTCTTGATCTCTGTTTTTCATTTATACAGAGACAAGTAAACAGATGCTTACTGATTTCAGATGTTTCTTTGTTTCCATAAGTCATGTTTACTTTTTATATTGTAATGATAGTATACAAACTTTTCTCCCTCATAATAAAACTGCATTTTCCAAACATACAAAACAATTAGTTTTAATGAAAGAGACTATCCACATGGGAGCCACTTGGAAGGGTTATAGCTTATGTGAAAACAATTGATAGGAAAATTAAAATTCCTTGTATTTATTTCTAAACATTTCCCTTCCCACAATCTAAATCATAATGATAGAACTTCCTGTGTGAATCTTTTCCCATAACAAGTAAAATATGGTAGAAAGAGAACAACCTTTTTTTTTTACAAGAGTTGACCAACTTTGTCACCTTTAAGTATGTTTGCATCTATTTACATACAGCACAGAAATGAAGGTGAAAATATTCTGATTAAGAAAAAAAGAATCAAGATAGGGTATTTTTCTCTCATTCAGTATGAATGATTCATTCAATTCATTCTTTCATTCACATATTCATGCATGTATGCACATAATAAATATTTGTGTACCTATGACAAATGTCTGTTCTGTGCATCAAATATAGATACATTGTAAGAGAGTAGGTTTCTTTTCCTTTGTTCACCATCAATCTCAGACATGCTGTACGTCTGTTGCCTCCATTTACTCCCCTCTTTTGTTCAATCTTAATTCTTTCCTTCGTGGCTTCCATTTATAACACTGTTCCCTGAACTTGTTCCCTGAAGACATTAATAACATCATTCGGCCTTCTACCTTTTTAGTGCATTGAGCTCAATGCTATCTTAGCCACCATTTAATCATATACCCTTCTATCTCCCTGGACACTCAGGTCTTTTTACTCTAACACTTCCATGTTCATTATTTGTCTTCAGTGTTTGTGTATCTCCCACTTTTGTTCTTTCTTAATCTTTGTCCACAATTTTAACTATCACTTCAAGGAAGATAACTCCAAAATCTTTACTTTGATTCATGTATTCTTTCCACTGCAACAAGTATTATGTACTTGTAACGTTCAAAGCACTACGCTATGTTCTCCGAAGGATACAAACAGAAATGAGGCCTAATTCCTCTTCTCAAGGAGCTAAACATTTCTGGTTATGCCTTCTGTCCCAAGTCTGTTGTGTCTTTCCACCCTTTTGTACATTGAAAGTTGCTTCATCATAAACCCAAACACAGTATATTTCAATCTGAACTTCTATTCTTTCCTCTCAAAAAAGCGTCCTTTGTAGCTCAAGAATTTCTACCAGTAGCGCAAATATTTTACTCATGAAGATGCAAAAACTCGAATCATTTTTGGTGGTTTTCTCTAACCTGTAAGAAAAATACTATAGATTTTGCAGTTGCACTCTTCCTTACTTTGTATCTTCCTCTTAAGATTCTCCTGATATGCTCTTACAGTCTACATGAAGTGCCCTTTCTGCTTATTCAAGACCCATTCATCCTTTTTGTTTTTTGTAGTATTATGGTTTTATGAACACAGACATGATGTGCACATAAACTGTCTGTATGTTCATTTTCTTCGCTGCACAGCATGGCATTGGGATTGTGACTCTGATGGCCAGCTGAGCTGTTCTTTCCACAATGGCTTTGTGGTTCTCAGAGGAGACATTGTGGGCAATCTCTGCACAGTAAGATTTGTTGCACATCAGCAGCATTTCAAGCTCTTTGACATTGCAGACTAAGAACTTCTGGAAGCCACTGGGCATCATGTGCTTTGTTTTCTTGTTCCTTCTGTCACCAATGTCAGGCATCAAGATCTGGCCTTGAATCTTCTGCGCACCCTATTGTCAATGCCTCTGGGTTTTTACCAGTTGCACTTAATTTTGACATACCAGTCTGACTGATGCCGGGTGACTTCTTCCTCTTTTTAACGATCTGGGGCTTCACCAGAGATCTGAGGTCAGCCATGATGCTGAGTGAAAGATGGCTGCCACCTCCCCAGGTAGCACTGAGGAGCAAGATCCATTCATCTTTAAAACCCAGCTGGAATCTGCTCTCCACCCCAGATCCTGCCAATTAACTCTTTAGCCAGTGATGACTGTACTTCAAAACACACAATAATGTGTTTTTTCTCCTCAGTTGATATTCATCTATTTTCCCTTCCATTTTTTAAAATTATGTGCACTATACTGAGCACTTCACATGTATCATCTCATTTCTTGTTCACGACAACACTATTAAGTAGTTCTATCATCCACTGTGCTAGGCTAAGTGACTTGTCCAAAGTCACAACTAAAGACTGAAATTAGAACCCAGTTCTGTCTAGACTCCAAAAGCCCATGATTTAAACCATTATGCCACATTCTTACAACATTTATGTATTAATTAATTAATTCATGGTCTTATTTAATTTAATGTGTAAGTCTCCACAAAAACATTATAAACCATAGTGACAAAAACAGTATTATAACACATATTAAGCACAATGGTATATAAATAGTAAGCATTTGGTTAAATGCTCAGTGAATAGAAAGTTCTATGTGTAAGAATGGAAAACAGCAATTCAGATATCAGAGTCCCATAACCACTCCAACTAGCCATGTTGTATACTGGATATTATTTAGCAAAAGAAAAGTGATTGTCCTATCATCTTCATTTTGCCAATATCTTTCTGATCCCTTGCCTCATATTTACATATCCCATAAGGAAACAGAATTGGATCTACCTTTGCCATTATGATATTAAAAGGAACTTTCTGCTCCCTATGTGTAGAATTCATTCTATAGTCCCATTCACATTCACTGGTCTCTGAGACCCAGTCATTACACGTGGTGCCAAGGATGATACAGAGTTGAATGCAGTTTCCATCATCGCAGAGTTCCAATGTGTTCCCATCAGTCACTCTCTTTTGTATTCCTAAAACCACCACTTGGTTTCAAATCTCTCATACCTCAAATGAGCCACCTTCCAGCGACTCTCAGCTATAATGTGTTCTTAAGAATGCCTCCAAAATTAGCTTTAGATTTTTTGAAACAGGGTAGCATAATGGTTAAGAGTATTGGTTCTGGAACCGGGCTTTTGTATGCTGTTAGGCACAGTACTTCACCTCTATCCCTCTGTTTCCTCATCTTTAAAATGGGGTTAATGATAGTTCCTACCTTATCTTGTTATAAGGATTAAATGAGTAAATATGTATAAAGCTTATAATGATGTCTTTATCATAAAACAAATTTCATAAGTATAATGTTATTAGAGTGGTGTTATCATTATTGTTAGCAGCAACAGCAACATTATCAGTCATGGGAGTCCAGGAAGATTGTTATGTTATTAAATGGAAGAGAGAGAGTCTGAGTAGGGATAGATTTTAGAGGGAAAGAAATTACTTCTGTTCTAACATGTTGAATCTGAAATGTCACCAGGCCATCAAATTAGGTATTCCAGTAGATACTAGAAATATAAATCTGGAATTCAAAGAAGAGGTTATGGCCAGAAAGTTAAATTTGAGCAGTACTAATTACAGATAAAAGTAATTACTGAAACAGAGGCTGTTGAGAGTGCAGGGAAGAGGGCCAAGGACAGTTCTGTGGAGAATGCCTCTATTTAAGGGGCAAGACAGGATGAAGAACAGAGCATATGGCTGAGAAGGAATCATAAGAGTGGTAGGAGGGGAATCAGAAGGGTTGCTGTTATGGGAACCAAGAGTTTTGAGAAACGTATTACTAGAATTAAATATGGTAAATGCTCATGGAAGATGACAACTGAGGGAAAAAGTCATGAACATTGATGATTCAATTAGTGAAAACCTTGGTGCTTGTAGTTTCCCTAGAGTGGTGACAGCAGAAAGCATAGGGTATGTTGAAGGCAGCATGTATGGACTGCTCTTCAGAATGGCCTCACTCTGGAAGGGGAGGGAAGGAAGGACAAGAACTTAGGATCTTGGCAGGAATTTGAGTGTTGTTTTAGTCTTGGGGAACTCACACTATTTCAGAAGGAACAAGTGGGGGAAGGTGGGTTTACAGAGCTAGAAGAGTACAAGCTCAAGGTCTCAGAAGAGATAGGATAGATGGAGGGAAGAACACTAGAGAAGGGATTGAGTTTTGTGGGAGATCCAGGATGGAAGGGTGGGTGTTGAGGAAGTACACATGGCCTCTTTCTTTCAGCAAAGTGGGAGAAATGGTCATCTGCTGTGAATTCAAAGTTAGGGTGGGTCATATGTGGAATTTGAGAAACTTAACAGAAGACCATAGGAGAAGGGAAGGGGAAAAAAATAGCTTCAAACAGAGAGGGAGGCAAACCAAAAGAGACTCTTTTTTTTTTTAATTTTTTTTTCAACATTTATTTATTTTTGAGACAGAGAGAGACAGAGCATGAATGAGGGAGGGTCAGAGAGAGGGAGACACAGAATCCGAAACAGGCTCCAGGCTCTAAGCTGTAAGCACAGAGCCCGACGCGGGGCTCGAACTCACGGACCGTGAGATCATGACCTGAGCCGAAGTCGGCCGCTTAACCGACTGAGCCACCCAGGCGCCCCCAAAAGAGACTCTTAAACACAGAGAACATACTGATGGTTGATGAGGGGGAGGGGAGAGGAGGAAACGGGTGATGGACATTGAGGAAGGTACTTCTTGGGGTGAGCACTGGGTGTTGTATGTAAGTGATGAATCATGGGAATCTACTCTCGAAGCGAAGAGCACAGTGTATATACTGTGTGTTATCCAACTTGACAATAAATTATATTAAAAAAAATTTAGGGTGGGAGGCTCTGGAATATGGAGGAAGTTTGAAAGAATATCTGAAAGGAATGTGATAATCAGTCAACCCCAGAATGACTGGATGGTCAAGCAGCAGTGAAGGCTCGGCTGGGGCCACGTGACGTAAAGTGAGTATGTAGCAATGAAAACACAACAGTTCATGGTTCATCAACCCAGAATGATTTGTACACAAACAGGGTAATACAGAAAGGACATAGAACAAGTTTCAAAGAAAGATGACAAGTGAAGTTAGAATTAAGCTGATGGGCTGGGAGAATGGTGAGGAGTTAGAAGGAGGAAGCCCCTTGATCAGTGGGATAGGAAAGGCTTGCCCACCAAATGAAGATGTAAATGACAGAACTAGACTGTTGTGTTACTCTAGACACTTCACATTGTCTCTCCCTCCCTTCCTTCCTTTCTCCTTTCCTTCCTTCCATCCTCTCTCCCTCCCTCCCTTTCTTTCATTCTTTCTTTTTTTCTTTCTTTCATTCATTCTTTCTATTTTGTTTATCCTGGAAAACTCTTCCTGGACAATAAAAGAGGGTATATTTTAAAGTTAAATGTACTGTGATAATTCTAAGAGCATCACTCCAACTGTTGAATAAGGAAAGTGGAGTTTTGTTCTCCATCTTCTTTAACTTTTCACCTATGGCTTTAGATGAAGTCTGCTTGAAAAGAAGAAGAAGGTGAAAAAAGATGTCAAAAAGAGTTGTAAATTATAGAATGACATCTACCCTGCAGTTCTGTCACTCTCACTAATATTGCTTAGCATTCTGAGTTTTAAAAATAACGCAGTTATTGAGATTTAAAACTCTGCGGATGCAGAATACATTTTGGAAAATAAGACTTTTTACTATGCATAGCCAATTATAGTCCACTGAGAAAATGATGTATTTTTCCAATACATTTTTATTATGTACTTAACTGACGGACCTTCCCAGCTTCTTCATAGACATTCCACTCCATCAGCCACTGTACATAATATACTTCGTAGGAATCTACTTAAATTTGTATTTACCTGTGAGGCTAGATTGGCTCCAGAGGACACAGTCCTTTTTTCCTTGAGTAAATTATACATATTTTAGAAAACTATCTAAAAACATATTTACCTCATATGGAATTCTGGTCTCCAGGGTAATTAAGACCAGTTTTTAAAAAGCATAGCCAATGCACTTTAACTCTCTCAGGTAAATAAGATATATTTTATAATCATCTAAGAACGATTTCTCTCTTCCTTGCCTTCTCTTTCCCTTCTCCTGTAACTATCACCATGCCTCTTTTATACACATATTTAGTAATTATTTCAATGTTTCCTCAGATACTGCTTTTCTCTCAGGGGCTGGCACACCAATTACACTTTCCTTCCATTCCATGCACTGGCAACTCAACACAAAAGAGGCACAGCCTATCCTACATACAATTTCTGTAAGAGAAGTTACTTTGTGAAGATCCAGATTCTTCATATACAGTTTATTTGGTTTTCACATTTTAAGAAGGACTTACAATATTGGGGCATTTACCCATTAGAGCAAGCATAGAATTTTGTTGGTTAAGAGATGCCAAATTGAACTGTATTTTGAGCTTACACTAAAAATAGAAGGAATATCTAAAAAGAAATATGCAATAACATCACTGTAATGTTTTGCAAAGCCACTATCTACCACAATCGTTATTAAAAACCAAAGAAATAAATGAAATTTCCTAGAAAAAAAATGCTTTCTCACTTAGCTATTTTGCACTCCTAAAACATCCTTTACACACTGATTTCTTTGCACACATTGAATAATGAAAATGCACAACCCATTCTTCCTTTGTCCTACAGAAATATTGCAGTAGTTCCCTCAGGAAGAAAGCAGTAGGAAATCCATGTGACAATAATTGTTAGGTGGTTTGTGCCAACCACGTGAGAGTAAAACTAAAAACTTGGGGAAAAGGTATTTTCTAGAAACTGTAAGATGAATGTAACGAATAGAATAATGTCTGGTTTGTTTCTCCTCTTCTTTGCCTCTGAGGAATAATCCTTTACATTTCATGAGACTGATTTCTGAAGTTGCTGTGGATAAATGTTACTGCTGTATGCACTCTTCCACTGGGAGGTCAAGATTTCTACTGGTCTCTTCCTGGTTGGCATAATTGGACCACAGAGTTTATCCATTCTGTCCAAGCTAGTGCAAGCCTCTGAGCCAGATCCTCTCTGCTTAGGGCTCACAAAACCCTCCCTATTAAAATATTTGCAGTGATGTTTAAGCATCAAGACATGATTGAGGGCTTTCTCTTGGGCTGGTGGCCTAAATCCTAATCACCTTTCCTATCAGATTAGTCTTAGAACTCTGGTGACCATGAGTCCTGGTTGGCCTAGCAGAGTCCCAGTCTACACCTGCTATCCTGCTGTAATTATTAGTAGTGCCCAATTTTGCTTTCAGAAGTGTCTTGGTTTGTATAATAAAATACATGATCTCTCTACTTATATGAGTTCTTTGGATTGAGTTCTGTTTCCTTAGGTGTGTTTGCGTTTGTGCTTTTTGTGTTTATGAGGGGTTACTTTTTGTTTTTTTTCTACTCAGGTAAATTTGAGGAGATTGAAAAAAAAAAAAAAGACCCTGGTTTTCACCAAAATAATACAGGAATCATGTTCAAACATTGATTCCTCAGCCCCACCTCAAGATATTCCTATTCAGTAAGGATGGGGCGGTTCACAGGAATTTTTTCTAAGTAGGTGATTCTTAGGCACCTGAGTGCGAAACTTTAGTTTCAAGCATCTGCAAACTCAGCCTAGCTATTTGACCCCTAAACACCGAATTCAGGTAGGTGCAAAGGGACGTAACTACTCCAGGGTACTCTCGTGAACATGAGGGCCAGCTGGTCAGCTGCAGTCTATCTGGGTAATACTGACCAGCTAGAAGATCTACTGTCTCCCAAGCTACTTGGCTGGAACTCAGGTAATCATTTTTGAGGAAATTTAATCAGGAGGATTCTTTCCTGATTCTCTAGCCAAGCACACAGACACGGCTTCAGCCAGGTGAATTAATTGACATACCTGAGGAAGCTACTTTGAGTATTTTGCAAGATGAGTGGTATGTGCAGGTTGAATAGTGGTTGGTTTCTGGAAGGTTGATCCTAGAACAAAAGACAAATCATTAAGTGATGCAGCCCCACCACCCTCGTTCCTTCACAAGGCATTGTGCTGTGCGCAGTCAAGGACACATGCCATTCAACCGCGGCTCCGCTTTGCTGACACTCTCAAAGTCATTCTTTCCCTTCGCAGCTGTCAGGGCTCTGCACACGTTATGCATTCCTTCTGGGCACTTGATGCTCACATTCCACCAGTCAGGAGAATCAGGCACCTGAACAAAAGCAAGCAAAGACTCCTGGCCCCCCAAGATCACGGCTGTATGCCTCACACTTATTAACTGACTGCCCTTTACATTCTCCAGGTCACTTTTATTAGTCTCTCAAGGGTACCTGCAGTTGGGGGGTCTTAAAATTTTTTCCTCACTCTCCTCTTTGCCTCCACCCACTACCCCGCCTTGCCCCTTCTCCCATACACTATCTTGCTTGCCTGAGCTCTGTAGAAGGAAATTAAACTGTGATTTGGTATGCTAAATTACCTGAACTAAAAACTATAATTTGCAATATTATTAAGTCATCACTGTCATGGATTTCAATTTCTTTCTGTTTAAACCTCTAACTCACAGCATCGCTCTTTTTGATTATTACTGAAAGGAGAGAGAAAAGCCCTTGGTTGTACTACTGACTGATAATATCTGTCAGGAGGGTTAAAATAGTATGCTTCCAAGTGGTTACTTCAGCCAGTCTAGTAAAAAACTCCACATTGCTCCCACAGTGCGCTTGTTCATATATGAGGGCACATGGGAAGATATGGGGCTTCTTCGGTGCTCCTCACAGTTTGAGTCAGTTACAGGAATTGGAAATTTCACATTTCTACATCCCAAGAAACCAGGGTTTCAGTCCTGGATGATGAGGACTTTTTCTTTCTGCACTGCTAACCCCAGTCCTTTTGGAAACGCCTTAGATATTTCCTGCTAAGCTGGCAACAATAGGGGTCTTGATGATAGCCAGAAGCCCAGTCCCCTTCTTCTGCCATCTTCTCTATGTTGCTGCTTTTATTAGGCATTCAAATTTTCTGTAAGAGTGCACCAATCAGGATAGGCTAGGTTTTGCTGCAGTAATGAATCCAAATCTTGATAGGTTAAAACCATAGTGCTTTATTTCTTGCTAATAATATTTGTCCATCACAGGCACACAGGAAGCTTTGCTCCACAGCTTTACTGTCATCTTCACCTTGGGCTCAAGGCCAACAGAGCAGCTGCTATTGGGAATATTGCCAGTTACCAAGTCTGAAGGAGAAAGATGGCAAAGCATGCACTGACTCTTAAAGCTTCTTCCTGGAAGCAACACAGACTACTTGTGTTCACCTTTCATTGGCCAAAGCAATTCACTTTAAGCAGGTAGAAAAGTGTGATCCTACCACAGTCCTAAAAAGAGCCAGAATATTTGTGCATGGCCTTAATGATTACTACAAGGGCCTGGTAGGTTCATGAGCCTAAAATAATGAAGGAAGAGAATGACCATAAAAAACAAGTTTTGTCTACCCAAACATATGTAAGCTGAAACATTGAGAATGTAGTGCTTCTCCCTGCATTTCAGTAACATTACAAAAGCAAGGCACAGACCTCAATAATTGTTGGGAAACAGCTATGTTGAGATCTGATCTTGGGGTCCTGTGTATCCCTCTGTGACAGCCCAGGCAAGGACAGGAGCACAAGGTGGGATGTACTCTGTAATATGTCAGCAGTGATCTGGGGAACAAGGTGACTGGAATATGTGGCCTGCTCTTTCTGTTCTTCTGCTCCTTCTCACACTTAACAAGTCTCCATTGAAGGATCTAGATTTTATCAGGTGATGGTGCCATTAGAGTAATGGTTGATTCAGTCTCCGTAGTCAGACTTCCTCAATGTGCATCCCATCTCCATCATTTACTAGCTAAAAGACCTTGGATCCATTGTTTAACTGCTTTATGGCCTCAGTTTCCTCATTTGCATAGTGGATATAGTAATAGCATTTAGTAAATAGTATTTTACTTCATAGCATGGATAAAATATATTTATAGTTCTTGGCCCAAGGCTCCATATATGTTATCCCTAACAGGAGATCACTTACAATTTTCATATTTATTTTTAATACAATACTTAAAAATTATGAAATTTGGGGAAAAGAGCTCTTTTTTCACTGCTTTGATAAAACATTTTAATTATTCCTCATTCTTCACAAGCAAGTTTTAGGGTATAGGGTTGCATATATCTTAAGTGCTAGCAAATAAGACATCCCTTTCTTTTGCCCAGTCATCCACAATAAATACTTGTACCTACTCAAAGATATTTCTTTTCATCACCTTCATGATAAGTTGGACTAGCAAAAATTATATAGGCTGGTGAAGATTCTGAACTTCTTTCAAGGTTGCTCTAAGTATTTAAATATGATGCGCATAACCTAATAAGACATGGACACTCAGAATCAAAACATAACCGCAGGTCGTGACACAAGTCAAAGACAAGAATGCTGTGGGGCCACAATTATAGCAGAAACATGAAGGATACCTATACTTCTTGACCTTGTAGAGTCAGCTTATCTTGCAGCCTTCGGATTATGTTGAGCACTCCTGAATAGGCTGGCCAGTCTAATGGTTAGTCTACTGTGAACAGTCAAGGTAACAGCATCTTGTCTTTATTTTTCTGATAACAGTGCTCAAGAAATAGATGTGCAAGGGGATGTTAACTATACTTGCCATGATATTACAAGGCTATTAATATAAGGAATGAAAGTCACATAATAACAGCTTGCCCCACAGAAATTTTATTTCCTGTCAAAGATTTGAATCAACAACGCAGAACTAAATTTCTTAGAGCATGGGACTAAGGAGGTCAAGCAGTCATGGGTTTTGCCCTGTAGCTGCAAAGTATATTCCTACCCCCTTTGAACCATGTCAGGATGTCCCCTGGCAAAATCGGAAGCCAAATTAAAAAGTTGGCAGGGAGCCATGTACATTTAGAACCATTCTGAGGAATCTTGTCACAGGACTTCTGTGTTGACAGTTTTTCAGTTGTTCCATACCCACCAAGCAAATGCTTTTCAACAAGCACTAAGTCCTAAGTATATACGCAATTGTGATATATGTTTGGCTGATCTGGGAAATGCTTTCCTCTGCAAGATAAACAAGGAAATTGGGTCTAACAGTTCATGTACCTTTGGGAGATCCAGAAGACAGAATAAAATCCACATCAAATTATATTCATCTAATCACCTGGATCAAAATGATATAGTTTTTCAATAGTATCATATCTGCTTTCTAGCTTCAAAAGTTGAGTACTAGATAAAGTTGGTTGAGTACTGGATATAGTTTTTCAATAGTATCATATCTGCTTTCTAGCTTCAAAAGTCCAATTTATTACAGAATAATTATCCCAATTCACTTAGTATTAAAGACCACTAAACCAATCAGAAGACCTGTATTCTGGATCTGCCTCTGGTGCAGTCTTGAGCAAGTGGCTTTACCTCTCTTGGCCTAATATATAAAAGGGATTATTTGGACTAGAGCAGAGGTTAGCAAACAATAGCCCATAGGCCAATCCCAGCCTACTGCCTATTTTTGCAAATAAAGTTTTATTGGACCACAACTACATCTATGACTGTTGTCATGGTACAACAGCAGAGTTAAGTAGTTACGGCAGAGACCATATGGCCTGTAAAGCCAAAAATATTTACTCTACAGCCCTTTACAGAAAAAATTTACTAACTCTTAGGTTGGAAGCTATCTATTTCCTCTCTTTTCTCATCTGCAAAGTGAAAATAAAATAGTACCTCAGGGCACCTGGGTGGCTCAGTCAGTCAAGCGTCTGGCTCTTGATTTCAGCTCAGGTCATGATATCACAGTTGGTGGGTTCAAGCCTGGTATCAGCCTCTGTGCTGGATTCTACTACTTAGGATTGATTCTCTCTCCCTCTCTCTCTGCCCTTCCCCTGCTCATGTGCATGCACGTGCTCTCTGTCTCTCTCTCAAAATGAACTTTAAAAAAATAGTAACTCATAAGATCATAAGAATCAAATGATAGTTTTTAATGTAGTTCCTATTTATGACATGCTAGGTAACATAATTATATCACTGTTAATTAAGTGGTGAGTATAATCACTATCAGGATTCTAGCAGTTTCCCATTACAGAAGAAATAGTTGTGGCTGCAGTGCTCTTCTAAGAAGCTACACGGAAAGGAAAGAATGGCAGTTGATGCATGGGACTTGGCCAACTGGAGTAACAAAACCCAACACAGTCAAAAGATAAGCCATAGGCTAACTACATTTCCAGCCTAAAGAGTGCTAGAAACACATGTTATGTAAACATTTACATATCTACTTGATACTTAAGCCCACCTTTGGAGGCTAAAGTTTAGACAACCAAGTGAGGAGCTGAAGGTATTCAAGGTCAAGGAAAAGAGAATGCTCAAGAGGCATGAGGAGCGGTGTGTAGAAAACTTAGGTGGGAACAAAATATTCTGATACAAGAATTTTGAGTAACAGAGCTAGGAAGGTTGGTTGAGTACTGGAGCAAGAAATGTAAAAAGGTTTTGTTGTTGTTGTTTGGTTGGTTGGTTGGCTTTTTTTTTTTTTTTTTAATGTGCATTGAGATCCACCGAAGAGCTCTGCACCTGAAAGCATTAGTATTCCTAAATTGAAATATCTTTACTGTATAGAATGTATCACAGGACAAAGAAATGAGAAATTAAGTTCATTTTATAGAGAAAATTTCAGTTTTGTCTGCATTGTTGTTATAATTATGTTTTATATTTGTTGTTTCTGTTTGTTCTTCTTTTTTGAAACTTCACTTAAGCCTACTTTTACCTAGTGTGTTTAAAATGGAGTTGTAGCTAATGCACAAGTGTAAAAATGAATTCATGTTTTTTTCTTTAAGAAATGCTACTTAAAAAGCATTATTTTATATGTACTACAAAAAACATTCATAGTATTTTCAATTTATTCAATAATACTAAGGGCCTACTCTGTAAAAGATAGGGGAAAATGAGTAAAACAGGGGGTTCTGTCTTCAATCTAGGAGGGAAATAAATGACATTAAATAAACGAAGACAATGCCATTAGTACTTTGAGTGTTCAGAAGGAGTGAGGGATGGGGAGGGCTCTAATAGTGCTGTAGACATTGTTAATTGTCTATTCAATGTCCATTTCCCTATTTTCCCCTGCTAATAGAGAACTTATTTTATATATAACAGCAAAGAATCTGGCTAAATATTTATTTTCTAAGGGTTTCATTTCATCTCTAAATGGCTTTCTAATATAGTTCTGACTAAAGATCTGTAAGAAAACCTTTCTGAAGGTTTCTAGAAAAACTTGCTACTGTCTTGATAAAATAGGACAGATACCACTAGCTCCTTTCTTCCTCTTTTCATCTACTCTTGAATGTGGTTGCAATGCCCACAGCTGGGGCAGCCATCCTACCACCATGAGGCAATAAAAAAGAAAATAATAGAATGGAAAGATAGAAGTTCTTGAGTCCCCAGTGATATCGTTGAACATATAAAACAACATTTGCAACCACAGACTTCTGCACTTCCTATTACGTGAGGAAAATTAGCTCTACGACCTAAACTAGTATTGGTTGGATATTCTTTTGCAGACATCTGAACGCTAAAAGATTCATTGAGAAAAGCTGATTCTTTGTTTATTCACTTTTATAATAAATATCTTTTCTACAAATACTTATTTCTTCAACTCCTTAATTTCTTTAGCAAGTATTTTTAAGCACCTATGAAGTGTCAGACCCTGTGCTAGAGGCTAAGATTACGTGGTAGTTCTGTTGGAGATATTCAGATAGGAACAATAGAACTTCTCTTTTCTCTCCATCTCTGTTTTTTATATCAGTCTAACTGCTCTGTATCTTTACCCTGCAAAAGAAACAAAAAGAGACCAAGTGAAAATGAGGCCAGGAGGATCCAATATATTTATGTATCTATTGCACATGCTTCCTCACCATTCCCTCAGAAGAAATGGAAAGAAATGACCACTATGTAAGAAGAAGTCAAGGGAGCCAGTAAAACTCCTTTATTCTACCTCATATCTTGGCCCAAAGAACGCTCTCTGAGCTCTAGCACTGTTACGGGATCTTCATCTAGAACACTGTAATAGACCCATCTGGGAGAAGGTTAGTTCACTTGTGGTATACTGCTCCCAAAAAGAAAGATGGTCATTAAGTGAATCCTCAAACCCCTAAGCTCCATCTTGGGCTTTGCCATGCTCCGGCTTGTGCAAAAAGAAATCCACAAGCATGAGACGTGCTGGGGAAAGTTTTTATTCTACACGGGTGGGAGTATATCACAGGAATGCTCTGGAGACTCCCTTCTTGTTTTTCACCATCTTAAAAGCAAACGGTTATCTGACAGGAAATGCTTTGTGTTCACTCTCTCCTTTTGATACGTTATTTTGGGAAACGAGCTGAATATAGGTTTAGTCTTGGTATCAAGTCCCTGGGTATAATCCAACCAAGAATTATCTTTGGATAAGAAAACCCAATTGCTTCAGAAAGGATCATTTGACTAAGGTGCTGCAGTGATAACGCCAGTAACAGAGAACTTTTACCAAAAGTGAAAGTGTGTCATGTACCAAAACTCTACTAAGGCTAAACTCAACACATCATTCTTGCCCACAAACCAGCATCTCCTCTCGCCTCCCTTGTTTCCGTTGATGCTATCAAACACTTGAGTCCAGCCAACAACTTACGTTGCTTCCTTCTCCTTCCCATCTCTCGAATCTTCTCCTGGATTCCTTCACTGCCACTGCATTAACTCAGGCCATCATTACCTCTTGCTGGAACTAGCAATAGCCTACCAACTAGTCTCCTCAACCCCAGGTTCTTGGATCCAACCCACATCCACTTCCTGTGGCCTCTCGTGTGTGGGCTCCATGGAGCAGTGACCTTGTTTGTTTGCCTTGTATCCCACTGCATTCCTAGGACTGAATACAGCGCCTAGCACATAGTTAGCTCCCAGGAAATATTGGTTGGATGAATGCATCATACAGAAAAACCCTGATCCGATTTTGATCCCCTGCTGAAAACCTTATTATCTCCTCATTTCCCATGATATAAAGCCTGGCCCTCCCTAGGGCGGCATTCAGGAGCTCCAGAGCTTGAGTCACACTCTGACATTTTTATATTCACCCCTATACATTCTGTCATCTACTCTCTGTTCCAACCAAACTAGGTGACATTACTTTTGCAAGACAGGATCTTTTTGCCTCCTCGTAGTGTCTAAGCCTTCGCTCCCTCTCCCTGGAATGCATGAAAAGCCCTGTAAGCCATCTCTGCCAATACAAGTCCTAAATCCTACCTATCTCTTGAGAACCAGCTCTCATCTTCCTTCCTTCATGAAGCCTTTTCTAAAAATAATAATAAATGTGTCAGTTTTTTGGAGAGCTCACTATGTGCTAGCTCACATTTCCTTCTCACAAAAACCCTATGAGGCAGATCTGTTTATCCCCAGTTTAAAGATAGCGACACTGAAACTCAGAGCCACTTTAGGGATTTGCCTGAGTTTGCACAGCACAGGCCAGGTAGGATTTGAATCCAGTGCTAAAGCGTCTCCCTTAGCCCTGCCTGCTGCTACCCCATTATCCATCATAATTGCTCCTTGTGCATTTTGGAAGCACAGAAGCTTAAAACTGGCAGTCAACGAGTTGAATTCAGCTATGGGCAGGATTTTAAAACCATGTTCAAAAATCAGGAGATCAGAAAAATGTGGATTTTTAACTTCTCTTAAAAATTAGGAAGTTCTGGCAACATTGGATAGGGGTTCCCACGTGGCCTTGATCCAGGGGAGTTGGGTCATATATGCCCCTTCACATGGGACTTGTACTCTCACCCAGCCTGGCTTAGGCAGGCATTTGAGTTTGTGTCCCCAAGAAGAGCTTGTTAACACCTGTCATAAAACATTTTCCAAACTCTCCCTTATCTCATTCCACCTTCCTGAGGCTGCAAGCTTTCTCCTTTATTTCTTTCTTCTTTGGTCTGTTGTTTTGTTTTTTTCTTTTTCTTTCTCTATAGCATGAAATCAGTGCTTGGCATGTTGTGGATCAATTATCCTTTTATTAAATTGAATATAGGTACGTTTGCAGGTTTGCCAATAAACCCAACTTTGAATATGTCTCTAAATACAGCTTTTGGGTTAATTTTAGTATAACCAATTCTGACATGGCCCCATTTGTAGAAAAATAGTAGGAGTGAAAAACCACCGAACAATCTCTGAGGTTTTTTATTTGTTTACATTGGATTACATTGATGTTTTCATTAGATTTTCATGAGATACTTGCTTCTGATTGTTCTCGCTGGAAGATGATGAAATCATTTTGCTTTCCATGTCAAGTCAACCTTGCTTCCAGCCATTAGCCATGTCCTCACCTTTCTGTGCCTCTAGTGTAGAATTTATCAGACAGGATCCTAAGGATTTGTTTAGAAGTCTGTTTTCTTACTGGCAGAGACTATTATTCATCTTTGTTCCTCTCATGCTCAGCATACTGCCTGGCAGATAATAGGTGTTCAATATGGTTTCATTGACTGAATTATTGCCTGAAGTACATGCACAATAGACAGATGATCTAAATTGAAGTTTCTTAAGTCTGACATGAAGAAACATTGACACTACTTCCTCAAGTTAATCAATGATATTGATAATGTAATATAGTATTTTTCTTTTTTCTTCCTGCCAGTTAAAAATGTTAACACTACGTTCTTAAACACCAAAGGGAAATTTTGTTGTGGAGTTCTTGGTAAAATCAAGAGGCTTCAGAAGTTACTTATTCTTTGTTCTTTTGAAGCGGTTTTAACAGGCAGTGATTGGTTCATTAGCCTAGGCTTCTCTTTACCACAGCCTTCGGAGGCCAGCCCAAACACCCTGTGGCCGACTTGTGTGTTTGATCTGACCATCAGCAGCTACAGTTCCTGGCCCAGCTCTGACTTCATTGACCAAAGCAAATGACAGCCATGGTACTCCATTTTCTTAATATCACCAGGCCCAAAAAATCAAAAACTAGTAAACAAACAAACAAACAGAAGACATGCCTCTCTTTTACTTTCTGCTGTTGGCCTGGAGTAGAAGTGTTCCAGAGTCCTGGCTTTCCACTTTCCAGGGGTTTCATTCTAATATTTTACTGCCCTGATGACACTCAAGATTTTGCCTTGAACTCCGCAGCTTACATGATGTCATTGAGACATTCTGGAAATAAAATAATAAGGGTTTTAACATTTATGGAATATTGCTACGGCCAACCCCTGAGACAAGCATTCTAATTGGATCATTGCATCTGATCCTTAGAACAACCCTGAGAAATGGGGATCCCTATTAACCCAGATCTTATGTTTGAAGAAACTGAGGGTTTAGATGGGTTAAAGAACGCATACGAAGTCTCAGCTGGTAAAACTGCAGAGTAGGATTCCGGTTCAAGCCATGCAAGCATTCACCCCTTTGTTCCCCCAGCATTCTTCTCTCATAGGCAGCTTTTTGGAAATTCACCATCCAGAACACGCTGGTGACTCTCACTGAAGGAAGTTCCTAATTGGGTGGTATGGGCTACTATTATTCAACTGTTATTGAAGCACCTAAGAGGAAGCTAGACACAAGTTACATTATTTTTAAATAATGCACATAGTAGCATTAGCAAAGTCTTCAAGCTTGCCTTATTTCACTTTTATCATCTAGGATTGCTTTCATACTGGACTCCATGTTGAATTTAACAGCATAATTATTAATACAAGAAGAGAGTAAAGTGATTTTATTTTCTAAAAACAGAGGCAAATATTTGAATGCTAGAAACCAGACTGTCTCTTAGTGTTTTCTTTCATACTTTGGTTTAAGAGGGAAAATACAATTCGAAATGTCTAAACCAGGGTTGCATTTTTATACCTCTATTGTGAGACCCATTATTTCCTATTTTTAATTTAATAATTTTATTTTTAATGGTAATTATGTGAGAGGCTCTTCAAAAGCCAAATATTTTCTGTGAAAACTTTAAGTTTGGGCAATAGAATTATAAGTAAGAGTAATTAATTTACTCTTTAGGGTTTTCTCACCTTATGCACAGCTTAGAGATAAAGAGTGAACAGCACTCACTTCAGGGAGAAAGGAGATGGTACCAAGATGGCTGAATAGGTGCCCTTGGCAGCTTCCCCACCACCTTCCTCTACCTTCAGTTCTCCTTGATATAGATTCTTAGCTTTTATACAGCACATTGATCTCTCCTCATCATACAGTAACTTGTATGTTTCCACAGTCTGTGTCCTCACCTTCTCCTAAAAGTCTTCCTTGATTAATCCTACCTACCTGATTATTCCCCACACTAAACCCCCCACACCCAAGTTAATAGATTCAGCATTCTCAAGTATTTGAAGGAGTTTTCATATATGGCTGTTCAGCTCCTCAAGGGCACAAATTAAAAGCTGGATTTGGGACACTGTACACACAGTGGGTACTCAGGAAATACAGATTCACTAATAAACAGAGGCAAGGCTTCTCTCAAACTGAAGCCCTATATACTTTGCATAAAAATTGCTAAGATAGCAGGAATAACATCTTCATTTGTATTGAAACTATGAAATCCAACTGACAGAATTTCTACCACATACAACCACACCAGATATGCTCCCAAAGGGCAGTTTGTTCGCGGGGAAAACCTGACTCAGCAGGTTTAAATTATTCCTTCTGAGCCACTTAACTTTTGAATTTCCTCATTCAGTGGCTTAAACTTGACTTTAAAACTGCATGCACTCAAAACATTTGCATTTAATTGCAGCGGTAGTATGTTTTCCTGTTGCCATCCGAAACATATTCATTATCAGTGTCAGGCTTTCATTGAGAGAGTTTGGTTATTTATATCTAAAGAATCAAATTCAACAAAGATAACTGAAGGCATGTAAGTAGATTTTTCTACTTTTTTATTATAAGAAGATGCAGCCTGTAGATACACAAATTCAAATCCTTGGCAAATCATATTTTCAATGACTGTTTGTCTAGAGATAAATGGATATGAGTAGAGAGAGTTATTTTAGGAATGATAAGTCAACATGAATTTTATTTTTTGTAATGTATATATACATATATTTTCAATATGTGTATGATTCAAGAAAATATTGTGTCTGGCGAGTAATTGCTGGAGCACTTTGTGTGACGAAGAGAGTTGAGTCTTAGAAAAAATGTATTTAAAACTGTCTTAAACCTTATTCCAAATTAAAGAAGGTTAAGATCCTGTTGTACACTGGTGACCACAGGGTTAAAATGGAGGTTGGAGACACCAGGGGGCTGGGTGTGCACTCCCTGGATTATCCATTTTATTAAGACCAACACATCCTCCTATTAGAATGCCATGTCATTGAGAGCACATGTGGCAAAGCTCAATACCTTTTGTTATTCCAGGATACATTTAAATTAATTTAAGAACAAAGTGTTCCCCTGGATCCATGAGTTGTTGCAGTAGTTTTAATCAGAACCAGAAGTTCTGGCTGCCTCCGGTGATGTCATGTGAACAAATGTTGATTTCATGAATCCTATGCCCTGTTGATCAGACCACATTCTTGTCCAACGTGTTTGTGAAACAGTACGTTTCTTTCTTCAAAGTGTAAGGTTGCTATTTAAGATTGAGGTACTTGAAAGATGGATAGTGACCTTTGAAAGGTATTCATAAATCACTTACAACTGACCTGCAAACACAAAGTGAAATGAATAAATGAGACAAATCCTTGCTGATATGAGCCCTAACTTTACCTTAAATACCCACATAATCAAAGAAGAACTGTTCTCGTGGCTAAATTACTAGGAGACATCATGCCAGTTCTCCTCCTCCCTGAATATGCAGATATTGACATGAATGTACCTGCGCTGTCGAAAAGATCACATGTGTTTTAACTAGCAAAAGTGACAGGGTGATCAGAAGCCACACCTGGGAGTCATCTGTAGCCCAACAGATCAGAATAATGAAATGCTGGTAAGGGTTGGTGGAAGCAACCTCAAGTATTTAGTGAGCTTTGTGTTCTTCACTGAGCTGAAGTGTGAAGGGTGTAGTGGAGAAGGGGGTATTTAAAATCACAAGAGAACAACCTCTGTTTGCAAGATGTTTCCCGAATCAGTAGAGAACCTGTCTACTAGACCACAGATGTAATGGACACTAATAAGAAGGCAGCAAAAACCAATCAAGGGTAAATCTCAGGCTACAGACAACCATTCTTAAAATTCATCACAGGGAGAGATGAATGGATTGCAGTCGTCAGTAGAGGCTTCTTGCAGGCAATGTGCTTTGAGCTAAGTCTTGAAAGAATGGGTAGGAATTCTTCAGGTGGACGGGTGGGAGGAAGAGGGCTTCAGGTCACGAGTTCAGCAAGGGGACAGGCTGGAAAGCATGATGTGTGCTCACAGAGCAGTCACACTTGAAGTGCTTACTGGAATCCACCTTGCTGAGCAAGTCCAAAATCAGGCACTTCGTATCAGGCCCAGGTGCTTCTACTGACTGTATTATAACAGAGGAGTTTATCTGCATTTCTTAAGCAAAGGAATGCTATAAAGGGCAGCGTTTTTATTTTTTTTTTATTAAATTTTTTTTCAACTTTTTTTTATTTATTTTTGGGACAGAGAGAGACAGAGCACGAACGGGGGACGGGCAGAGAGAGAGGGAGACACAGAATAGGAAACAGGCTCCAGGCTCCAAGCCATCAGCCCAGAGCCTGACGCGGGGCTCGAACTCACAGACCGCGAGATCGTGACCTGGCTAAAGTCGGACGCTTAACCGACTGCGCCACCCAGGCGCCCCAAGGGCAGCGTTTTAAAGGGATTGGAGAATTTAGTCAGGTGGCTACTCCCACAATGCCAGGATAAGGTGACGGTTAGGTTATCTTCTCTAGACCGTGCAGTGGGGACTGAGATGGAGTAAGAAGAGAAGTTACTCTGTTCAGTTGCTAGGGACTGAAACGGCATAGTGATCTGGAAAATGGAAGTTATTTGTGAAGTTTCTGATGTTATCCATGAGTTAAATTAGCAGAATAAACTACTTTAAGTGCAAGGTAGCTGCAGTTTGCTAAAGATGCCGCTAGGTGGTGAACGTGCATTATTCGTGGCTTTAGATTATCCATTGGCTTTTCTTCTGGTGAAAGGGGTTTAGTTTGAGAATTCAGGTTTTAATTAAGTCAAATTAGATTTCTATTAGTGAAATATAACTTTATAGCTTATATGACTAGTTATTAATAAAGGAAACTGAAATATTACTCAGTGGTAGTTTTTTCAAACATATAAGACCCTGTGTACAAAATTGGAGCTATCTAAATAAAACTCCTATAGGAATCCCCATTTTATTTTAATATTTCTTATTAGTTGCCCACTCGGGAAACTTCCTCACTTAGTATTCAAAGGCAGCAAGTTATCTTTGGTAATGAATGACATCAAACTATCTGGGTGTTTAGAGATTTGAAAATTGTGCTGCTTCTAATATCTGAGCTGACTGCTCTGGGTTAGAACCTATTTCTTCTGCTTAGCTCTTACTAACCTGTTAAATAACACCCTTATATGGCAGTGCTTCTGCTATTACCAGGAAGCTCAGTGAGACTGTGTGTTACTTGCACTGTTTCCCTCAAGGTATTTTACTGACTGTAAGCATCATGAAGGCAGGACCCATGTCTATTGGGCTCGGCACTCATCCCAGTGCCCAGCACGGTACCCCACACAATGTAGACCCTCAGTGAGTTAATGAACTTGTTCTGCTAGTAAAAAAAAAAATGCACTTTCCTTTCCACCTGATCTCAGTAAGTCAAATACAATCGCATAGTATATTTTTACCAATTGGGCAATCAGAGTTTACCTCTTTTACCTTCCAAGAATGACTCAAAAAGAAGTTCACACAAAGATTTTGACATATTCTTTGTTTCTTGCAATGTTTCATTTAAAATATTCACAGGGGAGGTGCCTAGGTGTCTCAGTCAGTTAGGCGTCTAACTCTTGATTTCAACTCGGGTGATGATCTCACAGTTCATAAGATTGAGCCCCATGTTGGGCTCTGAGCTGACAGTGTGGAGCCTGCTTGGAATTCTCTCTCTCCCTCTCTCTACCCCTCCTCTGCTCACACATGTTCTCTCTCCTTCTCTCTCTTTTTCTCTAAAAATAAATAAACTTTAAAAATAAAAAACATAAGATACTCACATGGACATGCATGTATGTGTTTAAGAGCCTTGGCACTTTGGCCTCAGTCTTTCTAGATTAACTCTACAAGATTATCATTCTGTTATGCTTAATTCTCAGGGTAACCTATATTTCTATTGCTTATATTTATCTTTAGAAATGTGAAAACACATCTTACAATGGGATAGAATGTTCGGGACTGTGCTTCTCCGGCAACGTTACAAGTGGTAGTAGTAGTGATCTATTGAGTATTTAGTATATGTCATTTAATGTTTCAAATAATCAAGTATCATCGGCCCAAATTATGTAGCTGAAGAATCTGAAGTGCAAACTGGATAAGTTAGATGCTCAGGGACACATAGGTAGCAAACCAGGGTCCAAACCTGGAGCTGGTTGGCAGTATAGCCTGTAGACACCCGAATGCTATCTGCTTCCCATCTCTACTGTGTTGAATTTTTCTGCTTGAAAACCTATCCAAAGCATAAAATAGAAAAATATTTATTCAAACATACGTACAGGGTTAAATACTGTGGACATATGTAAATAATATTAAAATCTCTTTCAGTTCATCAGTTCCGGTGGAAATTGCCATTTAACAAGTTTATTGTTTAGTGGTTTGGAAATTATTCATGACCTTCTTACACTGTACCATACTCAGCGGGTTTGGCAATTTCTATAGCCATAGGAATACCGTCCTCTTGTCTAATATATATTGTGCACTCAAAAATCCTGTATATCAGGGGCGCCTGGGTGGCTCAGTCGGTTGAGTGTCCGACTTCGGCTCAGGTCATGATCTCGCGGTCAGTGAGTTCAAGCCCCGTGTTGGGCTCGGTGCTGACAGCTCAGAGCCTGGAGACTGTTTTGGATTCTGTGTCTCCCTCTTTCTCTGCCCCTCCCCCTCTCATGCTCTGTCTCTCTTTCTGTGTCAAAAATAAGTAAACATTAAAAAAAAAATGTTTTAGCCCTGTATATCAAAGTGCCTATTACTTAATTAACAACATGTGTAGACAAATACTTGGTTAAAAATGTAAAACCTGACACTCTGGGGCCCCCACAGCAACTAATCTGGGTCTCCAAACAGTCTTGGAAACACAAGGAAGAAAGGAAGCACATCTTTGACACAGCCTGGCAAGGAATCGGGCATGTCTCTGTCTTCCTGGTGGGAGTGGAAACCGTACATTCTCTTTTGGAAGGCGATTTGGCAGTAGGTATCAAAATTACAAAAACACAGATCCTGTGCCCAAACAATTCCACTTTTAGAAGTTTATCCTACGGATACACTGACACATGCGTAAAATTACCATATACACAAGGTATTCTTTGCTTTTACTGCTTTGTAAAAGCAAAATATGAAAAGCAAAATATTGGTGAAGAACTTAAGCGTCATGTATGGAACCATTGAATGATCACATTGTACACCTGGAACTGCTCTAACACTATCTTAATTATACTTCGATTAAAACAAGAAAGAACCTAAACATTCATTAAGGAAAAACTGATTAAATAGATTATAGTACATCAATACAATGGACTATTATGCAGCTATAAGAATGAGGAAGTTTTTTAGCTCTGGTATGGAACAATTACGTATATATATATTTTTTATATTTAACTAGGAAAAAAGGGCATGGCAACGTTTGTAAGATTTGTGTCTTAAGAAAAAAGGAAAGCAGGGGTGCCTGGCTGGCTCAGTTGGTCAAGCATGCAACTCTTGATTTCGGAGTTGTAAATTCAAGCCCCAAGTTGGGTGTAGAGATTACTGAAAAATAAAATCTTTAAAAAAAAAAAAAAAAGGACAGCAACTGATATTCGCATACATTCATGTCTATATTTGCTTGACTATGCGTATAATAATCTCTGGAAGAATATACAAGAAATTGGTGACATTGGTAAATGTCCAGGGAGGGCAGTGAATTGTCTGGGAGCCACGGAGTAAAAGAGAGGACTTTCCTTATGTTTGCACATGCATTCTCTATCTTTACAAACCCTCTATTTTAATCCTAAAACCTTTTTTCTTTTAAAATTTTTAAATGTTTATTTAGTTTTGAGAGAAAGCGCATGTGAGTGAGGGAGGGGTGGAGAGAGAGAGACAGAGAGACAGAGAATCAGAAGCAGGCTTCACGCTGTCAGCATGAAGCCCCATGGGGGGCTTGAACTCATGAGATCATGACCTGAGCCGAAGTTGAATGCTCAGTCACTCAATCGACTGAGCCACCCAGGTGCCCTAATTCTAAAACCTTTTAAAAACATGTATACCTTTTAATCCTGTATCTCAAGGACTTTAGCTTGGGGATACTATAAAAGATTTATCAAAGGCTTATATCCAAAGATGTTCTTTGCATCATTATTTATAATGGCAAAATAGAGAGGAGATGCAATAAAATATTTAGCATTTGGAAATTTGAAGCAAGAAGTAGATGCGGAAGCACTGCACACCTCCTATGTAAAATGCAACAAATGTTTATCTTCATTATCATGGATTAAAAGCATGCTGTCTTGTTCACTGAATCCACAACATCTGACACAATGCTTGATGCATAACAATCACATGATTAATAATTATAGAAAAATTAATAGAAAAAAGACTGGGAGGATATATTCTGAAATGTTGACAACATTTACCAGAGATTTTTATTTTCTTCTATGATTTTTTCCAAGTTTTCCTCAACGAACATGTACTATTTTTATGATTGGAAAGAAGTACAATAAGGGTTATGAAGACTTCATCCCCAAAAGAAATTCATATGTTCATGCCATGTCTATCAATAGAGGAATGAACAGCTATTTTAATGAGTACTAGTGAGCGCTTGCATTTGCTCAGCAGTGCTTACAGAAATTCTGGAAAGGATGGTAGTGGTGTGTAAGTGGCAGCTGGTACATTTAGTGAGTATTGGAGGTACATGAGGGGATAATTTGAATGCTAATTACAATATCACTCTGCACTTAGGAGGAATCACAGAACTAGGACTGGGGTTATTTGACTGAGCAGCACTATATGCACATTAAGATTTTTTCTGTAACATTAGACCTGATTCCTATTTTTTCCCCATTTTTGACTGTAGGCAGATCTAGGTTCTGGTCCCCACTCTGCCACTTACACACTCTGTGATCTTTTTAAGATGATCTATCTCCATCTGCAAAATGAGGCATGGTCTTTGCTGGGTTACATGTGGAGTGCATTCTTCCTTTTTAAAAATTTTTTTTTGATGTTTATGTATTTTTGAGAGAGAGAGAGAGACAAAATGAGAGTGGGTTGGGGCAGAGAGAGAGAGGGAGGCACAGAATCTGAAGCAGGCTCCAGGCTCTGAGCTATCAGCACAGAGCCCAAGATGGAGTTCGAACTCACGAGCTGTGAGATCATGACCTGAGCCGAAGTCTGACGCTTGACCAACTGAGCCACCCAGGCGCCCCAGAGTGCATTCTTAATGCAAGTGAGGAGGTTAGTTCAGTACCTGGCATATAGAAGTCTCTCTGGATGCCTCCCTCCCCTTTTTGCTCCTCCCATATTTGTCAGTGTGTCTGGATGTGGATGGGGAACAAAAGTTGGTTTAGAAGTGGGGAAGAGACTAAATTTTTAAGCAGTTTATTTAATCCTACGATAGCTCCTTTAAGATATGAATCATCCCATTATACTGATGTGGGGAGAGAGTGTTGCCCAGGAAGCTGTGAGCATCCTAACATCCTAATGATTAGCATCTATGATATGCTCATACACAATATACACAGAGTTTTTCTATGACCTCTAGAATTTTGTTCTGAGGAAAGAAGATGGAAATCCTCTATTGATCGTATTGCTGTGCCTGAGGACACGGAGAACTTATTACATTAGTATGGGTTTTGGATGTTTGCCTAAAGCCACAAACCTTTTGATGTCCACCTTCCAGCCCCAAGAAATTCCTCATCAGTCATATAATTCCTGCAAATAAGATAAAGCAGGACTTTTAATGGAAAATTTTCTGCTCCTTCTTGCTCTCTGACTTCAATTGCATTAGAAAACTTTTTTTAAAATACTAATTTCACAAAATAATTTTTCATTGTGTGTTCCAAATAATTTTAATACCCTCTAACACAATGCACTTGCTTAAATAACAAAGTAGATGAGTATGATCAAGATTTCATATTTAGAATAGATAAAATTACAAGTAGTTATGCAAAATTCAACTTTAAATGTAAATTGTATAGGTATAAAATGTTAACGTTATAAAAACCATTTTGTAAGCCATACCTGGATGATCTAACTTAAATTCTTAATTGAGCTAATAGTGCATTAAGGAGAAATATACAAACTTGTAGATGGATGAACATTTTATACTAGCAGAAAAAAAATCCTATGTGTCAGCAATAGAAAAAATATTCTGTCAACAAATCCTTTATGTAACGTGATAACACTACCTTCTAATATTTCTTAGAACCTTCTCTCTCAAATGTAGTCATGAGGTGCTAACTTCTCTCCCACACCGATGAAACACGGGATGCTTGCCACCAAGTGGCTCTTCCACAAATTAACCTCAGTGTTACTACCTGGTGTCACTAATCTTTGTTGTTTGTTTGTTTGAGAAAGAGACAGAGTGTGAGCAGGGTAGGGACAGAACAAGAGAGGGAGGCACAGAATCTGAAATAGGCTCCAGGCTCTGAGCTGTCAGCACAGAGCCTGACGTGGGACTCGAACTCAACAAACCATGAGATCGTGACTTGAGCCAAAGTCGGACACTTAACTGACTGAGCCACCCAGGTGCCCCACTTATCTTAAATTTTTAATTGGTATTGTTGGTTATCTCTGCTAAGTTAAAAACAAATAAATGCCCATTTACTTAAAATTATTTTAATGATTGTCAGAAATAGAAAAACAAGAATGCAGAAATTAGAAGCAAAATTTCAGCATTTGGACTATTGAGGTGCATAACAGTTCTCTTGAAAAGAAATTAATAAGATTTTTGTTTCCTCAGCTCTCTGTCTGGAGAATGCTACTCCTATTTGTATGTCTGCATAGCAGCAGTTTGGCTTAGGTAAAATTTCTAATTCATAATATGGTAGCTGTGCCAAAAAGTCACACAAACCAGAAGGTTAAAAATAATTTCTATCAACTCTGCCTAGTGTGTTTGAGGAAGAGCAGAGTGTTGTAACTCTCATGCTTACGATTGGAACACATTCATAAACAAAGGCATTTAAATGTTTGTGTATATCCGATATCATAGAAATGTAAGAAATCAGGTAGGAACAGTCAATGTATATTGTCATCTATCTTCCAACACTCATTGATAGAAACAAAAGTAATAATATTAAAAGGGTGATTAAGTCACATTTTTGAGAACTCACCATATACCAACCAGCAGGCAAAATGCTTTGCAGATTCAAGATTAATTTACCATAGTAGACTCAGAACAATTTTAAATCCATCTAAGTATGTAGTAATTTATTAAACTCTGCAAGCAAATATACCAAAAACATTTTTTTTTTGTCCTTCTGGAATGTGTACTCAAAAGAACTGGAAGTAAGATCACTCCCTATTGTCGTGGTACTATTTCCCAATCCCTTCGCATTGGAAGTTTTCTTCTTTTTGACGCAGGTACTTGATTTTGCGTCTGTCAAGTTCTCCTTCATTTAGTGTGTGTGTATTTGGCTGGAGTTGCTAATATTAACCACAGTCCAGAACTCAGCATTTCTGACTATTACAGAGGTTCCTACATGGTGATGAACATCTATTTCTAATTCCCCTCTGAAACACTTGGGAATGGGGGTTAGCAGGGAAGAATGGATGTCACAGGATGAGAGGAGGGCTCCTTAAAGGCAGCTGGCAGGAGCACTTTGGTGAGATGCCCAGTGAGCTCCTCCTCCTGCAAGGTATGGCTTTGAAATTTGCCTCTGGGTCACCATCTGTGTGTAGGGCCATCCCTGTCACCAATTCTTTCCAGCTTACATTGCAAAGAATTCCTCCTCCTCAGTGGATGCTGGAATCTCTGGCACAAACAAGACTGGGATTAGAGGTTCACTCAGAATTTTGACTTGGAGGATGTTTGGTTAAAGAGCCAGGACAAAGATAAACACTTTACTAAAGCTTGAGTACCTCGGGTGCTTGGGTGGCTCATTCAGTTAAGTGTCTGACTCTTGATCTTGGCTCAGGTCATGATCTCACGGTTTTTGAGATCAAGCCCCGTGTTGGGCTCTGTGCTGAGAGCACAGAGCCTGCTTGGGATTCTCTCTCTCCCTCTCTCTCTGACCCTCCCCTATCCACTCTTACTCTCTCTCTCTTTCTCTCAAAATAAATAAGCAAACTTTAAAAAAAACCAAACCAAAAAAAACTTGAGAAGCTTGTGGTGGGATGATAGTATTCAGTTCTTTACTACGAGCAATTGGATGCTAACGTATCTAGAGGTCAACAAAGATCCCTCATGCCAACAGCAAACACAATAGAAATGTGATGGGACTGTTCACCTATTTTAGAGACAGGTTTCCTGCCACCATTCCAGCATAATGAAACAAACCTAAATCACCTGTGGCCTGGCTAAGTTCTAGATTGTTTATACAGTTACTTACCCAAGAACTGTCTTTGGCTCCTTAGAAATCACAAGAGCCTAGAATAAGAAGCAGGAATTGGTGAGAACGAAACCAAAATATCACCTCGTTCTCAGGTGTCAGATATTGACACAGGCACAGGCTGGATCCCCAGGTCTGCTGGGGCAGGGCCAGGAGAGTCCGTCTTTGTCCAAAAGTAGGGTCTTTTTTCCTTTGGGGAGCAAGTCATGGCTGTTAAACACAATTCTGGTTAAGACGTTTTAACAGTAAGTTATATGGCATCCTTTTAAGCTTTATAAAAAGAGGCTAAATAAAAGACTGGCTAGGCAAGCTGGGAAAAGTCTTAATTTTATTAAGGCAGTGAAAGAGAATGAAATGCAAAATCAATAGCAAGTAGGACAGTGCAGAGCTCCTATAAATCACCCTAGCAGGCCTGTGAACAGACCTAAGAACTTGAGCGACACATTTCCCAGTGAAAAGACCGTTCCCCACACCTGCTACTGGCTCTCCCAGCCTCTGTTCCTGTTCACTCTCAGGAGTAGGCTCACTGATCATTTGCCTCCTGCGTCATTGAGGAAATAGAAGGCAGTGGGAACTTGCACATTCTCACATCTTTCTTCTGCCAAATCTCAGACCTAATTTATCTGCACCACTCTCCTGCACTCCCTCTCGTCACAGGGGAGGAGGTATCCCTGCTTCTCCCCTCCACAGCTCAAACTCTGTCCCACCTCTTCCCAAACACATGGCTCCTGTACTTGTTGCCCCTTTCACCCCCTCCCTTTCTTTTCTTTACTAGATCATTCCAAAAGCAAGAAAATACACCAGAGTGTAGCCCTCCTCGAACTTCAACATGCATGTGCCTGGGGATCTTGTTAAAACGCTGGTTGTTTTTTGAGTAGTCAGCCTGTATTTTCCGTCTTTAAATAAACAATCCCCTCTCTTGATCACATGTCTATGCTCTCCACCCCTTCCCCCATTTTTTTTTTTTTTTTTTTTTTTTTTTTTGCCATCCTTCACAAGCAATGCTTTGTGAGGTGGGGGTCTTCATTTGGTTTGTCCAATTTTCACTCCCATTCTCTGCTCAATATATGCAAAGCTTCTATCCCCACCACTGAACTCCACCTGTCAAATCCTCTTCCTCCTTGAAACACTTTTGTTGTGACTTCTGTGATGCCTCTTTCTAATTTTTCTTCTACTTCAGTCTTTTTCAGTATTCTTAGCTGGCTCATTCTCATCTGTTCAGCTAATGAGTTTTGTTGTGCCTTGGGGCTCTGTTCTGGCCCCCCTTTGTCTATATTCTTTCCCTGGGTGACTCCTTCTATTCATATGACTTTAAGGATCTTCTAAATGCCAAGGGTTCTCATGTCTCTCTCTCCAGCCCTGACTCATATATCCATCCACCTATGGATAACATAGGTGGATGTCCTGTAGGCAACTCCTACTCTTTCATGGCCCTAATGTAGCTCTTCATCTACACTTTTCCCATGTTTGTTCTTTCTCTACTCTTCCGTAGCTCAGTGAAACCAGCATTCATTTACCCCAGTGCTCATAGCAAAAATGTAAGCAGTTCTTGATTTCTGTTTTTCTCACCTCCCAGATACAGTTGATTAACTTGTCTGTGGTCGTTTTCCTTACAAAACATCCTGAGGATGTCCAGTGTGGTCTAAGCTATCACCTTTTGTAGATTACCACAATAACCTCTTGTTTTTCCTTCTACAATACATTTTGCCTAAGTGGTCTTTTACAAATGTCAGTTAGATCATATTAATTCCCTGGTTGACATACTCCACAGGCTTCCCATCACACTTATAATAAAATCCCCACTCTTTTTTTTAGGTTTATTTATTTATTTTCAGAGAGAAGAGAGAGCACAAGCAGGAAAGAGGTAGAGGGAAAGAATCCCAAGCAGGCTCCATGCTGTCAGTGCAGAGCCCGATATGGGGCTTGATCTCACAAACTGTGAGATCATGACCTGAGCTGAGATCAAGAGTCTGATGCTTAACCAACTGAGCCAACCAAGTGTGCCAACATCTTCACTCCTTATTCTGGTTTACAAGGCCCTCTGGCACTGCTCCTCTGACATCTTCCTATGCCACTCTCGCCTTCACCTGGCTACTGTGGTCTAGGCATCTTTTGTTTTCTCAAGCAAGTTAATTTGTTTCTCCCTTAGAGCGTTTGCTTTACTGGTCCTAGCTCCCTAGATCTCCTGGTTAGGCTCCTTCTTGGCATTCAGACCTTGTTCTAGGTTTTGCCTTTTTGCTTCCAGGTTGATCCTCACTCACCTTTCTCCTGCAAGCCACATTTCCCAGCTCCCTGACAGTGGCTTTTGGGGGATTTGCCCAATGGGAGATGGTAGAAGGAAGGAAGAAGGAAAAAAAAAAACTGGACAATTTCTTCCACTCCATCTCTTTCCTTTCTCCTCCCCTTTGTTCTCTCCTTTCCTCATCTCCCAACCCCACCTCTGCTTCTTGGGGCACTTTCCAGTGGGGACTGGGTGCCTCATTCTCCCCAACAGACAGAGAGAGCCTCTCTGCCATAATCACAAATGCTGCCCAGCAGCCCTGTCCATGGCTCCATTTCCTGCCACAGTTGGTGTATGTGGTCTAGCAGTTACATCGCCGCCTCTGGTGGTGCCTTCCTGCATCGCTAATGTCTGCCACTCTATTTGATTCTCAGTTCTTCCAACACCAGTGTAGCCATTTCACTGTGTTAAATTCCTTTGTGTGAAATACCTACAGTAGTGTCTATTTTCCTGACCAAACCAGTTCTCAGCTACAGGGTTCACCCTCCCGCACCCGTCCCAACCTGCTGGGTCACTCCCCAACTCTCTAGGACATGCATCTGTTTTGAGTCTCTTCATGGCACTTGTCATTTTCTGCTATTTTGTCTTCATTTCTATCTTTGTTTGGTGCTATCGCCAGAGCCTAGAATAGTGTCTGATATGCAGGTGAGATTCAGCAAATATTTATTGAATAAATGAATAAAAAGAATGGACTGAGCTTGGGCTACGGTGAACACTGCTCCAATGGGGAGATGATGTGAATGAATGATAATCAGACTTCTAAATACAAAATCCATGAAAAAGGAAGGAAAATAAAAGAAAGAGAGAAAACTAGGCCAGAAAGGAAAATGTTACCCATTGGCAAGAAAGACCGTTAGGAGGGACGAGAAAGCACCTTTATTTAATATCCACTAATGTGCCAGTTGCCTTATATACATGATTTCATTCTGTTCCCACATCAGCTCTATCAGGTAGAGACATTATCTCCATTTTACTGTTGGGGAAACTAAGGATCTGAGAGGTTAACTTATTTAAAATCACAAGGCTGTAAAATGTACAACAGGATTCAAGCCTGCCATCTGTCTGAGTAGGACCAGCTCAGGAAAGTACATCATTGTTTCAATTCATGCCCATGGTACTTTTATTTTAAATGGAGCAGCTTTTTTTTTTTTTTTTTTTTCAACGTTTATTTATTTTTGGGACAGAGAGAGACAGAGCATGAACGGGGGAGGGGCAGAGAGAGAGGGAGACACAGAATCGGAAACAGGCTCCAGGCTCTGAGCCATCAGCCCAGAGCCTGACGTGGGGCTCGAACTCACGGACCGCGAGATCGTGACCTGGCTGAAGTCGGACGCTCAACCGACTGCGCCACCCAGGGGCCCCTAAATGGAGCAGCTTTAAATGCAGATATATACACTGTTTCTGAAGCACTTACTTTATCCTCTTCACCCAGTGGCCATCCCCAGTGAAAGAATTGGAGATGCTTTTTCAAATCAGTTCCCAAGTTTTTCTCGCCCTTCCCACTGCTCTCCCCTCCTCCTACGTGAATCGCAAGACAGATCACGATCCACACAACTAAGTAAATAAAAATACTGCCATCAGCTCAGTACAGTGGGCCTCTGGTGTTTTCTTCCAGGTTGACCTCAGAATGAGCCTGTTTTAGTGATTTAGTCTGCAGTAAGGAAGGGGGTTAGGGGATAGGCCCACCCCATATATCAGCAGCATCCCATAGAGCATGAAGTTTTATTCAGGTATGTGCTACATATGGCATCAATAGAGAAAGATGGCCCAGTTCCCTTCAAATTCACCAGGCCTTTATTTGTACCATCACCTCTGTTTTGTCAAATTTCATTGAAGAGCTCCATTATCATCTTAATGGGGACCAGTGAGTTCTCAATATTATCCTTGATTTCCTATATTATGCCAAGGTCTGAAACAACACCAAGGGGTGATGTTATACTGTGCAGTTTATAGGGAAACTGAGGGAGAAAAGCCCAAAATGGTAGAGCAAATCATTTTTTCCTAATTTTAATGTCCCTTGTTTGGTTGATTCAAGTACCAGTATGACTCTAACATTGCTTTTTTCCGGAGCCGTTCTTAAGACAGCTATCCCCAAACATCATGCTCTCAGAACACTGAAAACTTAGAGCAAACAAACAAATCATGGAAATTAAATAGCAATAAAACTGTTGTTGGATTCATATAAAAAATATTATCCAGTATTTAAATGGCTATTATTTACAGAAACTTGGCAATTGTACCATACAAATAATGAAATTGATTCCAGTCACAGTCCATCTTTGTTTGGAAAGGAAATACCAGTAGTGTTTGAAAAATGGATTATTAAAGACCTTGGTTTGCTGAAGGTGGCTCATATGTTCTATTTGCTAACACAGCATCTTGTTGAGGGAAAAAAAATAATAAGTGCAGCTTTCCCCTACCCCAGATTATTTTCACTACAGATCTTTAGAGCAGGAAATAAAAAACAGCTAATGGTTCATGGGGCATGTGGAATTAGTTTAAGCAAAGCCGAGCCCTGGTCCTGGTGACCGCCTCCTCTTTCCTGTGCTGTTTTGTCTATGCTGGCCTTCGAGTATGTCAACAAATCTCTTTTAAGCTCAGATGGGAAAGAAAGGATGGCGATTCTCGCTCTTTCTGCAAGGGGGTAATTTACAACAGATGTGGTTTTTTAGAAAGGTACAAGTTTGTCTTGTAAAATATTTGTAAAGAAAGATAGCCTCCGGATTTCACAAAATAATCCTTACTTGGTTTTAGAGATGTCACAAAGAGCATTGTTTTTATATACTAATATAATTCTTTTCTCACACAATTTGATTATAACCCAAGATTCGTTTTTGGGAAGAGCCAAGTTTAAATACCTAAAACAGTGCAGTGAAGAAATACCACATGTGACTTGATGGCTTTCTGACAGCGACCTGAAAGGAGCCCAATTTCAGTCAGGAGACATGGGTTAAAATCCTAGGAACTCTTTTTAACCAGTGATGAGGTCGTCTCCAAGCCTCAGTTTGCTTATCTGTGAAATGGAAGATTCGCTTGCCCCTGCCATCCAAGTGGGAAGATAAATTTAAAATGTTTTATAAACCTTAAAGTCCTACATAATGGTAAATGATTATTTTTATAACAAATCGATTCAAGAAAAAATTCTTTGTGGCTTCCACACCTTTATGTATATGCTTTTTTGTATATATAATAAAAAGAATTTTTAAGTTGTTACTAAAAACTGTGCTAGTAGGTAGATTAGCAACAAAGCTTGCACTATTTAAGATTAAATAATACATTCTGGCTCTGATTGAGCCATGAGGCTTGCTGAAGAACCAATCACCGATTCTAATGGGAAATTTTGCCTGCATCAACACTGACAGATAAAAATCACACGACAAAAAGGTGTGCGCCCTGCTTGAGTATGACTAGCTTTGGCCTACGGAGGATGCACAACTTTCAGTGGGTGGGAAATACTATAAACCGATGAACTCCCTGCTAATTTTTCAAATCCCGTATCTCACATGAGAACAGATATGGCTATAGGCACCAACGAAGAGGGAGCATAGACTGGGATAGAAGTTTGAGGTAGGACGTCAAGTGACTGGTCTTTAGTTTTCTCGTGTAGGGAATGAGAATAGTAATACCTATCTTCCTAGTGTGACTGTTGTAAGGACCTTACGGGATGATATATTTAAAATAATCTATGGTTATATTAGATATGTAAATAAGAGGGGAGAAAACTCTGTCATCTTTACAAAGATTTAATACAATTAGCATTTGAAAGTTTTATTGTATTTTCTTTGTCAAGTTCATCAAATTGTTAATAATATTAACGGCTAACAGGTATTGAGCACTTCCTATGTGCCAGACATTAATGGTGAATGCTTTAAACGGATTAGGCTCATTCAATTCTGTAACCATCATGAAAGTGGGTTCCATCGTTACCCCCACTTTATGGATGAAGGTAAGTAAATTGCTCAAAACCACGTAGCTAAGGAAATACTGAAGGCAGGATTTGACCAGGCTTAGCAATGGAGCCAGTTAGTCAGAAGTCTGATCTTCTAAATCAGATTGTGGTCGAGTAGAATAAGGAGGTCACAGCCTTCTCTAAATTCTCAGTTGCCCTCTCAGCTCTGCATTTGAATTCCAATCTTATTTAAACACACATTTTGAAAATAAAAGAAACAATTTCAAAAGAGAGTATTATTAATTTGAGAGAGAAAGAGCGCAAGCAAGGAATAGAGGCAGAGGAAGAGAGAGAGAGAGAGAATCTTAAGCAGGTTCCACAATCAGTGCAGAGCCCCATGCAGGGCCCAATCTCACGACCTTGGGATCATGACCTGAGCTAAAATCAATAGTCAGACACTCAACCAACTGAGCCACCCAGGTGCCTCAAAAGAGACTTTTTAAAACACACATACACCCAACTTTTTCATTACAAGTTAAGGTAAAGAAAAGCTAGAGTGGCATTTGCTATTTGGATTTAGAAACAAGCTAGGTGCTTCTGTTTGCTATTGTCACTTAAGCTCCAACCACTAAACCCATACAAAGAGCAGGATAAACTCCACCACCAGCCAGGTCCTCACATTAGCTCTCAAAGAACTCTGAGGGGCAGAAAACTAAACCACAGCTCTTACTGTCTCTGTAATATGGCTGGTTTGGAACCAGAAGGGATTTGAGGACACATTTTATTTAAATATTTTGTGTGGGGTTTTCATTTGTTTTGGTTTGGTTTTGGTTTTCAAATGAGGTCTAAGGACATGAAGTGACTTGTCCTAGGCCACTATAATCCTGCGTGTGCCCTCCCATTTTCAAAACTTTTCCACAATCTGTTTTGACTTTACAGAAAATTCTGTGAGGCCTACAAATTCTTATCTCAAAACGTGTATTGTACTGTTCTGGGTGAAAGTATCCTTTGCCACTTATTTTCCTGGTTATTTGGGAACAGGAACCTCACAGCTTCTGATGTGCTTTCTATAAAGGTTAGCCTGGAGCCAGGCCTACTGGCCCTTTCACTTGGGAGTCCATCTGGGAGCAGTTTCCCATGGGACGAAAGCCTGAGATGGCATAATCTATAAAGCTGCTCTCTAGAAAGTACACTTCCTGCCTGCTGGCAAGGAGATTAAGTCAAAGGTTTTGATATTGATATATAGTCCTAATCTTTTAAGAGCTTTCAAGCACTAGCAGGACAGTTATAAGGAATTTTCTTAAATCATTAGGAAGAGGGAGATTTGCAAGTCCCTTAGGGCCTATGGATGAGGGGTTTGAGTTGCAAGGAATTTGGGGGAACTCTCCTTCTTGACTACCCTTATATACGTGCATCCCTGGGTGGTTTCTGTAAGGTTTATGTTTACATTTAATGAAAATTAAACATTTATGTGCAGACTTCTACAATAACTATTTTTGCTTAATTGAGAGTTAACACAGGCAACAAGTTTTGCTTGTATTTTGGTTTTATGTCTTTTGCATTTATGATCAAAGATGTTTCCCTTCCTTTCTTCGTGTTCAACCCCATACTTATGATCCCCATGCTCCATCCTCCTTCAAGGCCTTAGAGTATCTCTGAGTCCCTCCTCTACTTTCTCTTGCCCTCATTCTCCTTCTCTCTCCTTCTGCTTCTTTTTCTTTTTTTCTCCTATCACCTCTCTTTCTTTTCTCCTATTGTTTTCCCTTCCTTGCTGGCTTTCATCATAATTCTTAGGAATCTTAGCTGCCATTTAAAAAATGCCTGTTGTTTACATTGCCCAGCCCAGGAGCCATTTCTCTCTAAATTTCTGTTACTTTACAATCAATTGTAAAGTTACAGGCAAAATGTGTAACATTAAACTAACAGGGCAAGGCACAACTAAATGCAATTAAAAATTGCATTGTAGAAAGCAAGTACTGAAAAGCATAGGGCTACCTTGCAAGAGAAGAGGCAAAAAATGAAGACCAGGTAAATGTTCATTCTGCAAAAAAAAAAAAAAAAACATGGGCGGGGGCAGCGGAAGGGGGGGGGGGTGGTGGTGGTGGAAGATGGTCTCTGTGTAACATTATAAAGATCTACCATCATTTTCAAAAATGGAATTTGACAAGTTAACACTAAGTCATCTGGGGCAAAACTAATCATGCATAAAAAGGTTGCATATTTTAGGGAATTCTGTCTATTTCAAAATTTTGTTTTTACTATAAGCAAAAACAGATAATTTAAATTCTTTTAATAAGAAACCGTGTCCATAACTTTATTATTACTACTACTATCAATAATAATTATAGACAGTTTGTACCGGCATTATGCTAAGATCTCTACATGTCTTATTTAATTTAGTCCTCTTTAGAACTCTGAAATGTAAATGTTTTAGAGAACTTTTATTTTTTAAGAGAAAAATATACTGTCTTAACTGGTATACATCTGTCCTCTTAACCTTAACCATTATCTCAGAATCCTTTAATGTCTCAATGGAGGGTTCTTATTATTAAGGTTAATATGAGTTAAAGAGCCAAGGCATTAAGTAACCTGGGTAAGATTTGATATAATAAAAACTGAGTAACACACGGAGATACAACTCAGTAGGAAAGGGTCTCTGACTTGCCAAGCTGCTGTGAGAATTTCAGTATTCTTGATTTGGGGCTGAAACATAGTTTTCTCTATCTGAAAAAGAAGGAATATTGGCACAGAGAAAATATTTCATCACCTTGTGTGTCTTTATTCAATCTATATCTCATTTCTAATATATTTTCCTTAAGTTAGAAGTGTAGCTCTGAGAGGAGTTTTGCAGGGCATTTTACTGAATGAACCAAGCAAGTTGGGAACCCAAACCATCTTTAGCATAAAAAATAAATCACATGAAACACAAGATGTATTCCAAACACAGTTGTACACCCTGTGCTATGTGAGACTCTATTTGCTCACAGAAAAGCTGTAAACTATAACAATTCTGTCTCATAGCAAATATCAATCTTATCACTCACCCTTTACCAGAGGTTACATAGCAAGACTTTAAAGGAAAAGCAAAATTATAATCAAGATGAGCTCTTTGGGGTGGTATATCTGAATGCTTCATCCAGGAAATAATAGGTAAGGTGATCATACGTCCCAGATTGCTGGCTGGGTCAGTTCCATTCTATGCTTCTCTTGGCATAAGATTTAATAGCTGCCCCTTTGCACTCTTAAGACATTCTTTCACTCTAGAAAGTAATTGAAATAGTATTAATTTTATAACAAGTATTTTGACCAAACATACTCTACATACTTGTTGTGACCAATATAGTACAGGTGTTCAACACATCCATTTTCCATCACGTCAACAGGGCTGACAATGACTACTTTGGCCGGGCCCCTAAATAGCGTTCGTGACTATGACAGGATGCAGCTGGATGCATGGAGAGTCCAGCCACACAATACATATCCCCCAACACCTATCACTTTGGGTTCTTGTTCCCATTCACAATAGGACCCATGAATGGGGCACTTGTCATTTTGGTTTGAAAGTCACTGGACAGGATTCTCTAAATATGTAATGTACTCCTATTGATTCTTTAGGTCTTTAGATATTCCTAAATATTTCAAAGCTAGGAAGTAGATACTTCTGTAGAAAAATCTAGTTAACTTCCTGTCGTGATATGTGATCATAAAATAGGTGAATATGAAAGAATCACTGTATTTCAAGTTTGCAGTTATTTATGTTGTGTGGACTATTTAAAATATAATAAGATTTTTAAAAATTATATAGAGCCATTAGAAAAAGTTGTATGATATAAATCTCACATGTTCTCAGATTTATAGTTATAGCTTTTTTTTATGGGTAATTTTTTTTTTTACATCTTCAAAAGAAACCTTAATAATGCATTAAAAAAAAAAAAAAAAAACAACCAGTGTCACTACCAAGCCTTTGGATGATTAACTACCCTATGATATTTCTTTCATCCAAGCTGGTTTATAAAGGAAAGCAAAAACGACAATAAAAGAAATGTACCAATTTATTCTCTACTAATAAAGTATTGAACATTAGTGAAAAAAGTGTGAAATATTGGAATGCAACACAGAGCAATTCCATTACCCATTGCAGTTTTGGGTCATATACTGTATATAAAGAGTAATTACTTCATTGGTTGGGGACCACAGTGGAGGAATATAGGACTTGATGAAAGAGATTTTAAAATAAAAATTTTATCCCAAAGCATTTGCTTTTCAAAACTTTGTCAACATTACAGGCCATCTTAGTTTGTTTTTTTGTGTTTGGGGATGAGGGGTTGGGTAGTAGGGTAGGAGTAGAGAAAAAACAGAAAATTAAGAGTGAGCAGATTTTTAAAGCTCTTTAGCCAGTAATCATAGACCAGCACATCAATTTTAAAGTATCTACTAAGAAGACTTTGTATATGCTTTCAGTGACACATCTTACTAACAAAGATCCAGTATTTAAGATTTACACACTGCATTATTGACATCACATCTGGCGGTTTCTAACACATCTTTCACTTCCTACTGTTGAATCAAGTTTCCTGACTTTATTATCTTGCTGGTCATGGTGACTACAATATAAGATCCTAAATGTTTTCAAGTCTTTTGTTCTTTTTTATTACACTGGAATTCTGCATAGGAAATGAAACCTTCCTGGATAGGATGGTAGGGTAACATGGTATATTTTGGAGAGAATAAACTTTGGAGTTGGCCTATCATAGTCCTAATCCAAGTTGTCACTTTTCTCAATCCTTCCTTTCTTCTTCAGTAGAGTGGAAGAAAAAGCTACATTGTAGGATGACGTTATGAAGATTGAATGAGCCATGTTGAAAAACACATGATAATGCTTAATGTGTGTATTTATCTTCTACTTCTTTCTAAAAATAATTTAAAACAGATATAAGAATACAAAAAGTATATATTAAGAAAAAAATAGAGAAACCACCTAAAATCATGCTCAATGAGTATCAATTCCTTTATTTCTTCTACTCATGTTCCTTCAATTATGATATTGGAGGAAATCAGTGAAATAAAAGTAAAGCATTAATTGCTAAGAATTATTAATATTATAGGAGGTAACTTCTATTACCTGTAATATTTTGACACATTCTCTTCATCTTTTTTCCAACCCACCCATTTCAAAAAAAGTTAGTATACTTTATCTCACATTTACCTCTCCCCCCCATATCTATTTGGTCATAAGCATTTTTGTTGCCATTAAATATTCTCTTTAATATTTTGTAATTTCCTAGTAGTATGTCAGTTGTTTGTGCTATAAGTAATTCCACAAAACATGTCACTGTTTTTTCTTTTCTTTTTGTTATAATAAAAAAACTGCAATGAAGGTCTTTTAAGACCAACATTTCCAATATTGAGTATATTGGAAATCCCATCCATTGATGTGTCATATTTGTTGCAAATTTTTTCCCATTTAGCCTTTTAAATTTATGAGGATTTTTGACAGAATACGTTTCTTATTTTATGTAACTTTTGCCACCAATTATTGTTGTGACTTCCTTTACTGCTTGTATGTTTAAGAAGTTATTTCCTGTTCCAAGGTCACTAAATAACTTACCTACATTTTCTTCTGTTTTTATAATTCACCTTTAGTTGTTTTGCTTTTTAATTAATCTAGAATGTATTTGTGGCTATTTGAGGTAGATCTGAGTATAATTGGGCTATCTCAAGTAGATTTGAGAGTCTGTTGAGGTAGGATTTAACATAATTTTCCACAAATAGTTGACACAAGTACCCAGTAACATACTGCTTTCATCTTTATGGTGGATTTATGCGGTGCTTTATCATTAAACAATCTCTCTTTCACTGTTCATCTTTCATATTTTAATTACTTAAATATCTGGTACAATAAATGCCTTCTCATTGTTTCTCTTTTGCAAAAATTTCTTGGCTATAGCACTCAATTTATTTTTCCAAACAAATTTATCAAATTCTCCCCATTTCACTGCATTCCAAACACATTAGAATTTGCTTGAAAATGCACTAAACCTGTATGTTCAACAGAAGAAAAGAATACATTCTTTTAATAATCACTGTTCCAGTGCAGAAACACAGTATCTCTCTTTTCTTTATGTAGATTCTGTACGTATCTTATTAATGTTATGCTTAAGTGATTGTGGATTTTATTGCTATTGTGAAAAGTATTTTTTCACATGATCATTTCAAACTGGTAAGACATTATTCTCAATGAATTTTGATTGTGCAACCAGCTTTCTTCGATTCTAGCTTGATTTATTCTGTGTGCAGAAAAATACTTGTAAGAGCACTTTATTTCATAGAGATAAATGAATTTAGCCAGTGTTTGAGAAAGAAAACACTGAAGGCCATAGAGATGATTAGAACAGACCAACTTTGTAATTAGGAAAGAACAGAAGGAGCCACTGGATATCCATTTTTTTCTAAAGTGTACAATTGCAGAAGTGAAATTAATGGACTTTGTTTTATTACTGGGGAGGGAAAAAAGACAAGAAATTGATGCGTTCATGTCTGTAATGGTAAGTGAAGGGTGGCTTTTGAAGACAGTGGGGACTTTGAGAGTACTTAATTGTTCTGTCTACTTTGAGCCTTATGCATCGCATCTACCTTATTGTCTGGACAGTCTATCTTGATATAAGCCAAATGAATAATGAAGACAATATCTCCCATGGGAATTAAATTTAAAATGACAGCTCTAAGTAACTTTTATCTAAAGATCATGTTTAAAACTGGCCTCCATATCCTCAGTCTCACTGTAGCCTGTTGTTCTTGGGGGCTGCAGATACACCTGTCATTCACTTGCCCTCAGTTTCTAAGGTGGCAGGATGCCAGCCCAGCCATGTTCACAGTGCAAAGTGCTTGAGACTTTTCTAAAGTGAAAGTCAGTATGTAAATGTGCAACATGACGACATTATTATTCTAGCTTTCTGGCTGCTTTCAGCAAGCACTGACTGCCACATGAGGTCTCAAGTGTTCTGGCACAGTGTGGAAGTGTTCAAAAGAAGTTAAAGTAATGAAATTGGATCTACATTTCCATAGATATTCAAGCTGGCATGGAGGAATGGAGTCATGGAATCAGGGTTGGATGGTCTCCACTAAACAGCCTAGGCAAGTGCCTGTGATGCCAGGCTACTAAGCAGAAATTTCAATCGTGAAAGGCCACCACTATTTCTTCCTCTGGGTCTAAAATTACAAAATGTGCACATTTCCCCCAGGCTCACACCATTCTCTGGGTGCTTTACACTCAATCCCACCCACCCATTCCCTGGAGCACACTAGCTCTGCTTAAAACCAGGACAAGTTTTAAAATGAAGAACGAAGTACAAAGAGGGGGGGAAATGTTTAGTTAGAACCCGAAAATAGCATATGCTATTGCATCAGGTATGGACTGTTATACTTAAGAGATGGGCCAGGCTTACTTTGCATCTGATTTTCCTAAACTACTACTTAGGAAGTGTTTACTTGATTAGTTTCCATTGACCTTGTCTTTTTTTTTTTTTTTTTTTTTTTTTTTCCCTTTCAGTTTTCATTGCTCACAGGTCTTCCGGATTTGGTTATTCTGAGACCTGCCCTCTCTCCTACACCTTTACATCCTTCCCCACCCCCACCCCCACCCCCCCCAACTCTGGCTAAAATGTTTCTGTTCATCAGGGCAAAATCAACAGAATTGGAGTCTCTTGCTTTGCAACTACCTTTATGTTGGCATAGGTCCATGATGCTGGATGCCCCTCGTCCTCCATCTCCCTTTACACCCTGATATTTTTATCGGTTCCAAGCATCCATTTATATATACACAGAGATGAAGCTTATTTACGTTTAAAAATGTAAGAGAGGGACAATTCAAGAATTCAAGCACTGAAGAGTACCGTTACTCACACAGAATCTCTCTTTTTTCTTAATTGTATTTTAGGACAGTGAAAAAAAGGGATTTATAAATAAAATCTATGCCATCCAGGAGGTTTGTATCAGTGTCCAGAACATCCTAGATGAAGTGGCTTCCTTTGGCGAAAGGATAAAGAAGTGAGTGATGCTGACATGTGAGCCCTGACCTTCTGTGGGACAGAGTGTCCATTTGTTTCTCAGAGGGTGAAATGCCACATTCTTTTTGGCAGGGGATACTCCTTCTGGGTGATCTATTGCTCAGTTTCATCATTATTTACTTTGTTTCTGCCAGTCTTTGGTTTTCTGAAAGTTCTGTCAATTTCCTTCCTGAAATTTAGAACATATTGGTTGGAAAGAAGTCCTACTTGTAGCTTTGAAGAAATAACACCGTCCTAAATTTTAGCACATTTTCACAGTGAAAGACTTTGTTCTTAAATGGAATATGAAATCGTGATAGGAAAAAAATAAACCAAACTAGACGAGAATTTCAGGTAATCAAGACACATCTTCATTTTATTATAGGTTGACATATTGTCATCGAGTAACTCTAAAATTTTTTAAAAAATCATATTTTATAGAGCACTCTGCAAAAATATTTTTTAACTTGTCTATTTAAATAGTTGAGATCATAATTACAGATGAAATAAACTAATAGTTTTAATAATTCTTAAAAAAGGAATTACCTGGGGCGCCTGGGTGGCACAGTCGGTTAAGCGTCCGACTTCAGCCAGGTCACGATCTCGCGGTCCGTGAGTTCGAGCCCCGCGTCGGGCTCTGGGCTGGTGGCTCAGAGCCTGGAGCCTGTTTCTGATTCTGTGTCTCCCTCTCTCTCTGCCCCTCCCCCGTTCATGCTCTGTCTCTCTCTGTCCCAAAAAAAAAAAAAAAAAAAAAAAAAGAATATTCTTGTGAATTTTACATTACTTGTGTTTTACTTGCAATAGTTTTATTTACTGATGAACTTTTAAAAACAACTGTCTATAAATCCAATGATGTGGATTTATAAGTCTTAATGACCAGTTAAAAATATACTAAGGTTCCATACTACTAAAGTATGTGAAAATTGGCCTACATAATAATTGCTAAATAGTCTATTCAAGGGGTGCTGTTATCTGGATAAACCTCCATTTTCTAGGTTCATGTATCTATTCATTATTATTCATATTATTATTCACCAGAAGTGTTCTACAGATATGAATCCTTGGGCATACACATTTGAAAGGAGTAAATTATTTAAACTAAAGGTGTGAGTCATTCACCTAGTGCTTTTCATGTTTCAAGGAATAATGCATTTTATTTTGTATAATTTTTTAATACATTTCCACTTATGCATAGGTGCTGAGTTTCCATTTTTTATATCATATTAGAATAGCTTCCCCTTTACTCCAAATGTACAGCAGCCTTTAGTCTCAGACATCTGAAGACCAAGTCCCACATTTTTTTCTTCTTCCTCTCCATGTTATTTCCATTTCTAAGAATGTTCCTTTGTTCTGCACACCCTTTCCACTGGAGCATAGTGTGAAGTCCTAAATTAAATAGGGCATTTCCCTTTTGAGTGTTGTCCTTTCTCTGAGGTACACTATGTGTTGATACCTGATGGAAGTATTTCATTTATACCATAAAGACACTGGGTCAGCTCTGAGGTCAGGCAAATTTATGCCTGAGAGGAAAAGGCTTCTTTGTAACTCTAGGTGGTTGGGGACCTCAGATGCTTGGTTGGAAAACATCAGAGCCAGTTGGAGGATATGACCAGATCCTGGCTGTGGAACAGCCTTGGGAAAAACTGAGTTTTATGGAACTTTCCACAGGTATAGACAGAGGTATAGGTATAGGCTGAGGTACAGAAACAGGCATAGGATCCAGTGAGTCTTATAGAAGCCATCTTTCCTGCACAGTTTTTTGAATATTAAAAAAGAGAAGGTCCCCTGGGGTCACATGAGATAAAACGCATCTATTCAGAAGGCAGATTCAGAAGCAATGATTAAGTAAAAAGTGAAAAGCCTCTATAATTACATCTTGTTACTAAATAATCATTCCAGAACTTTCTTGAATTGCATCTTTTTTGGGGAAAGATCATATTCTAGATTTAGTTTTCATGATGCACTGTGGATTTAGAAAAGGGCAGTCTTTTTTTCTGACATTAGCTACACTGGTAGCGATTCCTTGCTATTTATCCTTCCAAAAGGAGAAAGGAGAACACAGGGAGCCCTTCAGGAGGCTGCCCAGAAGGAGGGTTTTCTCACTGAAGAGCCAGTGCTCTTGCACACTGAGGTGTGCTGATGCATGGCTCTGAGCTGAGCTCCAGGAAAACCAGCAGACCCTCCTCAGCCTTCTGTTCTCTCCACACGTGGGCAGAACCAAGGGAAGCACAGGTGTCAGTGAAGAAAGGAAGGCACGATCCTTTACCAGGTGACAGTGAAACAGGGTGCTCACTCTGGCCAGGGGAGGAAACAAAGAGAAAAGCCAGACCCCAAGAGTTACTGAAAACAAGACAACCAGATTGATTTCATTGTGCCTTTTTTACTAAAAAAAAAAAAAAAAAAACATTTTTAGGAAACATTTGACCCTAGACAGACAAAAGGCAAGGTATATGCCCACAAAGCTAAGGATTCACACCTCAGTGTTATGCCGAGGGGAAATATAGGAAGAAAATCTCTTAATCATCCTTTATAGGAGCAAAAACTGCCCTGGACAAACCCCACTCCAAGTGCATATAACATACATTATCAGGAAATTAGAGAAAATTAAAAACATTCACATTTATCCCTATCATGTATAATTTCATATTTTCCTGAAGTGTCTTTGGCGCCCTTGTCAGTGCAATAGACTACTAGAGTTGATTAGCTCTAAAAATATCACTTTGATTCACATAAATGTGTTGCCATCAGTATCAGTCCACCACAGTAACAGCTGTCCTCATTTTTAAAGGGGGAAGTTGAGGGGCGCCTGGGTGGCGCAGTCGGTTAAGCGTCCGACTTCAGCCAGGTCACGATCTCGCGGTCCGTGAGTTCGAGCCCCGCGTCGGGCTCTGGGCTGATGGCTCGGAGCCTGGAGCCTGTTTCCGATTCTGTGTCTCCCTCTCTCTCTGCCCCTCCCCCGTTCATGCTCTGTCTCTCTCTGTCCCAAAAATAAATAAACGTTGAAAAAAAAATTTTTTTAAAGGGGGAAGTTGAGGCACAGAAAGGTTGATTTGTCTAAAGTCAAATGGCAGAATCTAGGCTCTGAACATAGGTATCTTTTTTGCTTTTTTCATTAAACTGCAGTAAAGTGTCACTCAACAGTATGTGTTAGTTCCTCCTCAGAGGCTGGTTGTTGAGGCAGTTGTATGCTTGTAAACGGTGACATAATTATATGCCCAACATTGTGGACTCCATGCAATGGTTCCGTTATTATTTTGCCATTCTCCATTAAAAACCGTGAGATTCACTACAGAATTTCTACACAAAGAATCCTAAACTATTGCAGTATTTCCATGTTCGATTTCCCTGTTTTCTACATCTTTTTAAACTTCTCTGTCATTTTCTTTTTTGTCCCACTACATTCCTCCCCATCTTCCTCGTACTTTTTTGTAACTTCTACTTTTCCTCACCGATCCTGTTTTTGTCCTTTGTTCTGATGTTATCTCACTGTCAACATTCAGTCTTGCAGCCTTCCCTGACCCCTCTACATTATCAATCAGCAGCAGGATGGGAACACTGCAGACCCATCAGGCAGGCCCTGCTGTAACCCACTTTGCCAGCTTACACTCCATTTTCAGTCTTTCCAACAAATCTACCATGTGCTTTCCTTTGCCAGAAATAATACAGGGAGAATAGGAGTCACTACTGACTTTATTTCTTAATTATCTCTGTATTTCTGGGAAGGGCAAGGATGGCAGGTGAATTTTTACAAATCTAACTGCTCTGTTCCCCCTTCCTGACTTCTAGTTACATTTGAAACATAGCTGAAGTGAAAAGTGAGTATTTCTCGAAGGAATTCTAAACTCAAGAGGATTTACACAACAGTGTAAGATTTAAGTCTACAGACAATTGCTGACATTTTATTTCCAGTGTCGGGAATCCAGTGTGAGTTGACAGAAGAAAGAATGGTAGGCCCAGGGGCATTCTCCTCTATGAAATTTTGGAGGAAACAAGATTGGCTACTAGTTTTAAAAGCAGAAAAACCTATTTAAAAAAAAATGTTTTTTAACCACCTAGGAGTCTAGTGCAACTTGAGGCCCTGAAGTCACCTGGGACAATCTGGAGGGGTTGGTGGCAAGCCTTGTTTACCTGGGCCCTGCTTTCATGAAACTCAGCAGATTGTGACTAACCTGTGTCCTCTGACAGTCTACTACAATTGCCTTCTATTCCAGAGAGAAATGCAGTCTTACTAGATCCCTAGTCCAGAGTGTGGGTTAGAATCACATTTATTTTAATCTTTGCTTGAAAAAAGTATCAAGTGCTCAGATTGCTGATGTGTTAATTTCTTATTCAGTACTTTCAACTGGACTGTCCCATTCTTAAGCTGGCTGGCCATTGTAGCCCTCTGTGTGTTCACAGTCATCCTGTACTTCATTCCACTGAGATACATTGTCCTTGTCTGGGGTAAGTAAAGCCTTTTTTTTTTTTTTTTTTTTTTTTTGTAAACTGCCTTAGATACTAGGAACAAACTATTTTTAAGGAATGAGTTATACTGTCAGTAGTTCCCTGTATTTATTATCATGAAGCTACTCCATGATGAAAAGAGACAGGTCAGTTAAAAATCACAACAGTATAAAGATTTAGGTCTACCTACAAAATGCATTTTTCTTATCTGGCACCATAGGCTCCATCATACTGTAAACATGTAGTTGTGCAGATTCTTCATATATCAAAGTGTAGCTTTGTCTAGATACCATTCTGATTTATTTTCACCACTTATACGTAAACAGAGGCATTTCGATCCATATGGTGCATTTAGGACAATATGCTTTTGTGCTGTGGTGCTTTATCTTGTGGAAGTGTCCGTAAACACAGTTCTATGTATGGCCGCCTATTTAAGAGGTCACCTTTAGGAGGCAGAAAAAGGGTCCTTGGCACTGACAGGCTGCTTAGGAATAAGAAACCTGCTTTATGTATACTAAACAAAATTGCTTCCGTGCAAGTTCACTTTAAAGGTGGTATTTTCTGGTCCTAATTTTTAACGCAGTTATGCTGCAGGCCAACAGTTCCTGTGGACCTAGACTCCACTTAGGTGGTAGTTTCAGCATCCTTCATTATTTTAGGGCTTCTGTTCCTTATCTGAGAAAATTCTTGGTTTGAAAAAAATTGTCCTTCTGTAAGATGTACTAACCTATAAAACTACATTAATGACATACATAAACATGACTCAGTAGAAGTATGACTCTCTACTTCCCCCTCAGCCTGCATACACCTAAGATTGTTAAACATATAAAATGCAAAGAACCAAATTGGGTATTAAGTCCAGAAAACACACGTTTACACTTGAAAAGGAATGTTTTGTTATTTTCTGAGATTTTTAAAGAAATGCTGGAAAAAGTGACAAAAGGGATCAGAGGTCTCCAAACCCTCCAGTTTTCAGATTCCTGTCTCCCTATTCTTTTTGGCCTATCTTGTCATATCCTGAATCAGCCCTCTTACCCTTTATCATCACTCTCCTTACTTTACATCTTGAGTAAGGAGTGGGGGGGGGATGATTACTTTTTTCCCTTGTTATAATTTAAACAGTTTCAAATAAGATATACTTTCACTACACAAGGAGGGAAGCATTTCTAGTCTTCTTGCTTCCCTGATGTATGTTCAAGGTCTTTCATTCTTTCCTTTGGTATTTAAAACAGATGCTGTTTTATTGAAGGAATTAGGGTAGGGCATGAGGTGTGGCAGTTTATTATCTCTAACCTACTTAGGGTCAGAACTGCCATCTCAGCTGTGATAGGTAGTGAACCTCTGGTTCTGTTTCCCCAGCGTTCTCAAAAAGCAGAGCCCATGGCAAACATCTGGCTCTGTAACCTTGGGGTGGCCTCACTAGCTCTGTCTTAAACGTAATTCTAAGAGAATGTGTTTGGGCCTCTTGTTTCATCAAATGAAATAAAACAAGAACAGTATTTCTTTAGTGCTAGGTGATCGCTGAAATGTTAACCAGAAATTTAAGACAGGGGTCTCACATGGGGAGACAGACCAAATTCAAGACTGCAAAAGAAGTTTATTCTGCTGAACTTCCTGAAGAAGAGCCAAGATCCTCTAAGTTACAGCTCGGTTTGTTGATCTCATATAAAGCTGTTAATTTATTTTGTATACGTGAATATGCTTGGTCACTTATTAAGAGCAATATAAATTTCAGAGTAGACTTATCTCACTGAAATTCTACCTTGTATCATAGAATATGTGGGACAGATACTTCTGGTTTTGTGTATTGTTTTGACATTGCTATCCCATTACAGTTTTTGTTTCTGTAATAGCTCCAATTTCCCCTGTTTGCCCTCCAACGACATTTGCTCTTCAGGTAAGAGCAGAGGATTCACTGTTGAATAACTTAGTATGGGCAGATATAGCTCCTCTGTCATGGTTTTTGGCTGCTCTAGTCCAAAAGTGATCCAAGTAAGTCAATCACAGCATCTTTTGCAAGCATTAAATTTAAATTTTGTGTAATTGAAAAGGAAAATTGCTTTCTGAAAATCTCATTGCCAGAGATGGAGAAGTGCAAACATTTTTCCTATGGTGAGAACTTTTAAGATCTACTCTTTAGTGACTTTCAGATATGCAGTACAGGATTATTAACTAGAGTCACCATGCTATCTATACATGACATCCCCATGAATTTGTACCCCTTCAACTCATTTATCCATTCTCCCACCTCCTGCCTCTGATAACTACCATTCTGAATCTATGAGCTTGGTTTATTATATTTTTAGATTCTACATATAAGTAAAATCATAAGATGTTTGTCTTAGACTCTTTTCACTTAGCATAATGCTCTCAAGGCCCATCTATGTTACTGTAAATGGCAAGATTTCCTTAATCTTTCAGTGGATACTTAGGTTGTTTCCATGTCTTGGCTATTATAAACAGTGCTGCGATGAACATGTGCCAGGAGGGTATATTTATCTTTTTGAGTTAGTGTTTTTGTTTTCATTGGCTAAATATCCAGAAGTGGAACTGTATGGACATAGGGTGGTTCAATTTTTCTTTTCTTTTTTTTTTTTTTTTTTTTTTTGAGGATTATCCATACTGTTTTTCACATGCACCAGTTTACATTCCCACCACCAGTGAATGAGGTTCCTATTTCTGCACAAGCTTGCCAGCACTTGTTCTTCCTTGTCTTTTGACAAGAATAATGGCCATTCTAACAGGTGTGAGGTGATAACTCAAGGTATTTTGATTTCCCTGATAATTAGTGATGTTGAGCATCTTTTTGTGTACTGGTTAGCCATCTGTAGGTCTTGTTTGGAAAATAAGATCCTCTGCCCATTTTTTAATTGGACTGTGTTTTTGTTTTTCCTGTTGAGTTGTATTAGTTCTTTATATATTTTGGATATTAGCCCCTTATCAGATTTGTAAATATTTCTCCCATTCAGTAGGTTGCTTTTTTATTTTATTGATGGTTTCCTTTGCTGTGCAGTTTTTTAGTATGATGTAGTCCTGTTTATTTTTACTTTTGTTGTCTTTGCTTTTTGGTGTCCACTCTGAAACATTGTCAAGACCAATGTCAAGGAGCTTACTACCACCTTTATTTGTCATTTCTTCTAGGTTCCCAATTTGTCGGTGTGTAATTGTTCACACTAGTCTCTTATGCTCCTTTATACATGTGTGGTTTCTGGTTTAACACATCCTTTCATTTCGGATTTTATTTAAATCTTCTTTTTTTCTTGGTAAGTCTAACTCAAGGTTTGCCATCTTACTGATCTTTTCAAAGAACCAGCTCTGAACTTTATTATTTCCTTCCTTCTACTAACTTTGGGTTTTGTCTGTTGTTTTCTTCTCTAGTTCCTTGAAGTGTAAAGTTAGTTTGAGATTTTTTTTTTTTTAATTGAAGTAGGCATTATTGCTATGAACTTCCCACTTATAACTGCTTTTGTTGTACCCTATACATGTTGGTATGTTTTATTTCCATTTGTCTCAAGGTATTATTTCTTCATTGACAAATTGGGTCAGTAGCATGTTATTTAATCTCCACATATTAGTGAATTTTCTAGTTTTCTTCTTATAACTGATTTCTAGTTTAATACCATTGTGGTTTTTTTCATCTTTTTCAGATGTATATGATTTCAATCTGTTTTATTAAGATCTGTTTTGTGGCCTAACATATTTATCCTGGAGAATGTTATGTTCCATGTGCCCTTGAGAGGAGTGCATATTCTCCTGCTTTGGGATGGAATGTTCTATACATGTCTGTTAGGTCCATGTGGTCTAACATGTCATTTAAGACTGCTTCCTTATTGATCTTCTGCTTGGATGATCTATGTGTTGATATGAGGTATTAAAGTACTCTAGTATTATACTGCTATTGCTCCCTTTATGTCTGGTAATATTGACTTTACATGTTTAGGTGCTTCTATGTTGGCTGTATAACTACTTTAAAATGCTCTGTCCTCTTGTTGGACTGGCCCCTTTATCATCGCATAATGCCCTTTTTAGTCTCATGTTACAGTTTTTGTTTTCAAGTATGTTTTGTCTGATGTAAGCACAGCTACCCCAGTTTTCTTTTGGTTTCCATTCCTTCACTTTCTGTGTCCTTCTATCTGAAATGAGTCTTTTCTAGGCAGCATATATATATAGAGATGGGTTTTGCTCTCTTCCTATGTGATTTCATAACTTTCTTTGGTGGTATGCTTTGGTTGCTTTATTATCCTTTGTGTATCTAGTAGAGCTTTCTGCCTTGTGGTTACCATAAAGCTTATATATTACAACTTATAACAGTCTATTTTAAATTGGTAACGTTGTAAGGTTGGATGTATTTTGAAGTTCTACATTTTAACCTCCATCCACGTGTTTTATGTTTTTGATGTTAAACATCTTTATTTTTGAGCAAGCACAAGCAGGGGAGGGGCAGGCAGAGGGGTACAGAGGATCCGAAGTGGGCTCTGTGCTGACAGCTTGTGAGCCTGATGTGGGGCTCAAACTCATGAACTGAGAGATCACGATGTAAGCTGAAGTCAGATGCTCAACTGACTGAGCCACGCAGGTGTCCCACATTTAACATCTTTTAATCTTGAATATCCCTTAACCAATTATTGTAGTTTTATTATGTCTTTTAACCCTCATGCTAACTTTGTAAGTGATTAATCTACTACCCTTACTATACATTTACCATTACCAGTGAGATCTATACTTTCATATTTTCTTTTTAACTAATTAGCATCCTTTTTCAGCTTAAAAGTAGTCCCTTTAACATTTCTTGTAAGGCCAGTTTCATGGTGGTGAACTCCTTCAGCTTCTGTGCCACTCCCTTCCAGCTTGCAAAATTTCTGTTGACAAAAATCTTATAGTCTTATGGGGGTTCCCTTTACTTACCAAGTTGTTCTTCTCTTGCTGCTTTTAGGACTTTTCTTTTTGGTCATCTTTACCTTTTCTCTTTTAAACCATGCCTTGGTGTGGGTCTTTTTGCCTTCCTCTTATTTGGAACTCTCTGGCCTTCCTGGATCTGGATGCCTGTTTCCTTACCAGGTTTAGGGAAGTTTTCAACCCCCTTCTCTTTCTCACCTCCTTCTGGGACCCCTATTGTGTTAGTATGATTGGTTTTGCCCCATGTCCCTTAATCTCCTCTGCCTGGGTAGTTCCACTGCCAGGTATTCGAGTTCACTGTTCTTTTCTTCTGTTTCATCTGGTCTGCTATTGAACCCTTCTAATGTATTTTTCAGTTCAGTGACTGGATTCTACAGCTGTGACTTCTATTTGGTACTTCATTATATTTTCCATCTCTTTTTTGAAATTTTCACTGTGTTCTAGTCTTCTGAATTTGGTGAACATTATTATGACCATTACTTTGGACTGTTATCAGGTAAATTACCTACCATCTTCCTTAAGGTTTTTCCAGAGATTTTTATTTTTTTCTTCCCTCTGGAACATGTTCCTGTTTCTTCATTTGCCTTGACTGTTGTTTTCTGTGCATTAGATGAAAAGACACTTCTCCCATTCTTGAAAGGTTCACCTTGTTTAGGAGGTAAACCTTATTATTCAACCCTGCCTTAGCTCTTGGTTGTCTCTCTAACCTTTTTGATTGTCTGAGTAGCTTATTTTAATAGCTCCTTGTAGTTGATGGTGTGCCAAGACCAGTTAGTACCTAGATTCAGGCTGGTTGGAAACCAAACCCTCGGGCAGCAGCTGTTAAAGAATGCAATTTAAATATATATATATATATATTTAATATATATATGTGTGTGTGTGTATATATACATACACACACATATAAATTTATGCATATTTATAAATTTATGTAAATATAAATATATAAAGAATGCAAATATATATCTATAATTCCTATGGGATTGCACATAAGCCCCTCTAGCCACTAGAACCAGGTTATCTAGAGAATATCCCCTGGGAGACAGTGACTAAAATTGGGGCTCCAGGTAAATGTGTGAACTCCTTTCTAGGAGATGCCAGGGAGCTGTAGTGAGGTGGAGGGACAGCACAAAGATGACACCCTGCTGCACTCACTTCCTCAGAGCACGTCTCTAAGCTTGTAGATGTATGCCAAACTTAAAGCTTGTCATGTAGGCCTGCAGCTCCAGGACAAATAGTTCTCTTTCACAGACTACGTGTGTTGTAGCCTGGGACTATAGAAATGTGTGGGACTCAGAAACACAAGTAGCACCTTATCCACCAAAAGCAGCTACAAAAAATCAAGGGTGTCAAACAAGGATATAAGCACCTTCCTAGGGAGATATTTATGAGCTCTAGTGAGGCAGAGAGTGCAAAGACCGTATCCCCTGGACTCTGTTCCCTGAGAACTCTCCCACACATTATTCTAAGTGTGCTGGAGCAGAAGGTGGCCCAGAAGGCCAAAGCTTGCAAATAGGCTTCTTTCTCTGAGCAATTGGGAGGATCTTTCCCTTTGCTATGTGTACAGTGTCCTGGGGATGGTCGTCTGCCAAGGATGGTCTGATTGTTAGAGTCCCGTGCAACTCAGGAATGGAAGCAATACTGGCCTACTGAGCCCAGCAATCAAGGGGTGTCCCCTTGCTGGCAGCCACAAGAGCAAAGGCACCAGATGTGTGCAAAAACTCCCGTCCAGGAAATGCTGGTGCTCTGAAGCGTGGCAGAGGGAGAGTGTGAAGATGGTGCCTGCCAGTTGGAGGGTAAAGATGGCACCCACCAGCTTTACAAGGCAGACAGAGAGTGCAAATATGTCACCCACAAGCAGAAGAGTGTCCCAGCAGGTCCCTGCCCCTCCAGCTGAAGCTTAAAGATTATAGGAAAGATCTTCATTTCTTAAAGTCTGGGTGCATTTCTAATGGCTGCTTCTGTGCTGCACCCTGGGGCAAGAGAGTCTGCACACTAGCTCTTTGAGCCATTTCTCATTTCACTACAGCTCTTTAGGGCTCATGGTTTTCTAAGCCAGATGTGTTGGGGGCTCATCTGTTAGGTGCAGGAATTAAAAGTTAGGGTGCCTGACACAAGGTATCACATGCTGGTCCTCAGAGAGACGCTCCGGGTTTGTGAGTTACGTTGTGATTGTGGGTTGCCTTGCTGGGGTAGAGACCGTGTCTCAGCCTCTGCTACCCACTTCACTTTGGCCTTTTCCTTGTTGCCTGATGTGAAGAAGTTGCTCAACTAGTTTTCAGGTCTTTTTCAGAGGGAACTGTTCCATATGTAGCTGTAGATTTGGTGTGTTCATGGGAGGAGGTGAGTTCAAGATCATCCTACGTCACCATACTGAGCCACCTCCTAGAAGTAAAACCAGACATAAAACTGGGGCACCATACATGTGTCAAAGCTTCCCTCAGGGAGGTACTGACACTTTGGAGTGTGGCAAAGGGAGAGGATGAAGATGGCACACACCAGCTGGAGCAAAGCAGAGGGAAAATACAAAGATGGCACCCCCTGTCGTTGGCCCTCAGAGCACTCCAGCTGTCCTTTGAATGTGTGCCTGCCTCTCGAGTTGATGCTCCAAGACCAGCACATGAGCCTCTCCCATACAAAGTCCAGGCACCCCTCAATTACCTGCTTCCATATTGGGCACGGGGGTGACTTCAAGCATTCAAGCCCTTTAAGAGCCATTTCTCAGAGCACTGTAGCCTTGACATGAGCCCCATTGTTTTTCAAAGCCAGATGTTTTGGAGAGTCTTCTCTTAGGTGCATGTCTTAAAAGCCTGGCGTGTCTGATGTGGGGTTCAAACCTTTCAGTCCTCAGGGAGAAACTACAGGTTTTTAGTTCGTTCCTGACTATGGGTTGCCATGCTGGAGGTAAGGTTTATGATGAGATTTGTGTCCCAGCCTCTCCTACCTGCGTTGACATAAGCCTTCTCTCAGCACCTAATGTGTGGGAGGAGAGTTCAGGATCTTCTTGCATCACCATCTTTAAAAGAGGTTCATTTTTTTAAAAAGCTGGTGGTAAACTCTCATTTCAGGTCATTTTGAGGGGAAAAAAAAACCCACATGGACAAGTATCTTCTAAACATTTAGTTTGCATATTAACCCCCTCCCTGCCGCCCCCCCCCCCCGCCAAAAAAACCAAACAAAACCCAGTAAGGTTTATCTTTTGAAAAAGGGAAAACCAGTAAATCAGAATTTTTGCCTTGAAAACAATGTAAGGAGACAAGTTTCATAGTAGATGGAACACTAAAACAGGGCTTCTAGTCACGTGAGACTGAGTGGTGAAGCAAAATGCAGCAGTGCAAGGTGCTGCCAACTGCCTTTTGTTTTCCAGATAAAAAGTCTTTCCTGTGGGGGAAGAAGCCATTAAAGTACAAAGAGAAAACCAGAGCAGCCATTGAGTGGGGATGGAGGGAGGAAGTGGACAAAGGAAAGGAGAGAAAGAAACAGGAGAGGGAGGGAAGAAGAAAAAAGGGTTTACTGCTTCATTCAGTCAAGACTGAAGAGCACCTTAATCCAGATCTTTAAGTCACTGCGACATATAAAAAATATACATGATTAATTCCTAACTGGAGATTTCAATCATCTTTGATCTATCACTTTCTCAGGTATCAATAAATTTACAAAAAAGCTGCGGAGTCCATATGCAATCGATAACAATGAACTACTTGACTTCCTTTCCAGAGTCCCTTCAGATGTACAAGTGGTATGTAGGTTTCACTACTGTTACTACTATTTAATGTTGTATGGCTTTGGGTTTTAACTTTTAATTCTTTTAATTTCAAAGGTTTTAGAAGAACCAATTAAAGTGAAAAAGGCCTGTAGCAGATTTTGCCTTTCAGGAAAGTAGCCCACTTGGGGTGTTGTCCAAGAAGAATTTTATAAAGAATGGGGAGTGGAGAAAGGAGAGGGAGAGTTACATCAAAAACCTACCCGGGCTCTTAGGGGCAATTTTCCTCCAAGGAAGGTTCAGCTGGAGTTTGTGAAGGGAAGTCACCATTACCTGAAGGGAGGAAATGGGACTATAGATGATGAAAGCAGAAGTGCCAAAGGACATGTGAAAAACCTTTCTTTGCATAATCTGCAGGGATTGAGTTTTAAAACTGCGTGGAGACTAGTGGGGGGTGGGGCCAGGGAGAAAAACCGGTGTTTGAAGACTGGGGCACATCTCAGTCCTTTAAAATTCTTTGAGGTTAACTAATGCCCATTAATCATCAACTATTTTCAGAATGAATGAAAAATGTTTTTAATCGAAATCTTAAAGCTACTGGCAGCAATACCTTTTTTCTTTTGTTTCAGTTGACTTTTTGATTTGGTGTCAGACAGGAGAGTGGGCTGGAGGGAGATTAAGCCTGTATTAAACAAACAAATTGCAAAGAACCGTTATCCAGTCTTTCAAAACAGATAAAGATGGTTTTGCTTTGTGTTACGGACAGTGAAGACCCAGCCTATTAACCAAAGTTCACATCAGGGCTCTCATGTAATTTCTGGCAGGATTTCCCTTCTGATTCTTGCTGTATCTCTCTATTGTTTTCTGCATCCCAGCTGCAGATCTCATACAGCTTCCAGGGTGAGCACTCTTCCCACCCCTGACTCCAAACACAGTCTCTCATTCCTTTGCTTTTCCTTCCTTTGCCAGAAAATGACCACCTGACCAGTCTTTCTCTGAACTCTGTTTAAACAGGTGCAATACCAAGAACTGAAACCAGATCCTTCTCATAGCCCATGTAAAAGGAAGAAAAACAATCTTGGCTAGTCAGCTCCCAGCACTGAGGAGACCAGCATCTGTTTGGGAAGATAAAAGAAAAAGCCTTCAGCCTCAGCAGCATTTCCTTTCTTCCTGCTTTTTATTTATTTTGTCTTTTTATCATGATCGAGAGAATTTGTAAATAGTGTACAAAGGCATATGTCTTTGAAAATATACTTCCATTGTACAGACTCAATTTGATAAAGGTTTAGCTGTTGCTGTGTGAAAGCCTTGGTGGCTGTGGATAATAATACAACACACTGAAACAACAAATATAAGAATGGTAACACTGGGAGATATACACGTCTCTAATTACAAGTGGAAGAACTAGAATATCACATTAAATGCTCAGCTGTGCTCTATTAAATCTACATAAAATGTAAATGTCAATTTGATTTTAAAGTTTTTTTTTTAATGTGACTATTTTTTATCTGCTAAGTAATCCATTACAGTTTTCTATGTTTTATACATTTCAAAAGAGAAGGGAGATCCCAAAATCTGAATAATAGAACAGATGCATTTCAATTTAACATAGTAGTTCTACTTCAGATCCTGACATTCCTTACTGTGCAAATTATAAAGATATGACTCGGCTCATTTTAAGCTAATGAGTGAAGGTACAGTCACTCTGTCAAGATAATCCTGCATACTCTGCAAAGAAAACTTCCAAACCTTCTATCATTCCATCTAAAACCTTAAAATCTCTACAGGACTACACGTAAATACTGCCAGGTTTATAAATGATTGCCTATCTGAATTTTTATACTATCACTACTTTAATTTATATCAAGTTAGTGGGTTAGCAACCCAGTTCAGTTGTCACAAATACTAGCAAACTAAATCCGTATTGCTTTTGGTGTCTCTGCATCTAAAAATATTTACTATTCAACTGTTCTCACAAAGTATCTGCTTTCTCATTAAATTACTGAAATGCTTTAATGCATAGTATAATTTTTGTTATTAGTGTGAATTTTAATGTAAAGGAGAATGCAGTGTGCTAAGTGATATGCTAGTGTTTCATTATATTAATTTATAGAAAAACTATTCTTGATAATATGAATGCATGAAACCTATTTTGTAAAAAAAGAAAAAAAAAGATACAACTGCTTATGGGGTGGGGGGAGTTTGTCTTTACAAAAATGTTTCAATACTTACCATAGAATCTGTACTTAAAAATTGCATTCCCAAGACTTATGGTAGTTTTTGTACCTAACTCCCTGATAAATCAAGGGAGTATACCTCTGGAGAGACAAATAATTTGGTGAGAATGTTTTACTTCCCTGACTGGGTACAGGATTAAGTTTGGGTGAAAATGCTATAGAAAATGTTTTTGCACTACTTTATTAATAACTGGGATAGGGTGAAGGTGGGGGTGATGGAAAAATGTAGAAAAGACAGAAATATATATATATATTTCACTCTAAAGGAAGATTCTTTCTTTAAAAAAATAAATTTAATCTCATCAAAGCTAATTTTTAAAGTATTTTTATTTTAAAGCTATGTTGTTAAATACTATTTCTTATGATATAACTATTTTGATCTGTTTATACACTATGCTTGAAAGAGAATGTCAATTAAATTCCCTTTCTACAGAAAGGCTTTGACCTCAACATGCTCTATTTAGCTCACCATGTTTATAATGACATGCTTATATCTGCACACCATCACTGTTTGTTACTTAGACATAATATTCCATGAAGCTGATGCTACTACAGAAAGTTTATGGATGGGCTAATTTGTTCAAAATACCTTTTGATTATACCTTATGCGAAATTTATGTTGTGTGCTGACAGTGTCTACTCAAATGTCTACAAGCCTGATATAGTACAACTTCAGATGTACCTAGTGCATAGTAACCATTAACAGATGCCCAATTTTTGTTTCATTCTACCAACTTTCAGATGTTAAGTTTAATGGTAATGTTAACTACACATTCACTGCATTAAATAAAAACTCTTTTCTAAGTATAATCTGTACTTTTTTTTTTTTTTTTCTGTGGTGGTGGTAGAGAGAGGAATGCTGGAGGATTGTTTGCATATTCTTACAAATGACACTTCACTTAGAGGAACTAGGTTTGGTTTGCACACATAGGACCTTCGCCAAAACCCTATTGTATGAAACTCAATGCCTTTAAAGGATTGAGCATGGAATGAAGTTGATAGAAGAGGAAGAACTATCTTGAGGCATGAAATGATATTCAGAGGGATCTTCATTGCTTTCAAAAGTACTACATTCACAGGCTGAAGAAACTGTGTCTAATAAAATTTGAACTCTTTCCCCTTCTCACATAGGTACAGTTTTGCCTTTTGAAAGCTGTTTAACTTTAGTTTTTAAAGATTTTCCATGTAAATATGTCAAGATATATTTAAGAGATTAAATGTCACTCCAAATAGGTGTTAGACTGCTAAAGACAGTAATCTTGTCAACTATTAATACCTTCCTCAGTATCTTTTAGTGAGTAAACTCACTAAAGGTCATTCACATGGGAAAGTATTATTGCCAATAATTGTGGTAATTCCTAAGAAAAGTATATTAAATTTCTTTTTCATTTATAAAAAGAATGTAATACTTGTTCATTTTGGTATTGTTCCACAGACTCAAACTGACAGATGCTATAGGGATTACAAATTACATTTGAACCATAGAATACACTAGGATAATCTGAGTTGAAAAATTTTTTTAAAGATTTTATTTTTAAGTAATCCCTACACCCAAACTGGGGCTCTGAAAACTCACAATCCTGAAATCAAACAGTCTCATGCTCCACCAACTGAGCCAGCCAGGTGCCCCAAAAGATTTTTTTTGGCACCTGGGTGGCTCAGTCAGTTAAGTGCCTGACTGGAGCTCAGGTCATGATCTTGCAGCTCATGAGTTCGAGCCCCACGTTGGGCTCTGTACTGACGGCTCAGAGCCTGAAGCCTGCTTCAGATTCGCCCCTCCCATGACTTGTGCTCTGTCTCTCTCTCTCAAAAATAAACATTAAAAAATTAAAAAATAAGATTTTTTTTAAGCAACTCTGCTTTGTGATACATTTATTAAGTACCTAATTACATGATTTGCCTGTCACAAGCAAGGATCCAACCAATGACAGTATATTAAAATCAAATCTGGAGCTAAAGTAGGTAAGAACAAAATTTAATTGACAGGTTTCTGGAAAGTATCTTTTATAGAATTTTATTCTATATTTAAAAATGAAAAAAATTAGTAGTAAACTCTTACCCAGGGACCATGGGAACTTATTTTTCCATTTTAATATCCAAATGGCTGTAATGCTGTAAGTGGTCTAATTTTGTATTAACTAGTCTTATGCAGAAGTTTTATGTAAGAGAGTAAAGACAGCCACCATTATATTTCTTGCAAGAGCTTCAGATATTATTAAAGTGATGCTTATTTAAATTCTGGGGCTTTAAATGTCATGTGTGAGTATGTGTATGTATACAGATGCCAATTCATTTGTTTGATTAGAGGATCTGGAACCAGACTTTTCTAATTGCTCAGTCAAGTATGAATTAAAACTACATAAAAAATGTAATGAATACTTACAATAGTGTCATTCCTTTCAATTATAGTTCTCTTTCCCAGGATGACTGATGTAACTCACTGAAAGAAAAAAACATAAACCATTCTTTTTTTTGGAGAGAAAATGTTATCTCTTATGACTCAGTTTCTACATTTGTACAGTGGCAGTCACATTCTAAAAGTTATTTCAGCTGAATCTTTGAGATTAAACACCAAACAAAATCTCTTGTTATGTAAGAATACTATGCAAAAACAAAAACAAAAAAACAAAAAACAACCAAACATTAAATGTCCAAAGTGGTCACTTGCTGCAGAAACTACCACCACTGTGAATGGTTTGCTGGAAGTTAATGATTATATACCCACATTTCCAAGGAGATTTGTGCTTGGAATCAAAAAAGTGCAATAATCAAATATGTAAGTGGTCTCAAACGATTTCAATTTATCAAGATCTTCTTCCTTTGCATTTTAAATTAATAGCATAGAAGTGGTCCTTCAAATGCACAAGCAGTATTTCTGTAGACGGTTTTTTATCTATATGATGGTTGTGTCTCCAAATGTTACTGAACAATCATGAAACTCCGTTTTTAAAAAAGTATCTAATGGCACTGCTCTTCTGCTCTAGTCAATTAACAGCATTAGTATATTAAGATGAATGTTTTATTTGTATTAAGGAGAACAGAAATAGGTAAGTAGCTGTGCCAAAGTTTTCTCAGTTTGTAGCAAAAGTAAAAATGCAACATAATTCTCCCCTGCTGGAGATTCTTCAGTGTTCCTTCAAGAGAGAAAAGGAGTGACCAACCTGAGTCAATGAAGGAACATGCAAACCACCTCTTGTTTTCTTAGGAGGAAAGCACGAGAGATTCCAAGAGCTGGCTGGTTGCTGCTGTTGTGCCAAGATGATAATACAGACTCAGTTCCACTTATTATCAAAGACAAGCTTCACAAAGGCATGAGTCAACTTGAGACATTTTATTTTGCTAAAATTCAAATGGTAACAAGTTTAGGGGAAGGCTCACAGCATAGAGAAAGGGGCACACCTGGCCCCAACCATGCTTAAGTGTCTCTTGATTACAGGAGACCCACCTGAGACAACAGTCAAGCGTAATTACTGAGGCAGCTGGACTACAGAAGAGGGCTGAGAGGGAGGAAATACCCATGTGTGTCCCAAGTTCAGAGATCTTTTAATAAAGCCATTCAGAGAACTGGAAACCTTACAACTAAACTCTACATCATTCGCACAAAACATTCCTCCTTTGTACAGCAAAATTTTGTTACAAGACAAAATCTGTGTAACCTGTAATACTGAAATCACAGAAAGCAACTTATTGGTGTCAAGAACTTATAAACTCTCAGAAAATTTTGATAAAGACTTATGTGTCTATTTTCTATTATACAGAGAGGGATAATGTTTGTCCTTTTGTTGACTCTGTTGTGTAACACGATAGGTAACTGACCCAAGTTCTGACCCAATCTTACACAATGGTATACTTACTCCTTGCCTCTGATGTGGAACTCTTACATGGAAGATTCTATTAACACAGAGAACTAGCAAACTACAGCAGGGTCTTTGAAGTACATGGGAACCCACTGGGAAAAGTCAAATACTTCATATGTTTGAAAAAGTAGTTTTAAAATAGATCAATGTGACGGTCCATCTTATTCATTTGAAGTTACTGAACACTACTTTAAAAATTTCCCTGTAGGATAAAAAAAAAATGCATTTTCAGATTTAACAGAGAAAACCTTTTTGGGGGGTTAGCACAAAACATCTGGCACATGATAGCCAAGAGTCAGGCACGCTAACTCTTGTGGGGTGGGGCAGCAGGTACACACCCCTCTCGTGGCACTAGAAGCTGATACGGAGAACACAGAAGTACTTGATAACGCATGACTTCCCGTGACTGTGACAAACCGGACAAGCAGGTGAGAAATCTCCCTCCAAAAACAATTACTGGAATACTCACCACTGCATTATGGTTACATTACAGGTATCCACAGAATTCATATAAAGTAATTGTTAAAATATTCTAATTTGAATTGTACTATTAAAATAGTACCTTACAAGCAATCATTCTCCTAGCCTTCACAGAAGAGGTGCAAAATAATATGCTCTGGAGAAGAGGGTAAGAATTCTCTCAGTAGACACCGGCTGCTTGTATCTGCATTAATGTTGTATAGAGTAAAATCTATAGTAAAAAGTGAGTTTTTTCCAAGTCTGTTGATGATACAAGAAAAAAAATGCCCAGTAACACAGTAGTAAACTCCCTTCAAATGCATTTAAGCTACAGCCTTGATTGAGTTTTAGTTTTTCCCTGCTTTTTTTGGTGTTGAATCTGAAAAAAATAACAACAACAACAAAAAAAATCAGAAAATAATTCTTCAGGTCCCATGAATACTTCTAAAATCAGAAAAGGCTCATAGTGAAGCTATGTTATCATGACTCCACAAGGTTTCTACATGAAGAAGTTTAATCTTTAATAATTTAAGAATCTTCCTAATGACCCCACCCTAAACACTACTTGGAAGAGGCTTAGAATAGAAGACTGAAGCAGCATTTATCAGTAAAATGAGTAAAATGATCAGTAAAATGATTCACAAAGGTGGGGTGAGGCATACAGTCCACATATATTTTTTTGAGATCTACATTAGATGGTACTGTATTTAATTATATCCTTCACTGAAGAAAAATGGCGTGTTTTAGAAACGTACTTTATATTTTATTTTTTTAATGTTTATTTATTTTTAGGTGTGTGTACAAGCAGGGAAGGGGTAGGGAGAAGGAGAGAGAAAATCCCAAGCAGGCTCCATGCTGACAGCACAGAGCCCCATGTGGGGCTTGATCTCGTGAACCGTGAGATCGTGACCTGAGCCAAAATCAAGAGTGGGATGCTCAACCAATTGAGCCCCCAGGCATCACAGATATACTTTATATTTTAAAAATCCAGTAGATGCCATTTTGATTAAGAGCTTTAGAAAAATTTCAAGACTTGAATCTTACGTTAGGAGCATTACTTTAAAACATAAATGAGTTACTGGCATTATAAATATGAATCATGTTACAAATAAACTTGGAGAAGTGAAGAAAATATTTGAAATTCTATCACAAATACAACCACTATTAGCAACATATTTGCTTATAATATATTCCCCTACGTAATTTTACTTAATTTTTAATTACATTTAATTTTTAATTACATCCTATTTTTAAAAAAGAACAAAAATTAGTCAAGAAAAATGGCATTGAGAGAAAACCAGTCTAACCATTTTTTTTGTAAATGGCTTTCAACCTCTCCTTAAGCCCATTTCCTCCAATAACATGACTATGAACTTACAAGTATTGTGCAAGGAAGAGTAAAGGAACTGAAGTCATGGGGAAAGAAACTAGATTGGCCTAACCTTGAAGAAAGGCCTGAATATTGCTAGTCAAGATAGCCTATTTCTGATAATACCAGTAAACCAGGGATTTTGATTCTCCTTTATTTTTAATGGAGTAAAAGACCCTCAAACAAAACAATTATCTTGACCCTTTGGTTGATGAACATTATTCAAAAATTTCAAAGATAGGTTAGTTTATTCCTGAGATTAGGAAATCTGCCTATATGCTTTTTGTCTGATTTTATACTTTCATTAACTTCTCAGTCAACAGAAATCTTTACCCTCTTGAGTCCTTTAAACCACAAAGACTCCTGACCATTTTCCCCTTAGCCATTTGCCCAGTTTTCATCTTTACAATTATGCTTTTAAAAATTCATGAAAAGCTCTTAAAATGCTTATTTTAATTTTACTATTACTTATTGCTCTGTCATTTCACCTCTATGTTGTAAAAAAAAGAAAGAACGCAAAATAGAGAAATGCATCTTTAGGATGGAGTCAGATAGCAAAGATACATATTCCTTAAAACAAAAACAAAAAACTATTATAAATCAAACTATTCTGGTCATTAGAAAAATTTATCAGTGTCATGACATAAGCCATTGCTGACCTAACCTTTAAGTTGAGAAGTACTGACAACAAACTAAGTCCTTTTTATCTGTCACCACTTGAAGATTAATGATTTTTTCAACCGGACTATTTCATTTTGAGGACAGAAAAAAATGGAGAATCATTGGAAATTTCAGTTCATCTACTATTAAGATAAATGATAGTATAATAGATGTAAATTCAAAGCTGGATTCCAGATTTTCTGTTCAGTGCAATTTACCTGCTGGAATTCCTAACTACATTAAAAAAAAAAAAAAAAAAACCCACCACATTCTTCAGTAGAACTAAATTCTATGTTCCAAAGCAGTTAGCCATTCTCTATTAATGTTTAACACCCATTATGCATAAATGTTCATTTGCTCCAATTCAGATGCTTTTGAAAGAAAGGAGATTGTATTTACCAAATCTGGGTTTCATATCCTAACAAGATTTGGAGACCATGATAAAAAACTGGAGGAAATGTTTGTGTCAGTTGTAATTGGAGACAGCTAATTGTAAATGCTTGAATAAGCAACTTTTATTTTTTGGTCTATACTAAGAGCAATGTTACATGTTGTAAGCTACACACACACACACACACACACACACACACACACACACATATGTATACACACACACACATATATACATATATATATATACACACACACACACTACATAGATCTACAAATTATATACTTATTTTATTAGGAGTATTGGTTTTATAATAACTGATTACTGGTTACCTTCCAATTTAATACTACTGGATCTTATTTCAGGAAAGCAGTTTAAAAACCCAGATAGGTTCACTCTATTTCTTTTAAACAAGAAAAAATATATATATTCAACAGTACAAAGACAACATTATAAAAAAAATCACGTATATCTAGTCCTAAGAGTTATGTTTTAGTTTTTTTTTTAAACACAGAGTGTAAGTGAATTTATAACAAAAACTATACACTTACACTTAAAAAAAAAGGCCTATAGTAATTAATTCAAACATACAAAATATTGGAAAATATCTATATATCAGATTATAATTTTGCTTATAACACAAAAGTACTCCCAAACAGCAGACTCCTCTGTGATAAAAAGCTAATCATTTGGATTTGTGATTGGGAAACATTAAGAGGCCTCTATTCTCAATTAATTTAGTATGTCTTCCCCCCCTTCTTAACAATTCACATAAATTCATGGGTCTCAAGAAACAAAGATGTTTATGGGCGTTTGTTGCTTGAGGCTTTCATGAACTGGAAAGCATGATTCAAAGACTAGCACTTACTGAAAACGAGAAACTTTTTAAAAAATCTAGTGATCCATGATGGTAAAAATCTTTTGTTTCATCTGAAAAAGGTCTTCTTTTAGTAAAATTTGCAATAGTTGGAAAATACATGCTTTGGAACTAAGCAGAAACAATCCCACAACCTTTTCCAATTAATTTAGTCTAATAATTTCTAATTCTGAATCAGAGCAAATAATTGCCAGAGAATATCCTCCCACCACAATTCATTTCAACCCAAAAGGTTTTTTGATAACATGATTTGATTTACAACAAAGAGTTAAGTATTCAATGTTTCCATGGAACTGATGTCTACACTTTGACAACACCAGGCACAGCCTAATTCCAATAATGCCATCCCGCAACCTTTCTAACTCAATCCACATTTGTTATAAAAACAATTATCATTCAGAATTTTGCAAGCTCCACGTCAGCAGGAGGTGAGATTGGCGTGGAAGCTGCGTGATAAATGCCTGAGGGAAAGAGAGCCTCATGTCACTCAAAGATGACCCTTTCTTACTGCTTCAGGAGCAACAGTGACAGGCTCTCATCAAGTTCATAACTTAACTGGAAAGGTGTGTAAAGGCATATGGATTGCACATTCCAACAATGGGGTTTTCATGAGAAGGTATTCATTTAACTTTCTGTAATAGCATAGACAGCAATGGCAAACATTTCCTGGTGTTTATATAAAGTATCCTAGCATTAATGCATTTGTGTTTACCTGGAATGTGTATTAATTCCCTAAGATTGCAAAAGCACACCCCCCACATTATACTCACTCTAAAACAGAATTGCTAAAATCCTAATGATCAAAGGATTAAACTTTCAGATCTAATATACTACACATTATAGAAACACACAAACTGAAAAGCTTTTCAACAGCCTATACAGAAGACAATAAAAGTAACAATATTTCAATCTAGTTTACCTTCCTAGACTGTAAGCTTTTTTCCTTTTATTGTAGTCAGCCCTGTTAAGCACACCACCTGGAATACAGTAGGTGTTCAAGAGACAAAAACACTGATTAATTTCACATTTGATTTATATAAGGATAAATGCTTTTCTGGTCATCTTGGAGTTAAGGAAATGACAGAAAATGTATAAACGTGGACCACTTTATTCTGCATAGGGAAATTAATAACTAACAAGCTAGAAAATTTTAACTTCAAAGAGACCCTTCCTAAGAAGCTACCAGTAAACATTCTAAAACCTTTTATATTCCAAATATTTGTAGGGATTACATATGGGGAAGGGCGCATCTTAACAGCTCAGAAGTCTTATTCCAGGATTTATTTACACTTGTAATGAGGGCCTTGATAGGATTTTTTAAAAACAAATCTAGTGAACTACGATATTAAATCTAGCAATGTATGAGAAAGAATAGCATAACTCAGCCTTGCCTTCAGCTGTTGGAACTCTGAAACATTTACAACTAAAAGCCAGGACTCGAAAAGACTATGAATTTTATTTATTAATATTTCTATTTCATCTACCTCTAAGATCAATCTGAAGCAATTATTGTTTTCTAAAATAAAACATAAGGAATATTAGAAATCAAGTTTCTCATTGAAGGCTTAAATTCACATACATTTGTTCAAATTCATATACATATATTGATATTGTTAACTAGGACAAAGAACATAGTAATCTGTTTGCCAAGTTGTACTTCTGAGTCACTGCAAAACTACAATGATACCTGATTAAGGGCAGAGACCTCAATAGCATTTTAGTGTTTAATATTTCACATTATCATGACTTGCAAAAGTGGGCAGATAGTTATGAAAAATTACTTCTCATTGCAACTAAATGATATTTCTTGAGATCATTTAATTTAGAAAACTACTTTTTCTAAGCCGTGCAAAACCCTAACTCATAGCACTGATTATTTTATTAACTTAGAATTATCACCTATTTAAGCAATTACTATCTTAAGTGATTCATTGTAGCTAAAAAGAGAAGGTAAGAGTTAGAAAAGAAGCAACATTTATTAAGAGGCATATAAGGTGATAGGCTAACAATTCTATCATGACAGAGATAATACCTGGTGTTATTTCCATTTGATAGGTAAGAAAACAAAAGCTCAGAAAGGAACTTGCCTTATAATTTAGCTATTAAGATATTAAATAGGGATTTGTAACTATGCCTATTAGATCTCAAAACTATGTATTTAAGTTTATATTAGTTGACCAAGCAATTATTCCACAATGCCTTCACAACTGAAGTAAAGTGGCTATTCTCTGGAATAAAAATGTCCTTATTCATCATGTTGGGAAACATTTTACTAGATCTTTCTGAGTATTTTAGTGTTCCTCAGTCTCTGCTGCGTCATGTTTTCTCTGATACTCTGGCAGATTAAGTAAATATTAATGAGGCTTTTATTTCACAACTGAAGGCTAACTAGAAACAACTAATATTTCTTACAGTATGTGTAAAAAATTACTGATTTAAAAATATAGAAAAAGAAACCGTGATTTTTATTCAGAGCTGATATAGCAGCTGAAATGTAGCAGTTTTCAGGTTAGATTATAAACCCAGTAATAAAACACTCAGAATTTGTATCTTATTAAAAGATTTCTGAGATAAAACTAAAGTTTGCTTCTTTAGTAGATTAATTGCTGTGAGATCATCACTTTAGTTACAAAAAAAAAGCTAAATGGAAGTTTTAATGTTTCTTTTTCAGCTGTACCACAGTGTAACTTATTCCCACAAGTAAAGCAACTCCAATTTCAAAAGTGGTTATTATCCACACCCTTTCTTTCAGTCTTACCATAAACTGCTGTTAGAAAAAAACCTGCAAATTGAAACATAAATTCATACTACACATTAAGATTTTAGATAATCTCAAATCTATTACTTAGTTACCGCTTATAATCTTGATATTTGGTAAAACTTAGTTCGTAGCAATATGTTTTCACTTACAGAATAGTGATTACATGGAGTAGAAATAAACTGTACATGAACTGCTAAAATAAGGTAGATCAAGGGATTAAACTGTCAAACTTGGCACATTCACCGCATTTAAAAACCAAGAGAGTATTATTATTGTAAATTTTAGAAATGTTTATTTTACAACAAAACTAAACTGAGTAATTTTAGCTCAACAGCCTACAGAGAAGAAAACAGGTAGCTACATGCTTATAGGTACACATATGCATGAATATCCTTGTCATGATTCTAAACCTCAAATCCCTCGAACAGAGGATGTTACATTTTGATTTGAAAAAATATTTAAATTAAAATGTTTTACATGTACAATATAAATAAATATTTTCAGAACAAGAAATAATAAAGATTAATGAAAACAGCGTAAACCAAATGAAACTCTTTTTACTTCTGAGTCAAATTCTACAACATGGAAAAAGTCAGGGGCTTACATTTAGAGTTTTGCAGCAGCTCATTAAGTGCTTTTGAAATTCAGCAAAGCTGCAAATTCTGTCAATAAATAAATACAATTATTATTTGTTAATAAGCTATGACGTCCATGAGAAATGACAAAGCAAGCTAACTACGTTTGGAAAGTGGACTCATTGTTTTTGTCATCATCACGAAAACTCTGTGACTGAACGACACATCATTTCCAGTGTCACCAATAAGGCCTCAGTGTGCACTCCGGGGCACACTTTTACATTCTCAGGCAGTTCCTTAAGAATATTTGGGAGCGTCTGCAATGTCTTTATATTTCTAGCATAAAGATCCAATAACCAGTCGGTGTGAGCACTGGTGGCTTCCTTATAATTCTTACAAGCCACAAGCAGCTCATTTAGATGAGTTAACCCTTTGAAAGCTAAAAGGAACTCCGAAGATAAATCAAAAATTGAACAAAAATTTAGCAACATCCTACTAAGTAAAAATGAACCAAATTCAAGTTGCTGGTGGTAAAAATGTTTCTCTGTTTGTGCATGAAAGTTCTCCACTGTATCTTCTATTTTTGTAATGGCAAATAGTTCCTCCTTGATTTGAGATGATAGCACGTAATCCAAGGGCAATTCTCCCTTAGAGTTCCTCTGCTGTAAAAGCACCGGGCCTGGGAAAAAGAAAACATACAATGTTAAAACATTTTTATTTTGGCAGCTTAACAGTTGTTTTCTCTATTTTTTAAAAGCATCCAGGTCTCTGTTTACAATCCAAATTTGTCCTAATTCATTTTGACAAAATTAACTGGCTATATGAACTGAATGCCTAATAAAGGTACATTAAAAAAACTCAGACTTTCCAGCAATGCCTAATTAGGTTTGCCTAAAAACAGAAGCCTTAGTTCAATAAACAATAGATTTAACTACAAATTTAAAAGAAGGGTGTAAAACTTCATCAATTGTCATCTTCACCTAAAAATTTCAGTGTTCCCAGAAGATATTAACAAAATATATTCATCTTCAATTTTGTGTAAGAGTCTTAAAGGTATCGTAATTTTACCAAGAAAAAAAAGGTACTGTCCCCTTCCATGGCTAATAGGTGACTGCATTAAAGACTACAAAACCTTGCATAGCCACAGATCACACTTTTCACTTATTCCTGCTTATGTTCAATTTTTAGTACAAAAACTGATTCTCAAAAAACTAAATGTTAACTTCTCTGGGTCAAAATCAGATTTCATCTTTCGGTCCTAGCTAAACCTATCTATATCTACTTAGCAAGCACTCAAGAGTTTATCCCCTGGGTAGTAAAGGATAATATGGGAAGGGCAAAAGAAAAATGACTCCGTATTTGGTTACATAGCACTGAGTACTCTGTAACCCCCCCCGTCAAGTCCTATAATTATTTATGCGTTCTGCCATAAAAATTTTATAAGGGATAGAAAGGTTTTAGTACTAGAAGACATGATCAGAAGATCCTACATACAACAGAAGAATATGTTGTCAGAGAATAGATTAAAGCTGCCAAAATTCCTAATGATGAAACTGATGAAACACATGTAGTGGTCTAGATATAAAATGTATTTAATATAAAAGATCAGCCAGTGAGAATATGTGATTGATTTCATGGAAAAAAGAGAATTCTATATCAAAATTAGGTAGGTCTCGTCATTATGTTTTATTTCAAAAAACTGCACCAAATGATTCCCTCTTAAAAAAAAATACAACAAAATTATAGACCCAAGATGCCAAAAGTAAACAAAGGCTTTAGAGATGTAAGTAAACTCTTGAAATTACTTCTCTCAACACTGGGTAACTCATAATGAAGAGTTAATGTAATTACTATAATGATGGTGTTAAACCATCTGACAGATCTGAAGTCAGACTATGACTACGGGAAAGGTAAGTGCAAGTGTGACTGTCAAAGGGCTGTGGTAAATTCACCTGCAAGTAGATTTCCTCTCTTATGACAATAAACTCAAACATTTACTATTCTTCACCAAGAGCCATGGAAAAATTCACTTTGGTCAGTATAATCCCATTCTCTTCCAAAGAGCTGGACTTAATACAATAATGGCTCTACCATCGCTTAGATCATTTGAAGCAAGGCCAAATACTGGCTTCGAATGTCACATACGTGATTGAGTAGAAAAATAAAGCACTTAGGAGACAGAACATTATAGTTTAGTAAACATGTAATAGTAAAAAAAAGTGGAAGAACTGAAACACATATTGATTATGAAATGGTGTCACTAAAACAGACACACTAAGGCCTTTAGGGGGCAGGAGAAGACTATAAATAACCAAATTGCTTAAGCTACCAAGCTATACAACCATTCACTTATGGGTATATATTGGGGGGGGGGGGGGGAGGGAAGGGGGTGAAACACACCTAAAGAAAACATGCTTTTTACTTTCATGCAAAATGAAACAGCTTTAATTATAAGAGAAAATAATTTTAAAGTTAGCACAAATAAAAGTCACAGAAAATTTAACACAAATTTTTATTTCTGCATTACAAGCTAGTCATCACTTTTCCTTTGTTTCTCTTGTAAAACACAAATCAGTTATCTGTGAAATTTAACCTACAGTGTATACTATTCAGTTCAGATATAAGAAGAACTTCACTTAAGAGGGGGTTGGAGGTGCTATCTGAAATGCAGGAATCAAAAATTAGAAAAAGCAGATGAGTGTTAAGCTCAAGTTATCTCCATCACAAAACCCCTGCACAACAGTTACATCATTTGAAAAAAAGCTTCCTACTGTAACTTAAGTGACTGCAAAATATGAATTAAGAAAAGATATTCTAGGTTATCTTTTTTTATAGTCTGTAAAGAAATGACTCATTAAAAAAAAGATTAAAAAAAAGATTAATCGCGTTAGCAGCTACATACAAGAAATGAAACAAGAATGAAAAATCCAAGTAATCACAATGGAACATTTACATTCTTTTATTAATAAGCTTTCAGAAATGGCTGGTTCACAAAGACATTACACAATTTAAGTAAAAGGATTAATATTTAAAATCAACACATTCAATTGAAAATACACCCTCATATACAAACCTAATAGGCTTTATAATTAATAAAAATAAATAAATATTTATGGATTATGAAAATGCACCCCTATTAAATAAAAGGTGCTTATGTTCTAGGAGATTTTTTACCTTTTTCACTAATATGAAATAAAGGCATCTTTCCTTACAGATCTTAAACATAAAATGCTGTCTACCTTTAAGGGATTCATCAAAAAACTGGATAATTTATCAAAACCCGTTTAGCATAAATGCACTCACCCCCATGCTGTAGTAGCAGCTTGCCAATTTCTACATGTCCGTTTGACAGTGCATCATGCAAAGGAGTCACCCCGTCCACTTGAGTGAGCAGATCTACCTCTGGACAACGTTGCAAAATTTCCTGGACACACACTGTGTTGCCATAGTTACAGGCTTCATGCAAAGGCGTCCAGCCAGCATTGTCTAAATTAGAAATCAAGGCAAGTTTTAGAACAGCAAAAGTAGGACTTTTGGTAGTGAAGTACTGATATTCTGCTTCCTTTATCAGTGTGACTTTCTAGATGCTTCATATAGAAATAGCATGCTTTGATAAAAATGTCTAACATACAGTCATATTTCTAACTGTAAGAAAATAAAACAGTTTTAAAATATGGATTTTGAGATCTTATCAAAATATGGACAAAAAATGTTTCTGCACTATTAATCACTAATTTTCTTGGTTTTGTAACTGGTAATATTTTAAAGATATGTTAGGTAAAGAAACTTAAATGATTTTTCTTAATGTTGACATAAAACCATTTAATACCACAAATATTAAGACACTGGATCAGACCACAAAAATGGAAAACTTACCTTTAACATTGATGTCTATTCCTGGCAAAGAGAGAAGAAGAATCAATTTCTCCACTTGGTTATTTATGCAAGCTCTATGGAGGGCTGTTTCTCCTGCCATAAAAAATTAATAGATTATTCCAGAGAAGACAAGATATAAACTAAAGAAAATAATCAAAGGGCATGAACTAGGAGATCTGGCCACATGCCAGAAAATTATTTATTGAGTTTTCCTTTTGACTGGTTTAAACATTTCTCGCATTAAGAAAAAGAAGGGGGAGGGATACCCACCAATCCATAGAGCTTCTGTTCTATCAGCAATTCAGCAATGAAATTCTACTGCAAAAGGTTTAATACAGGCATTGTCTCCCCCTAGTTCAAGGTTTAAAGCTTCAATCCCGCTATAAAAGCTCCAAATGATCAGAGAACACCAAAAATACTGGGTTTTGCAGCAATAAAAGTTTAGAGTGCAATTGCCCTCTCTTAAATTTATTCATGAACCTACGTTAAATGTATGGCTCTTTTTTATACAGCATTTATAGCTTAATTCAAATGAATGTTTCTGGCTAAGCACGAGTGCCTCTACACACTCAAGTATAATTCAGAACTTCAAATCCATTAACAGATGGTTTGCTGCTTCTCAATAGGCTGTCTGGCTTGGCTACAGCAGCACAGAGAAGGAGAAATGGGGGAATCTTAATATAAACACACACACACACACACACACACACACACACACACACACACACACACAAAAAAAAAATCCTAGTACCATTTAAAGCTGAAACAGAGTGACAAATGAAATGGTAAAGTTTTTTCTAGGAGGGATGCAATTAATGCCTGCTGGCTAAAAGTGTCCATATCCATCTCTGTTGTAACCAAGACTAATAAGACGTAGTGATAATTTGATGTAACTGGAATTAAAACAACTTATAATAAGCGACTGTCTAGAAAACAAATGAAATAATCAAACTCTTTCTTGATATAAGATACTAAATAGCATATTTTTAGTATTCAATTTTATAGATTATCTCTGTAACTTCTACCAAAACATCTCTTTTACATGCACTGAAAAGCTTTTGAAGTTTTTTTTCCTCTATTATTTCTCAGTTCTCTTCCTCCCTCCCAGTTCCCTCTGCTGTTCAGCTTAAAGTCATTCATATTCATTTTACTTTCTGACACAATAAACAAAGAAAAAGGACACTGTTTGTGCAGTTAATATTGGAGTTCTCCTTTAATACATTTTTCACATTTTGAGCTAAATGGGCAGCTATTTTAAATACATGAAATGCAATTATGAACTTTTATTCATGTTGAAGGATTAAAAGAGCTTCACTGTTCCTGTTCACATTGGTGTCCTAATGAAAATTTGTGTATTAAAAGCACAGTACAGCTCTGTATCAAGAGACTGCGCAATTTTCTTTGGCCAGGTACAGACTCTTGGAAGAGTCTTATATTTTAGTTAAGAGGTCACTAAGTGAAAGAGGTGCCGAAGTGAATTATTACAGCACTATTCTTGTAACTCCATCCTTTAGGTACTTAGGTTCCAGTATAGTCAGAACCAAAAGCCAAACACATTTCATAGTCTGGGCTCAATGCCTGGGAGAAAAGAGTCCATATGCTTAACACAGCTATGTAACATAGACTACTCCCCATTCTTTGTTCACAAAATGTCTAGGACTGAGAGAGATGAAGACTGAATTATACTTTCAAATCAAAAGAGTCTAATCCCAAGCTGCACAGGTTGAGGTGGAATAGAAAAGTAAGGCGGGCAAATTTGGAATGAGCTCAATATGAGTTAATATCTGGAGAGGCAGGGGGAAAAAAGAAAGGGAGGAATATTCTATTATACGGAGTATTAAACAATCACTTTCTTTGCATAAATGACAGTTCAAAAAAATAATATGCTAAGAAGGTATTTTCTGGACCTAGTCAAGTTCAAGTATTCATCAGGGCCAGTGTGTAAAACTTGCAAATACTGACTACAACCATGAGAAGTTCCTAGCATAAATTAGATACTTGGAATACCTTTTAGATTAGTTTTGTGAAAATTCATCTTTGTAACTAAAGAGGGGCAATTCTCCTTGGAACATGATAATTCTCCTTCTGACTTCTTTTTCAATCTTTTTAACGATGAGGAACATTTAGCAAGGTTCAGCTCTCTGAAAATAAAGAAAAAAAAAAATGAAAGCTGGTTTTTCACCAAGGTATGGCAGTGTACATTACATACTGAGTACTTTCAAAAATCCAGCCCCCTGTTCATTTAACCCCCCCACCCTTATTCATTCACGTCTTTACTGCTTATTTTTTTCAATATTTATTTCACATGTACAGAAATAAGTTTTCATGCATTAATTCTTATTTTAATAACATGGTACCCCCAACTGCCCACTGAAAAATTTATGAATGTGGACTGTCACGTAGAGGAAGAGACCAAGTAAACTACATTTGGCAGAGAGAAAAAAAGCCAAGCGCTAAGATCCAAATGCAGGCCCTTGTTCCCCATTCTTATTTTCATATTCTGATCCTATTCTTTCTAAAAACATTTTAAGGTTTTCTGAATTTTATACAGTAAACTTTTAGAAGAGGTATCTCACTTGGGGAAAGCTACTGTTAACAATTCAGAGTATCCTACATGACTATAGATTCTGAAATCCTATCTTTATCATATTATATATACAAGTAGTAATTTAAATCACAGGCAAAAATGGTGTAAAAGAATTTGAAAAACAGTTTTATTTCTTTTGGGAAGCACTTGCTCTTAATATAAAACATATACCCTGCATTAAAGAAAGTAATAATGTTGATCATATGCATTTATTTATACATCTCAAACTGAGTTTTGTGCTACTCAGTATAATTCAGACAACATCACAGGTAAATATTAAGTTTAAGACTTAATGTGTCCAAAAAAGGGCCGTACTTTAAAAAAAAAAAAAAAAAAAAAAAAGGTTGAAGAGGTTGATACATGACCATCACTTACGGTAATTCTGGCAGCCCTTCCACTTGTTTCTGTTTCGCACCATTCAGCATTAACAAGGCTCTCTGAGATTCAAGGCAAGGCCGCTGTCCTATTTTCTTTGATATCTGTATCTTTCCAGCCCCATGCACACCAGCCTTCCCCAAAGCTGGCAAATAGGAATATACCTGTTGCAAAATAATATTATAATGCTTTCTCAACTACAAAGACCTGGAAAAGCATTAAAAAGAAACTATCTGATTCATTTCACCATTAGTTTATATTTTCTTGTTTTAATCACTATGGTTGCTACCCTTTCTCATTTGAACATGCCAAGATATTAAGAAAGCCGCTAGTTCCATGTCATTAATATGACATACGTAAAAAGAAAAACATCTTCTTGAAAGTAACTATTTTTTCAAATTCACTTTTGATGCTCATTTAGGAAAGTTCTTCTGATTAGCCTAATGTTCAACTTGTTATAGTTCATTTGCATATTTGAAATATTTATGGTTTATGTACAACCAGTATTTTGTCATTTCCACTTTGGTAATGCCTTCCTTCGACATGAAACAAGTCTGGAATAAGTAGAATCAGAAGAGCAAAAGTCAGTGAAGACCAGGATTGCTGCAAAACAGTATTTGCCCAATTTGATCAATAAACAAGCATGTTTCTCATTTGTTGAAGAAACCGAAGACAGTAGATCTTAAAGACAGACAAGATAAAACTGGAAAACCTTGAATCAAACGCAGCTTATGTATGTGTGTGTGTGTATGTATGTATGTATATATATATATATATATATATATATATGATAAAGAGGAATAACTTGTGGCATCAATGACACATTTTGCTTTTTAAGTATCATTAAATACTACATAAAATTTTTTTGGATCTACATCTTTCCGAAATTATTATTTTATGTGCTATGGCAAGGAAACAAATATTTTTGTATTATTTTTCTGTTATCAATCCTTAATTACTCTCAAATACATAATTAAAATTTCTATTCACTAATTACTTCATTTTCAAGGTAGAAAATACCCACTCTTACACAGAATTGAAAGGTTATATAGATTTATATAAATTTGTAAGATTTAGAGTTAATAAGCTCTGCCCAATTATTAGAAATAACAAAAACATTTTAAAGTTGAATTTATGAAGTCATCTTTTGGCAATTAGAAGAACTAGAACAGACTGGTGCTTACCATTTTTTGGAGAGAGAGTGGCTCAGAAGAAATGCTGATGGAACTCTGTGAACACAACTTTTTAAAGACTGCCTCTGCAACAAACATTTGAAGCCAGGAGGAGGAAAAGGAACAAATGAAAATCTCTAATTCCTGTGAAGAAAAGTCTGTACAAAGCAAGAGAAATAAAAATAGTTATTGCTACACCCTATAAAACTTCTTTCTACAGAGTATTTCCGCATGGGTGTCATTCATTGAAATGATGATTCCTACACCAGTAAGATTCATCCATATGATTTTAAAGCACAAAAAACAGACGATACTCCTAAGATGATACTTGTCTTTCAAGAAATTAGAAATTTTTTTTTTATGGTGCATGTTCTCACATTTGAAACAATCATTAATTTTTATTATTTTAAATAAAAGTTTTGAAATTAGATACACACACACATGAACAGAGAGATGATATATGAATAGATAGGTATAGGATTTTATCACTATATTTTCCAACTAATGTAAAGATATCTTCACACAATAGGGATGTCTTTGGCGAACCAGTACTTGGTTTTTAATGGACACATATATTATTTAATTTGAGATGACAGGAAGAAAGAAATTAGGCCCTTTCCCCTGACAACATCCATGAATCCTATCACTGCGGAGGAGGAGTAAATGTAAAGGAAAGGAAAATGTAAGACAAGAGAATGTATGAGGACATCCTTAGAAGTCTGTACCCATCTACTATATAGGAAGTAGGGGAGGGGGCTATAATTTTAAATGACAAAACCAAAATGAAACACCAAGAGCCTCAAATCTTTTCTACCAAAAACCTCAAGTTTTCCAATAACATGGAAATGCATAAATATACACAAGAACTGAAAGTAATGAAGGACTATTTGCCACACAAAATAATCTATTCGATGCTATGAATTCTCCATTGATACTTTCTGTATAAGTAACAGAATGGAATGTAAAGAATAAACAAGACCAATCAACGCAATGCTAAAAGAGCTAAAATTAAAACAGGACAAAAAAGTTGTGATATTATACAATATGGCAGATTCACTCCTGTAGGGGAGAAAACTTTTTTTCTTTACCCTTCTAGGTTCTTTTGGCGGGTCTATTAATTAAATTGACATAAGAAAGATTAACATAGGGAAAACAAATTTAATTCCTTTCATATGGGAGCCTCATATACATGAGAGGTTCAAAGACAGGTAATTAAGGTTTACATGCCATCCTAGTTAAGGAGAATGGAGGTAGGGGTCACAGGGAAGGAAGGCAATTTACAGAAGATGGGAAAAGCAAATGTTTGGTAAACAAATATTTGACATGCTATACAGAGACAATGGGACACAGAGAGGAATCTGAACAAATAGGCTTTGCTAAACTTGCCCTAGCTCACCACTCCTAGCTTATACTCTTTATAGTTACCTCTGCTGATATTTCTCTTTCAGGACCAAACCCTCTATCCATTTTGAGAGAGAGCACACGTGTGGGAGGGGCAGAAAGAGGGGGGAAGAGAGAGAACCTCAAACAGGTTCCATACTGTCAATGTGAAGTCCTATGCAGGGCTCGAACCCATGAATGCAAGATCGTGACCTGAGCTGAAATCAAGAGCCAGATAATTAACAAACTGAGCCACCTACGCGCCCCTCGAGTCTTTGGATACTTGATTATCTTTAGTGCAAAATAATCCACCTGCCAAAGTGACACATTCTCGGGTGGCATATTTTTCTCCCCTTCAGTCCAGCCTTTGAAACTTCCCAAGAAGTTTAGCATTCTAGAAGCTGAGTTGATAGATTGCTCCATCTCACTGAACCAGTCTCTTAGCCCTGAGAACTGGTCAGTTCAATGAAAAGAGTTGTGTCTCATTTTAGGAGGTAGTAATACAGGTGTGCTCCCAAAGTTAGGCTTGCATTGTACAATCCGGAATTTACTAAGGTTATTTCTATGGAAGCAAAAGTTAATGGCTGGGACAGACTATAATCTAAATCTCTAAGTTGTGAAGGCAGCCAGTCAAGATTTCTAGATGTCTGGCTCAAAACACCTTCAGACTGAACAAGTGCAGGCAGTGGCAATCTGACAGATTTTCCTCGTTTGCAGTGTCAATGTCTCTGGTGAGTTTTCTGAGTGGCCATACAGCATTAGGTATGAAGACAGTCCATGCAGGAGCTGCTGTGGTAATTTCTATAAAGTTTATATCAAGCTATCCGGCTTTTGCTTGCACAGCTTCAGGAAAAGGGATATTTCAGTTCTCAATAATTCCAAGTCAGAAAGGTGGGAAAAAAACTTAGAAATGCCAGTTTGGAGAATTATGGCCAAATATTGGAGGGAACTAGAAGAATTCAGCATCTAGTCCAGTTTACAGGTATAAAACAGGACCTCAAAGGCAATTAACAGAAACAGGATCTGATATCCATAAAAGTGTATTATGGAAACAATTTTTCTTTCTACAGTCACCCTCATTTTATCAAATATAACCACAATGAGACAAATTCATTTGCAAATGAAGTCTAGTAAACGTGGCTGATTATTTACATAAGTGCAGCAAGAATAGATATTGACCATACAGGCTCTTTTAAATCTGCTGGAACTTTTCATAAGGAATCTCAGATTGACCTTTTATTTTTTATGATTTAAAAAGTTAATTTTCTTTTCTTTTTTTTAGTAATCTTAACACCCAATATGAGGCTTGAACTCATGACCCCAAGATCAAGAGTTCATGTTCCTTTGACTGAGCCAGCCAGGCATGACTCTGATTCAACTTTCAAAAGACTCTTGAGGCTAGGAAGCCAAGCAAAGTTCCTGCTATAAGACTTTGCCTGCTATACCTATAGACGTGGATAAATTCCTCTTTTCTTGAGGTCTCCAAAATATCCCAAGGTTTCTGAGCCTGCTAGGAAGTGACCCTGTTTAGCTGGTAAGGCTGCTGGGAATCCTGAAAGCAAGGTACCAGGCTGTTTTTCCAAGGGGATTTAATGGCTTCATGAAGTCCGCTTTAGTTCCTTAAAGCTGTCTGGTCATAATGCGATTCTATGCACATTCTCAAATATGACATTCCAGCCAAAACTTTGGCAACATAACCAACGTATCCAAATGTGTCTCGTTACAAGGAGAACCGATTCTTATTGAACTTATGCAAATAACTGTACTGCCATGAAAATAAGAATACTAAGAAGTTTCTGAGTTCCAGAGAGATCAGGTAGGGAGAAAAGGTTAAGGTTTTGTCTTTGCTTACAAAAGTATACTTTACCAGTTTGTTATCAAGTTTCCTTAAAAGTGGAAAAACATAACATTAAAAAACAGTAATGTTTCAAACAAAAAGTTATAAAAATTATAGTCATCCTCATTAGTCCATTCAGTCCCATAAAATTAATGCTTATTGATCAGGATATTATGTTTGCAGTTTTAGGAAATGATGTATCTCCATCAGAGTTCTGCAAATCCTTACCCAATTAAATGGTATGATCTTAAAATTATGAGAAACAATATACTACAGTATTTGTCAGAGTCCTTTCCATGAATCTGAGGATGAAACATATTCACAATGCAACAGAGCAGAACAGTAACTCTTTGTAAATAACAAACTTAAAAATGGCCCTGGTTATTTGGTTATCTCTCTGGCACACATCTTAAGGTAAAGACTAGAATGGGGTGCCTGGGTGGCTCAGTCAGTAGGGTGTCTGACTTTGGCTCAGGTCATAATCTCATGGTCATGGGTTCGTGCCCCACATCAAGGCTCTGTGCTGACAGCTCGGAGCCTGAAGTCTGCTTCAGATTTGTGTCTCCCTCTCTCTCTGCCCCTCCCCCGCTCGTTCTCTCTCTCTCTCTCTCTCTCTCTCTCTCTCTCTCTCAAAAATAAATGAATGTTAAAAAAGTAAAAAAAAAAAAATGAAGACTAGAATTACAAGTGACAACATTATACCAGCACATATCACATTTCTGGGAATTTTATATTATTTTTGGAACACTTAACATACAACTATAGAAAAACAACATAAAGAAGGCTTAAGTATTACTTCTTATTTGACAGTGTTTCCCATGTGACTTATCAAATAAACCTAATTTGTTCAGAAATGCACATTTGACAAGCAGAAAGAACATATCTTTTGCAATATTCCAGGGATCCTTTGCAAAATCACAAATTTACTTCGAAGTCACAAATGGCTTTAGAATTCGATTTTGAGAAGTTTGTTAGAGTATCAAAAGATTTTAGGGGAGACTGGGTGACTCCTTTGGTTGGGCATCTGACTTTGGCTTAGGTCACAATCTTGCAGTCTGTGAGTTCAAGCCCTGCATTGGGCCCTGTGCTGACAGCTCAGAGCCTGGAGCCTGCTTCGGATTCTGTGTCTCCCTCTTTCTCTGCCTCTCCCCTGTTTGTGCTCTATCTCTCTTTGTCTCTCAAAAATAAACATTAAAAAAAAAAAAAAGATTTTAGAACGCTTGGTCAAACAGTATCATAAGCCACTGTGAGATAACTTACCAAAGTGACAAAGATTGTGTGCTCAAAATTAAAAATTCCAGTAGCCAGAAAAAAAAAAAAAAAAAAAAAACACCTTGGCAATAGAGAGCACTGTTTTCTTTTTTTTTTTTTTTAATTTTTTTTTTCAACGTTTTTTTATATTTATTTTTGGGACAGAGAGAGACAGAGCATGAACGGGCGAGGGGCAGAGAGAGAGGGAGACACAGAATCGGAAACAGGCTCCAGGCTCTGAGCCATCAGCCCAGAGCCCGACGCGGGGCTCGAACTCACGGACCGTGAGATCGTGACCTGGTTGAAGTCGGACGCTTAACCGACTGCGCCACCCAGGTGCCCCGAACACTGTTTTCTTAAGTAATCAAAAACTTGTTAAGACAACAGAGGAAATTATTTTGATAATACACAGAATTGTTGTTTCCTAGGCAGATTATTTAAAAGGTGAATAAAAACCTTTCACATTATTGAAAGAAAATCGGATGGTCCAAGAAAACTTTGTCCTTTTAGCAGATGAAAGAATACTTTTAGCTGTACTTAAATGTAGGTACATTATTGACCTCAAAGGTTATTTTGTAAAACCCTCATAATAAATTCATTTAACTTTAGCCAACTTGACCTCGAAGGTAAAATTCTCTCTCCTTCCCATTCTGAAACAATTAGGAAAAAATTACTTGTTTCTCTCTTACCAAAAACACATCTCCATACCTCATACCTTCTCTTAGTCAGAAACTCGACTTGTTCCTTGCATGCAGTTATCACCCCTATTATTTCCAGTAGTCTTAATTACATATATTAAATAAAATTCTTAACCCTTAGAAATGTTAATTTCTAGTAAAAACTAAGAAGTAGACAATTGTAGCATTACCAAGAAATTTTGAACACATTCAATCATTTCTAGAAATATATTGTTCCTCACAGTAAATTTGCCAAAATGACAAAAGACAAGTTTACTAACACACCAAATATCTTTAGTTCCTCTGTGAATCCAAAAGAGGATAAAACTTTATACGGTAATTAATGTTGTAGTATTTTATCTTATTTAGAAATGATCTAGTATTTCCATCTTATTTAGAAATGAATTTCTACCAGGGTGTTGGGGTGGCGTTCAACTCTTGATTTCGGCTCAGGTCATGGTATCCCAGTTTGTGGGTTAGAGGCCCACATCTTCACTGACACTGCGGAGCCTGCTTGAGTTTCTCTCTCCCCCCCCCCCCCCCCCGCCGTCCCTACCTTGCCTGCACGCTCTCTCTCAAAATAAATAGATTTTTAAAAAATTAAAAAAAAAAAAGGGGGGGGCACCTGGGTGGCTCAGTCCATTGGGCATCCGACTTGGGCTCAGGTCATGATCTCACAGTTTGTGAGTTTGAGCCCCACATCAGGGGCTGTGAGCTGTCCGCACAGAGCCTATAGTCTGCTTCAGATTCTGTGTCTCTGTCTCTCTCTCTCTGCCTCTCCCCCACTTGCGCTCGGTTTCTCCTTCTCAAAAATAAACATTAAAAAAGACATTTTTTAAAAAGAAATTAATTTTTATAATGTAACTTGACTTTACAAACAAAACTCTAAGGATTTAAGAAGTTACCAAAGAGATTTGGAAAGCTTTTTAAGTACACATACCATAAAACATAATTACTGTGGAAAAAATTCACCTAACAATTCTCATCTCACTTACATCTACCTAAATCACTTGCTCCCAACAATTATGTTCGGATTACCCATGAAAATGTCATGAGATAGAAAAGTCAGCCATCCCAACCTATTTTTCTTGCTGACAAATTTTTTAACAGAGATAACATGAACGTATTTCACTAATAAACTCAGGTACAGTAAGTTGTATGTCTGCATTATATTCAGTGTTGATAATTTTAAAGACATGTCTACTGTAACTAAACCAATGAACTTAAACTAGCTTTAATACTAACTGCTTTTCCAAATTATGTGGACCTAAAAGGCATTTGTGTTAGGTCTTATGTGTTTCTCAGAATTTTAAGATTACTTAATCCATATAAGCACTTGTTTGTTTTTGAGCCAATTAAGTAGAATTCTTTTAAAAACTGGTATTAGCAACACTATCCAGAGGTAGAATAATACATCTACCACACACAATATAGCTGTTTTAAAATTTTAGCCATGAGATGGGTATGATAATGCAAACCTTACTGGTTTTTAAAAGAGCAGTTGGATCCAAATTTTGCTTTGGCAGTTCAAATAAGTTAAATCACCTCCTCAGATGGCTAAAGCTTTTCAATATTTATGGAGATGACACTTAAGATTTTTTTATTCGCTCAATATTTATGGAGATGACACTTAAGATTTTTTATTCGCTTTATTTCCACCAAGCTCCTTTTTCCCTCCTTCTTGATAAAAAACTTTTTCCTAAAGTTTGCATTTCAAAGAATGGCTCTTAGGTCTTATAGGATCTGGGGGTAGAAAATTCACATCACAAAAGCACAAAGTATCCACAGTTTTCTCCAAGATTCAGCTTTTGGGATACATATGCCTATTATCAGAGATGTGGGGTAATTGCTATCTAAATTTTGCCTTCTTTTTAAAGTGAGGGACAATTCTATTTTCAATGTCCCAATCTTTTACAGTATCTACACGGATTTATAAGGGAGACTTGAGGGATGGTAATTGTTTCCAGGGCTTCATTTCTGGTTTTGCAAAGATCTGTAAGATAAAGGCTTGCATCATGGAAAGGATTTCCGACTAAGATAGAAACCAAAAGATTCCCTTATCTATAACTTCAGGGTTTAGTGCAATATGCCTCTGTAAAGTTTCTATTAAGCATTTTAAAACACAAAGGCCTTCTTTCAGACTGTACAATTCAACCTTGGACCAATTCACCTTAGGGGAAAAAGCCTCTACTATTGCTTCTATCAGATCCCAAACACCAGCCTTCAGGCCTTCAGCTGATCATCTGTTGGAGGATCTAAGAGACACTTTGTGGTCACCAGTTTCCTATGGGAGGCAGATTTTTCCTCAGGGAGCCATCTGGCTTGTCAGTTAACTACAGCGACACCATGGGTGGGGAGAACACTCTTTTGCAGCTAATCAAGGTCTCTGTTAGTAGTGTTGTGAATGGCCATTAATGTTTCTGCTCTCTAAATTTGGTATGTCTTCTGAAAGTGGAGGTAAGAGGGCTTTATAATGTGAAAGATCTGCTCCTGTTCATGGGTCATGAATTCTTTGCAGTGGGGGTTCCAGGATATATCCTCTAGGGACACTGCATAGGAAGGCCCAAAGCTGGCAGGGCCTGATTACAAAGCCCTGGGAAGTAGGAGGAACTGTATGAAATAGTAAAGTGAGGCCTACTGCCTGTCACAGGTGCTTCTGTTTAAATTTACTTCCCAGCCTTCAGCATTTAAACTAGAAACCTATACACTCGCGTCTGAAGTACAAACTGAAAAGCTCCAGGCAAATCTTTTAGAGAAAGTAAAATTTATACAGGCAGCTGGTGTATACGGAATTTTCTAGGGAAGGCAGGGGAATTCAGGGAGTTAGGGAATTTGCTGAGGAGATGGGACTGGAATTTAAGACAGAGAATTTACACTGGATGTGTACTATAATTTTTGTTCTAATTTCTGTTATTTAACCTTGTAAAGGAGTCCCTAAGGCTACTGATTATATTCCTTTGGGTCCTTTTTTTTAAACTCTTTTTTCAGTTTTATTTTATTTGAGAGAGACAGAGGCAGTGAGAGTGGGGTAGGGAGAGGGGCAGAGACAGAAAGAGGGAGAGAGAGAATCTGAAGCAGGCTCCTCGCTGTCAGCTCAGAGCCTGATGCAGGGCTCGAACTCACAAAACTGTGAGATCGTGACCTGAGCCAAAACCATGAGTCAGATGCTTAACCTTCTGAGCCACCCAGGTGCCCCCTTTAGGTCCTCTTTTTAAATCTGGTCATTCCAAAGGCACCAACTGTTTAAGATGACATCTCTCTAAAATTTTTCCTTTTAAATATAACCAATTATATATTTTTGTATTATAAAGTATCTACTGTCTGGCCATTGACAAGAACGATTGTGTATTAATCTTAATAGCAACTCAAACTAATAAGTCTTTTTGTGGAAAAACCCGGAAGCAACTTTCTATGCTCTGAATCAATTTTTACCATGGACACAAGAGACATTCCTCAAGTGGGTACAGAAGAGGCAGCCCCTATGATTCAAGAAGTTCACTCAAAGAGTCTACAAAAGTTGTTACAGTAAAAATGGTATAATGATAACACTGTCTCAGGTTTCCAAGGAGAATGTGAGACATCTCCAGTCACACACATGCTAATCTATGACACCAGGCAGGCGCTACTGGAATGGGACTTTTCTAGCACTGACAAAATGACACAGGTTGAGACGGCTAAAACCCCTTATGGACTGAGTGGGACCTCTCATAACAAACTCCCCTCATAGACTGCACACTCAGAGAAAGAGAGTGCTGCTTATGATTTCATGTCTCGGGACTCCAGTCTATTTGAGTGGCACCAAGATGCATGCTGGTATGTGCACCCTGCACCTGGCAGAGAGGATAGAAAATATTCTCACTGGTCACAAAGCCAAGTTCTCAAGATACAGAACAAGAGAAAAGTAAAACCTCATCCAGTTTTTCTTATATGTACACTAACTGAGCCTCGGGGCTCTCAGAGCCAGAGTAATACTTAATAGGGACATGTTGCTCAGTTGGAAATTTTGAGTTATTTTAAATCAAAGAACCTCACTGCACAGAAATTATCTTGAGGATGATGGGTGACCTAGTGCCAATCTAACCTATTCTAGGACCAACTTATCCTAACATGGGGTCACTGAGTTAGGTAGTGAGCACTCTAACAGCTTTTAAGTGCTTGACCCGTGCCCACCAGTCTTGCAGCTTTGGCTTCCAAAAGTCTTCACCTTATGTGCATGTTAACGCACAACAAAGCTTGTCTAAACAAATGCCAATTTGATAAGAGTCAGAGAACCGTGAACTCACTAGTCTGTGAGGTCAGTGGCTCAAATAGCAGGTTTATAGGGCTTGTGTTTGTTACACCCTACAATTTTCCTCCTTATGACAAATAACACAACAGAGAGACAAAGAAAAACAGTGACCATCTTTGAGAGGAAAATGACCAATAAAAACCAAGAGAACTTGGGGTGCCTGGCTGGTCAACTGGAAGAGCATTCAACTCTTGATCTTGGAATCATGAGTTCAAGACCCATGTTGGATGCAGAGATTACTTAAATAAAAAAAAAAAAAATTAAACAAAACCAAGAGTACTAATTACACACCTTTCCCAGAGTCCCTATATGCAAGGAACTAGTTTCACAAATATTTCCTCCTGCTAATCTAAATTTATAAAAGGAAAAAGAGGACTCTCACTATTCTTGCTTCCACTGGACGCTGCAGGCAGAGATCTGGGAAACTGACATGATAAGAATTCTTACCTTCTGTGGCTTTCTGAAAATAGTCCCAGGATCTCTCAGCTGCAGCAGCCACAGAATGTCCACCATCCAGACACTAAAACTACTCTCTCTCTGTGGCCACTTGTAGGGGAAGAAAATTTTTTCCTCCACCCTTCTAGGTTCTTTTGGCTGGTGTCTTAATTAAATTGACATAAGACTAACAGAAGAAAAACAAATTTAATTCCTTTCATGCAGGAGCCACACACAGACAGGAGAGGTTCAAAGACACTTGGCAATTGAGGCAATTGGGAAAAGCAAATGTATGGTAACAAAATGTCTGTCATACTATGCAGAGACAATGGGACACATACAGGAATCAGAACAAACAGACCCTGCCAAGTTAGCCCCAGCTTACCACATCTGGCCCATACTCTTTGTATAGAAGTCCTAGTCTAGGAAGAAAGTTACTTAAATTATTTTAGGCAGTTAAGGGGGAGATAAAACTCTTCCTAAAGTCTGTTGGTCCTCAACTGTCTTTAGCTCAAAATAACCCACATGCCAAGGTGGCACATTTTGGGGTGGCATATTCTGTTCTCCCTTACTACAAACTCTGGAAAAAGTCAATAAAATCAGCAAAATAAACATAACAGGTTAAAATGCATTTTAAAAATTGAACAGAATGACAAACTAAATATCAATATGAAGTATAAAACTTGACCTCTGTACACAGGGGCTGAGTTCCTTTGGGCTGAAAAGACTCCAGACACCCAACAAGAGTCCTATCCTGCTCAAATGCCTTAACAAAAGGCTCAGGGCTGGTATTCCTGCAGTTCTTGATTGTCTGAATTTTGACTGCAGGAGGGGGGCATAGCAGGGTGAAGAGGGAGAAAGAATGAACTAAGTGGGTGGGGAATTCCTCCAGGGAACATTTGGCAATGTTTGGTTGTCATAACTAGTGTGGGAAGTGCTACTGGCATTCAGTGGCCAAAGGACACAGCTACTACTGAAAGCCCTACAATTCACAGTTCATAGGACAGTCTCCAACAACAAAGAATGATCCAGCCCCAAATATAAACAGTGTCCAGGCTAACCTAGAAATTCTGCCTTGCCTAAAGACCTAAACTTCCTGCCTTGAGGCACACACTGCCATATAGGCAAAGAGCTCCGGTCAGATGCTAAGTAGATCCACCTAGCCCCACACATACAGGAGACTGCTCAATTCAAATAAACCTCTCCAAAATAGCCTCCAATGAGATACAATTATAAGAACTGGAAATGAGAAAGGAGTTATTTAAAACCTTTTGTTACAACTGACTACTTACAACCTACTGCACTGTAAATACTGAAACTGTGCAAGCAGTAAGAATGATCATCAAAAGATGTTAATCAACTTGCTATATGACATTTTATAAATTTAAGGTGTACAGCCTGTCACTTTGAAACTTTTATATACTGTAACATGATTGCCACTGAAGTAGCATTTATTATATAACATCATTATACTACAATATTATTATCTGTGTTCATCATATTGTACATTAGATAGATCTCTATGGCTTATTTACTACTCGCTTCAAGTTTGTAGCCTTAAACACAATCACCTTTATCCCCTCACTCCCCATCCTATAGTAACCACCACTGTGATATGGAAAACAAAGGCAAAAGAAGCGTAGAAGAAAAAAATATTAAATTTCCTTTGCAGCCCACTGACAAGTACTTAAGACAGGCAGAGGGACCTTCCTACATGAACTCAAATGCCTCAATGTTAGTACTTTGCTAGATGCAAAAGGCAACCTTAGCCTGACATTATGATGTTAGCCCAACCTCCAGGATCCTGTAAGTTTTCTTTAACATACGAAAATCCCTTTGAAAACTTCCTTTATCTCTACTCCCTGCCAACCCCCCTGCCCCCCATCCCAAGCTATAGGTTAGCAATTATCCTCCAAACATATGGCCCCCTGATACACATCTGAAGAGTCTCATGACTAAGGTTTTACTAGAGATTAGTAAATGACCTTATTCTTTTTTTTTTATTTAAAAAATTTTTTTTTCCAACGTTTATTTATTTTTAGGACAGAGAGAGACAGAGCATGAACGGGGGAGGGGCAGAGAGAGAGGGAGACACAGAATCGGAAACAGGCTCCAGGCTCTGAGCCATCAGCCCAGGGCCTGACGCGGGGCTCGAACTCCCGGACCGCGAGATCGTGACCTGGCTGAAGTCGGACGCTTAACTGACTGTGCCACCCAGGCGCCCCAATGACCTTATTCTTAAACAGCAGCTAGCCCCTCAAGGTCCCAAAAACCTTGCTTCCAAATTCCTTAGAGACTTACACTATCCCTAAGCCCCTCCCAACTTAATAGTGTATCATCAGTCACTCCTCACAATCCCAGTGTAGCTTTTTCTGCCCATGATTCTTGTCACTGTGCTTTTGCACCAAAGACATCCCAAGAACTCTTTCTTGACCGTTTGATTCCAGAACCCAATGTATGTCACATCAATTTTACTGGGTTTGCTTTTTGTTTTTTGCAGGTTTGACTTTTTAAGATTCCACATGTAAGTGACTTCATACAGTACTTGTCTCTCTCATTTAGTGTAACGTGCTCAAGGTCCATCCATGTTGTTGTGAATAGAAGAATATCCTCCCTTCTCATGGCTGAATAAGAGTCCATGGTATACGTATACCACATCTTTTGTATCCTTTCATCCAACGATGGGCATTTGGGTTTTTCCATATCTTGGCTATTGTGAATAATGCTGTGACAAACATGGGTGTGCATAAACCTCATCAAAATCCTGTTTTCATTTCCTCTGGGTATGCACCCAGAAGTGGTACTGCTGAATTGCACCGTGGATCAATTTGTTGAGGAACTTCCATGTTATTTTCCATAGTATTCGGACTACTTTACATTCCCATTAATAGTGTATACAGGCTCCCTTTTTAACACATCCATGTGAACCACTGTCTTCTTGATGATAGCCATTCCAACTGGTGTGAGGTGATATCTCACTGTCATTTTGATTTGTACCTCCTTGATGATTAGTGCTACTGAGCATCTTTTCATGTGCCTGTTAGGCATTTTGATTCCTCTTTGGACAAATTTAGTTCTTCCGCCCAATTTTTAACAGACTGTCTGCTCTCAAGTTTTGTTAGCTCTTTATATACTTTGAATATTAACCCCTTATCTGATATATGATTTGCAAAAATTTTCTATTCTGAAAGAATTCTTTTGAATATTAAATCTCTAGTTATACATTTAAAAAAAAGCCTATCATCACAGTGTTTATTACAACCAACTGATCTCTTAACATATCACCTCTAAGCAGAGGCAAAAACAAAGTAGAAATAACTTGCGCTGTATTGTTCAAAGGAGATGATCCAATTGAAGTTATTCACCCAGAAAGAGCATTTGATAGGCTTTTTAAAAAGTGTTTATCAAGTCATGCCACTCCCTTGTTAAAAAAAACTTTTTTTTTTTAAACGTTTGTTTATTTTTCAGAGAGAGACAGAGTGCAAGCAGGGGAGGGGCAGAGAGAGAGAGGCGGACACAGAATCTGAGGCAGGCTCCAGGCTCTGAGCTGTCAGCATAGAGCCCAACTGGGGGCTCCAACCCACAAAACGTGAGATCATGACCTGAGCCAAAGTCAGATGCTTAACTGACTGAGCGACTTAGGCACCCCTAAAAGAGCTTCTAACTCATCAACATGGCTTAGGAGTTCCTCTGCAAACTCTCTTACAATTTCTTTGCCTTTATTCCGGCTACTCTTCTTGCATCTTGCCATCAGCTAGCTACCTTAAGATTTCAAACAGGCCCTGCTTCTTCCTATCTCAGTTTTGGTAAATGTTGTGTCTTCTAATGGAAACATGTTTCCCTGTCTGCCCAACTCCTACTTTTCCTTCAGGTTCTGTTTTACACGATTACCTGATATGAAGTATAAGTTCACCCATCTCAACACCTAGTTTTTCTTGTTTGAAGCACTCAGCATTTTTAAACGATATATTTACATTAATCTAATTATAGTCTGTTTCTCTCACCAAAAACTCCAAAAAATCAAGGGCCACGTTTTGTTACCACCCCTTCACTAGACACAGTATTTATTTCGGTGCTTAGGAGAGTAGCAATAAAAATATGTTGAATAAATAAAGTGAATAGAAACATTCTGATGAGATAATTAGTAAAATTATGAAAACATGTTTATGAAAGAGGTCTGAAAAATGGAGAGGAATTAAAAAATAAAAGAGTTTGGAAACATTATTTATCAGGAAAAAATAATGAAGTAGTCTGCGAAGGGTAAAGGGAGTTTTACTAAATTTCTCTAAAGATGTAAAAAATATTATAGTACATTTTGATGACATGTTTTCTTTCCACTAAAAGTAGGAGAAAAAATAAGTTTAAGTTAGAAGTTAAGAAACAATATCTTGCTATTTTTATAAATAAAGTTTTACTGAAACATCACCATGTCCATTTATGTTCTATGTATGGCTGCTCTTCGTACAACTGCAGAGCTGAGGAGCTGGGATAGACTACGAGCCTGTAGAGCCAACAATGCTTACTATGTGATATCATACACAAAAAAAGTTTGCCAACCCCTGGTTTAAGCCAATATACTAGAAATTTCAATAAGCATAAAAAAATAATTTCAGATCACCTGATCTTAAAATATAGAAAGGGATATAAGAAAACTCTTTCTGTTCAAAGTGTTTAGAAATAAAAGAGAAGGACATCAATGTGGGTTAACAGACATGAGATCTGAAGGAAAGAAGAAAGGATTTTACTTATCTACTGAAATATCTTCTACCTTAATCTTCTACAGAACAAAAACGAACAACAGTTTTACTAAACTGAAATTAATAGATTTGAATCTGAGTATCATCATAATATGATTTGTATTTTTGCACTAAGAAAAACAAAAATGTACAGCTGGCCATGAGAAAGATGGACCATTATCTTCAATTAAATGTTATGTAACAAACTATAACATCTTTACTAGTGACTTAGGAAAAGCAAAAAGCACCTGATGAAAAATGCAAAGAAATTTTAAAAAAGGGAGTATCCAGAGATAAAGAAATCGTTCTTCATCAACATACTGATATACTGACAGAAAGGACATTATTAAAACACCTGGTCCACTTGTAGGGATAAAACTTATGCTATTAAAGTCCATAATAAACACTTTAGTTTTGTATATTAACTATAGAAAAGCTACTTACTGTTCTCTTAAACTGTTCACTTGATTTCTGTCTCTTGACAATAGTAACAAATCAAGTCATACTAACAACAAAAATTTAGGAAGAGATTAATTTGAACCATTTTAGAAATGTCTTTTTTAAAACTGCCCACCTGTAGCTGAATTAGAAGCCCAAAGGACCAATTATGTGTGTTTTGAGAAGAGTTTAAAAAAAAAAAAAGGGTTAAGCCTACTTTTCAAACATGGATATAGTTTAAATCTCAACTAGAGTTTTTTTTTTTTTTTTT